>NC_057798.1:128219448-128528939 GCF_018294505.1 Triticum aestivum
AGCAGAAGGGTGACAACTCAATCTGATCTTAATCTGTCAATTGGTTTCTCTCTCAAACATTATGTCTTTGTGCCTCGCTCAGACACACTCGATACATCTTTTTCTCCATAGCCCCCTCGATATGTAGACTTCTCGCGCGCGCATAGCTGTAGTGACGATGATGCTGAACCCAATGTGCCTTGTTTTTACCGGCCTCATGTGATAGTTTTCAGCCTGTTTTCTGTTAATTAACAAGGCAACCTTTTCTTTGTTACTACTAGTGAATCTGAAATCATTCGGGGCAGACATAAAATATACCACTTCAACCCAATTATCGCAGTTACTATTTAAAAAGAAACTAGCTAGATGCCCGTGCGTTGCACACAACATCAAGATGCATTTGTATGAGTAGTTTATCTTGTGAGAGAAAAGGATGAATGAGGGAAGGCCTTATTTGCGAACGTGGAGAGGGGTGTGGGTATATTTTTGCTAAATTGCCATATTTTCCTTCCTATCTGTTAGATATAAATCCGACGGCCTATATTGTAGGATGAGATGCACACCATCATCACCAACTCTGTTTTCTACTCCCTCCGTTCCTAAATATTTGTCTTTTTAGAGATTTCAATAAGTGACTACATATGAAGCAAAATGAGTGAATCTACACTCTAAAATATGTGTACATACACATCTGTATGTGGTTGTCCATTTGAAATATGAAAAAGACAAATATTTAGGAACGAATGGAGTATAAGAGTAGACATGGAGATATATATCCAACATGATCTACAACAAAAATGTGCTCGACTGATTAGCGCCGGATGCTCGCAACGCGATGACCCAAGTTCGAATTCTATCTTTAACTTTAGATTTTTATATTATATATTACTTATTTAATATATACTTCTTTCGCTACTGTATTGATAGTGGAACCCACAGAATACATAGAATACAAGATTAAGGATGGACTTGTTTCTTTTTAACTTTTTGTACGAAGCTATAGCCACCCTGCAAGTCACGTGTACACTGTACATGCAATTAACTTTTTATAGAGGGAGAATCATACATGCAATTAACTCAAATGGATTGGATGTCACTCTATTATTTCTAGCATAAGAGCATCTCCAACGGCAGCCGGCAAATTTCCTCCCGCTTCCTTCCACGGACGATGACATCAAACGCCAGCGGCATACATTGTCACAACTCTAACCAACCATATGAAATTCGTGCAAACACAGACTGATTTCATATAAGCATGAAGGATTTCGTATAACAAAGCTGGATCTTCATATAAACATGATGGATCTCATTACATTTATATGAACTAGGCGGTGCTAATCCGGCGCTCTTGGTATAACTAATACTCACTCCGTCCGGAAATACTTGTCCTAGAAATGGATGTATCTAGACTTATTTTAGTTATAGATACATACAATTTATCCATTCTTAGAACAAATATTTCCCGCCAGCTGGAGAGGGAGTACCTAATCTAAATGGCTGACCGCAGATCCCTTTGTCTTCCTCATGTACGACAAACACTTGCGGGGTCGATGAAGGTCCTCCGAAGAAACGAAGCAGCAAAGAAACCACCTGAATATGCAGTCGTCGCCTCGGCGGTGGCCTTCATGGGACCCAAGTGGCGGCGGCCTCCCATGTTCTACTTCTCCTCGATGATGGCGGTGGACACGGAGAAGCTGGCCACTGACTCGTCGCTCTCCACACGACCACCGCAGACACTGGTGGCACGGTACGACGTGGCAGCGACAATGTCCATACCGGCGTGCTCGCCGCCGTGCTGGCGTGGAGCAACTCGCCACTCCTCATCAAGCTGAACTAAAGTGGCGAGTTGCTGAACCACGCGCCTGCTTGGGGCGGCAACTGGATCTGTTGGGCCAAGCGAGGTTGGTGAAGCACCGAGCAGCCTTGCCCATATCCGGAGGGCTCGGCGGGCCACCTAGCCAGGTAGTATGCCGGAGAACGGCTCCTCGGAAGCCATCGGAAGAGTGGAGAAAATGGTGAAGGAGGAGATGGGGGAGCGGCGGAGGTGTGCGATTCTTGCCCGTTGTTTGTCTGGCCTTGTTTAAAAAGAGGGTGGATGGTAGGAGTTTGGCCGGTGTCTGACCTCGTTTAAACTGAGGGTGTACGAGAGGAGCTCGGCTGGTGTTGTGTTTAATCCGGCCCGCTCATGAATTTGACGTGTGGCCGGAGTAGGTTTCTCAGTTTGCATGCGTGTTTAATGGAGGGGTTTGATGGAGGCGAGGAGGTGTGTTGAGCCAGGCATGCAGCAGGCAGCGCAATACTATTCGATTTGATAGCGGTTGGCGCAGTTCCCGATACGGCTTTAATGCAGACGAGGAAGGGGGTAGCGGTTCCCGAAATGTTGAACGGCCAATGCATCCTCCTTCAATTAGCCTCGTGAATGCACGATGGAAGTAATGGGAGGAGGACTGGGAAAAGAGGCAGCATGATGTGAATGCAACGCAGTTTGCACTCATATAAAGGCGCGCATCCATTCCAATGCATCTAGCACATCGTACACACCTAAGAATTTGCCTAAGCACCTACACTAAGTGCAAAAGTGCTCACTCCAGACCCATGGCGGCGATGTACGCGAATGTCCAGCGGCTGTGCCAGATGGTCCACAACACCGGCCTGCGGCATGGCGCCGAGGATCATCTCCAGACGGTGTTGGCTACCGGCTGGTGGATGGCCGCCGTCGACACCAACTACGACTCTCAGTTGGACCAGATGATCGTTGCCACCACCAACAAGTTCACCGTACTCAAGAAGCTCGCAGACGACATCACCGTACTCCTCCAACCTGCGCGCCCGGGATCCTCATTGCCTGCCACCCTAGTCATCCTCCATGGTCGGAACCTCTTTCAAGCACTGGTGGCCCTATGGCTACCCGTCGACGCCATGAAGAATGTCCACCTGGAGGTCACGCTTGCCGTGAGGCGCCTCGCCTTGCAAGAATTCATCGACCTACACATCCACGTGTATGAGCAAATCATGTACATAGGTATCTACAAGGCCAGTGAGGACGCTACAACATTGGACTTCCTCAACCGGCTAGAAGCCTTGGATGCCTTTGCTAAGAAGCACCATGACCTCGCCACAAAAGTCGCCGCTCCTTAGCCATCGGTCGGTGGCCCGACACACTAAGTTGAGGAGGAGGAGGTCATACATTGATGGATGCATCTTTCTTCTTGCCTCCTGTAACCACAACTGCGATTGCATCATCGTGGACTTAATTCTTATTGTGCTATTGCATTCTCATTCCAGTCAATACTGACATGTGCGAACCCTTTGCTTAATTATGTGCATCAATGTAATTAGTACTCCATCCGTCAATTTAAAAGTTGTGCTTACCTTTTCCATCAACTTCGTGCACCGCATGGGCATCTTGCTAGAAACACTAGAACATGTCAGACCGCATGTCACCAAACCGATGATGCGCCAACCTAGCTACCACGTACCCTGCTTATCTGGCGGAAATAACCCCGCCCTAGCGTTTCCAATCGTTATTTCTATCTATCGATCGTGCCAAGGAGCAGAACCAAATGTTACAATTTATACATGTTTCTCTACTCCTACTCCTATAAAAGACTCAGCCGGTGATGCTGGTGCGTCTGTCATCCGTCATTTCTGACCATTAGATCTGCATCTAACGTCTGTGAGGCAAGTTGTGGCATTTTTGCAACAATAGCCCACTTCTCTGCTCCAATTTGCAGAAAACCCCTTATTATCTTGAAAGCAACCACATCCCTCCCTCACCTCATCAAAACATCCTAAGAAATATATTTTGAGTGAAAAGTAATATATTAGGAGTATATCAAAACAAGAGTGATTTCTTTTAAGTTTGTGAACAAGTACTACTACTCTACTACTTTGGATCCGTCGCAACGCACAGGCACATTGCTAGTAAAAAGAAAAGGCATGTCGCGTTAGCGTCGCAGCCCCACACACCTGGGAATCGAGAGTACTCCACGGCCTGTCCGGCATGCCACATAGCTTAGGGAAGGCTTGTTTCCTAGCATTTTCACTTTCATGTGGGACCGCCGTTGAGCAAACCGACTATTGGCAAACCGCTCCCCGCCCGCCACCGGGTTGGGAAACGAAAACAGGGGAAGATCTAGCTGTAGCACGGAAGCCAAGAAATTTGGTGTCAGATGGGGCTCGCTGATAGAGTAGGAGCGTTCCGTACCACTACTCGTACTAGTAACAAGTATTTACTATACAACTAGTACTACTACTATACAACTAGGTACGTGCATGGCACAACATCGTAGGAAGAAAAAACGGGAAGATCTTGTTTTGGGTGATTTTTTTTCAGTCAACGTAGTATGAATAATATGATGTGGGGGGCATTCATGAAGCTTATGTGGCTTTGTTGCATGGCTATGAAAGGATAGAGAAAATAAATAGATAATGTGTTTAGAGTACACTTCAGTAAATAGATATACTTTGGATCCATTGCAACGCACGGGCCAACACATCTATATCTATACCCCTATATAGTGTGTGAATAACTTTGAAAGTTGGTCGTTGGATGAAGCCAATCTGATGGTAAAAAGATGGCAAATCCACGCACTATTTGCCGTTGGATATCATCTACATTCCACCAGATTCTGCCACATGTAGAATCTAGAAGACTCCATGGTTGAAGTTAAGCATAATGCACAAACCACCAGAATCTCATGCGTGCAATGCATGTGTACCTTACTCTGTTGGTAGTAGAAAGAAACAAATTCCGGGTTTGGCACGAGCTCATACTACGGGAGCACCACAAGGCCTGCCGCAGGAGTTAATTTCCTTCTCAAGGCCCACGGGACCGAGCTTCAGTGGCTTAGTGCACTGGCCTATGCGTGAATGACATGCCGACCTTAAATGCGGCTGGCCCACATGTCATTCTCATGGTGGTGGCATGGTTCGTGACTCACTTGTTCGAGATGAACTGGCCGGTGGTGGCGTGGCCGTGGCGAGGGTGCCACAGCTGGGCGTCGGGGCGTTACAAGGCGTAGATGGCCATACCAGCGGGTACTACTTGTAGTACAGAAGTACTCCAGCTGAGGATTGATGCCCGGGATGAAATGTGTCACAGCTGCTGGATGAAAATTCGATGGTGCGGGAGTACGGATCGGAGCACAGGAGTGGAGCAGGCAAACCGCGTCCAATCGGGTGTGGCTATGGTAGAAAGTTGATGGTCACTGCAGTTCAGCTGCCCCGCATGTCATGCACACAAAGGCAGAGGAGCGGTGGGGCCGAGAGGGATGAGGCGCACGTCGGGGGACGTCATACCGTGGGTTGGAGCGGCATCGTGGGAATTGCGTGTGCGTGTCGTAGTGGTAGAAACAAGAAACGTGATGGTCGTTGTGGTTCAACTTCCATGGACAAGCTGTCATGTCTGCTGACACATGTATATCGAAACTAGAGTGTTTATATTTCAAGCCCGTGAACAAGTATTATTCTAATACTTTGGATCCATTGCAACGCACAGGCCAGCACATTGGTAGTAGTAGTCTCTATCTCTATCTTTACTCTACTCTTATAAAAACAGAGTTATTAATGATGGTGTGCCTGCCATCCTGCAGTATAGACCGTCCGATTTATATCTGACGGATAGGAAGGAAACTATGACAATTTTGCGAAAAGATACCCACACCCCTCTCCACATTTGCAAATAAGGCATTCCCTCGTTCATCCTTTTATCCCACAAGATAAACTACTCATACAAATGCATCTTGATGTTCCGTGTAACACATGGGCATCTTGCTAGTACTCTTGTACTAGCAGGATATATACTCTTCTAAAAAGCAGAGTTGATGATGATGATGTGCCTACCATCCTGCAATATAGGCCGTCCGATCTATATTCGAGGGATAGGAAGGAAAATATGACAATTTACCCGCACTCCTCTCCACATTTGCAGATAAGGCCTTCCTTCATTCATCCTTTTCTCCCACAAGATCTTGATGTTCCATGCAATGCACAGGCATCTTGCTAGTCTTATAAAAAATAGAGTTGGTGATGATGGTGTGCCTGCCATCCAGCAATATAGGTCGTCCGATTTATATCTGACGGATAGGAAGAAAACTATGGCAATTTTGCAAAAAAGATACCTACACCCCTCCCCACATTTGCAAATAAGGCCTTCCCTCGTTCATCCTTTTCTCTCACAAGATAAACTACTCATACAAATGCATCTTGATGTTCCCTGCAACGCACAAGGATGTTTCCTTGGGGGTCTCTCCAGCGTGGCGTGGCCGTAGTTGCAAGTTGACAACCCTTGAGATGCTGACGTTGAGGGGCACTCGGCTTTTCTCCGATGAGCAGGTAAGATGAGTTTGATCACGTAGTAAATGCATTCTAAAGACTACTTCCGTGTCCATTTCCTAATTCTCCCCTGCCCACAGTTTCAGAGGTTAGGCTCGGTGCGAGAGGAGATTGGCTTTCATATGTACGGGAGGGTACCAACATCAATTTGCACAACATTTACAACGGTGACACCGTTCCAGTAGAACCTTTGTCCAACATTGGGATCAGCCATGCAACACGGCACCGCCTGAATTGGTACGATGGAACCACGGTGAGATTGAAGAAGATAGCAAGAACCTTGCACATGGCGGTCAAAGATGGACCATGCTGTCTGCGGCCGATTTGTTGCCGTACGAGTATGAAGACATTGTGCTCCTTTCTAACCGCATCTTTGCGGTGACAAACCAGGGGACATGTTTCGTATGGGACACATCCTACATATACTCCCTCTCTCCCAGTTTTTTTTCGTTTTATAAGTTTCAAATTCAAATTTAAATCTCCCCATCACATGTTGAGATTACAATGTACATTAAATCGTTGCATGCATGTATAGTAAAGAAACAAATCTCGAGTTTGGCACGAGTTCATGTAGAGGTAGCACCACAAGGCATAGCACAGGAGTTACATTTCCCTCTCAGGGCCCTTGGGACTGAGCTTCAGCGCCTTACTACACCTGCCTTTGAGTCAATAACATGTGCACCCGATAGGTGGCTGGTTCACATGTAATGCTCCCAAAGGCAGAGGGGCACTGGGGCCGAGAGGGGTGAGCCGCAGGTCGAGCGACGTGTGGTGTCAGGGGTTCGAGCGGCATCATGGGAATCGCGTGTGGCTGTGGTAAAAACTTGATGCTCGCCACATTTTAGGTGACCCACATGTCATGCACACAAAGGTAGAGGGGTGGTGCGACCGAGAGGGGTGATGCGCATGTCGGGGGACGTGGTGCCGTGGGTTGGAGCAGCATCGTGGGAATCGCGAGTGGCAGTGGATGAAACGTGATGGTCATCGTAGTTGAACTTCCATGGTCAACCTGTCATGTCTACGGACACATGCATTGCATACCGATCACTAGACGGAGTAGTATAAAAATCTAGGTGAATAAATAGTTCCTTATAGTCAAGCGGACCCACGCTACTACTTGTTCCAAAGACATGCACACCATTGAAATAGTCCATCTATATCAAAATACAACGAGAGGGAATAATTTTTTTTACAAGAGAGGAAATAGTTCATCCATCCATAATGCCCTGCTGCTGGTGCATCCTTTTCTTCTTCTCATTTTCTATGGGATACGTCTTAGCAACAAGCTCTCTGGACCTTGCAGCTATATCGAAACTCACACGGGCATCGAGGGCAGCATATTTTATCTGCTCGCATGTTAAGGGATAATACTCCCATCCAGACGACCTTAATGCCAGCGTCTCATCACCCTTCTGAAGATCTGTTCCGAGCACAAATTTTGCTATGTCGAATAGGGATGGTGTCGGTTTATCACAATCTTCTACAGAAATTTTTATTTTGGTTTGTACGTCAGTGATGCTTTTCAAATCAAGGTTGTACGGCTCCAACTTCTGTTTGTCCCCTGCGATGGCTGCCCTACAGAAGTATATGTCCTCCCGAGATAAGAAATTGTGAAGCTCACCTGGTATGGAGGGCGCGTGTATGATGTGGTACACCAAAACATCATCTTCGAGGCATAACTGAAGGACAGCGGGATCTTCCTAGTGGCACGCTCCATAGACTCTGCGTCGAGACCGATGACCTTCATCTCCACCTTGGGGAGGGAGTTGGATACATTGTTGATCCACTTCTGAACAACCCTTGGGTGGTCGGCGACTGTCGCAACTATGCTCAACAAGCCTTCGACGAGGACATGTTGGACGCTAAAAACCTGCATCTCGATCTCTTTTGCCATTTGGAACCGCTGGACCGGAGGGCTATGGTTTGGAGAATTAGGATTAGATGGCTAGTCTAACTGAAGAAGACGATTATTTAAAGGGGCTTTCAAAATTACTCCAGGAGGATGTGAAGAGGTTAAAACAATGTGAATGCAGTGTGGTTCGGATGCAAATGAAGATGAAGGAGTAGTGATGAAGCCGAGGAAAATCGGTTCCCGATGGAGAAGTAAACGGGAGAAGTGGCGTGCACGCAGTTGATTAGATGGCTAGGTAGACTAAACGAAAAGGCTACGTGGGTATACTGAGGAGTGGTACCTGTCCTTGTACGTGCCCATCCTTCTAGCACTACATGTGCCACTGGCTAGTTGAGGTCACTCTTTCGAATCACCATGGAGAGACATTTTACGATTCCTTTTTATTTCTGCACCCCTCCTGACAGGTGGGACCTATGCAAACGGATAAAAAGTAAGTGTCGTAGCTGGTCCGAATGGATATTGGCGCGTGCGTGTGAAACACGACATTCTCTAGTTAAGGAATATGTGGTTATCCTCAAAAAAGAAAAGGCCTTCTTCGCGCTTCTGCATGCACGAGAATTTGGTTCTGCTCGCAATATGGATGATACCTGGAGGATGAAGTGAACCCAGAGACATGCTAGCACGGGAGCACTACTCATGTTCCTACTACTCCTACTACTAATAGTAGTAGTACAACTATGGTACACTTGATGGTCAAAATATTATTCATCCGGTCCTCACAGTGAAGTGACAGGACCCTGCGCCCGAGGTGACACCAGTCCAGGCGGCGTGTTCGGGTTACCAAAGTCAGCCTCACCTTGTGCACTGTGCAGTCACAGTCATCATCGCTGTATAGCATGCCTAGCCTCGTCTCCCTCTCCCCTAGCACCACTCCATCTCGCCGGAGATCCTAAGGTCACTCTTCATCATCTCACTGTGCCACCGCATACCCTCGCTTGCTCGCTTCCCCCAGTACCACTATTCGCTCGCTAGCCGCTCCAGCACCGAGAGCCTTCTCCCCCATAAATCAAGCCCCCCAAAAGCCCACCTTCCAAACTCCACCATGGCTGAACGCGAACCAAGCGTCATCCATATGAGCTGCGATTGGAGCAATCTTCATAGTGACATCCTCGACCTCTTTTGTTCGTGTATGGATATGTTGAGCGCCCTGCGACTGACTGCATGCTCAAGGGACATGCACAGGGCCATCCTCCAAGCGAGGCCTAAGCTTTTCAAGACACCCTGTTTGCTGCTATCTAGTCTTGCGAGATTTGCTCACCATGATACGAAGGCGTACATGATGCCCCTCGACTTCTATCCGATCTCCATTAGCCAAAACTTCTTTGGAGGTATGTAGTGGGTCACCGTACATCATTTCCCTCGACTTAGATCCGATCACCATGTCCCGAAACTTCTCGGAAGGTATGCACTGGGTCGGCATGAACTCCCACTGGATGCCTGTCGTCAGAGAAGATGGGAAAAAGTTGGTGCTCGTGAACTTCCAGACCTCCCATGAGATTATCCTTCCTCTGTTGGATTATATAGAGTTTTACCATCGCGGTCCAAGTCACCTAGATTACCACGTTAGTTGGACGGACCTTGTTTTGCAGAAGATTGTAATCTGCCAAGTGCCCACACGACATGCGAATTACACAGACTTCAAGCTAATTGCCTTCTTCGACCGCGGACTCTCCTATCTTTATGCCGGTGCCTTCTTTAGCTGGAGACAACTCAGCTTGCAGTGGATCATCGTCAAAGCTGATACACACTATTGTGATGCTATTGAACACAATGGCATCATCTACGCGATCGACAAAGCAGATGGCACCACGTAAGTCAGATTACGAGTTGCGTAAACCCTTGAGAGGTTCGAACTCTAGGGTGTGTGCAGAAATCTCAACCTACCCAGCCTGGCTACTCGCGAGTCTCCTAAGCCTAGCGCGACAAGCTCGAAGAGACAAAGAGACGCAACCATTTATCCTGGTTCGGGCCACCTTGCGATGTAATACCCTACTCCAGTGTTTTTGGTGGATTGCCTCGAAGGGCTGAGGATGAACTAGTACAGTGGATGAACTGGCCTCAGTAGGTGAGGTGTTCTTGAGCTCAAGAGAGCTGGTGGGATCTGAACTAGATGCCTTGTTGGGGAACGTAGCAATAATTCAAAATTTTCCTACATATCACCAAGATCAACCTAGGAGATTCTAGCAACAAGAGAGAGGGAGGATGTGCATCTTCATACCTTTAAAGATCCCTAAGCGGAAGCATTAATAGAACGCAGATGATGGAGTCGTACTCGCAGCGATTCAAACCGCGGAAGATCAGATCTAACACCGAACGGACTGCGCCTCCGCGTTCAACACACGTACATCCCGGGGACGTATCCTCCTTCTTGATCCAACAAGGGGAGAGGAGAAGTTGAGGGAGAGCTCCGGCAGCACGACGATGTGGTGGTGGTGCTTGCAGTTCTCCGCAGGGCTTCGCCAAGCACTACTACTACTACGGAGGTGTTGGAGAGAGGGGAGGGCTGCGCCAAGGGAAGGGGTGCAGCAGCCCTCCCACCTGCCCTCTATTTATAGGGGCAAGGGAGAGGGGGGCCAGCCCCTTCGGATGGATCTAGAGGGGGGCGGCGGCCATGGGGGGAAGGCTTGCCCCCCAAGCCACGGGGGTGCCCCCTTTAGGGTTTCCCCCAAACCCTAGGCGCATGGGCCCTAGGGGGTTTTTGCACCCAGCCCACCTATTGGCTGGTTCCCCTCCATATTCAGCCCATAGGGCCCTCCGGGGCAGGTGGACCCTCCCGGTGGACCCCCGGAACCCTTTTGGTGGCCCCGGTACAATACCGATAAACCCCGAACACTTCCGGCGACCGAATAAGGACTTCCCATATATAAATCCTTATCTCCGAACCATTCCGGAACTCCTCGTGAAGTCCGGGATCTCATCCGGGACTCCGAACAACATTCGGTAACCACATACTAATTCCCATAACAACTCTAGTGTCACCAAACCTTAAGTGTGTAGACCCTACGGGTTCGGGAATCATGCAGACATGACCGAGACATCTCTCCGGCCAATAACCAATAGCGGGATATGGATCCCATGTTGGTTCCCACATGTTCTACTATGATCTCATTGGATGAACAATGATGTCGGGGATTCAATCAATCCCGTATACAATTCCCTTTGTCAATCGGTATATTACTTGCCCGAGATTCGATCGTCGGTATCCCAATACCTCGTTCAATCTCGTTACTGGCAAGTCTCTTTACTCGTTCCGTAATGCATGATCCCGTGACAAACTCCTTAGTCAAATTGAGATCATTATGATGATGCATTACCGAGTGGGCCTAGAGATACCTCTTCGTCATATGGAGTGACAAATCCCAATCTCGATTCGTGCCAACCCAATAGACACTTTCGGAGATACCTGTAGTGTACCTTTATAGCCACCCAGTTACGTTGTGACGTTTGGTACACCCAAAGCATTCCTACGGTATCTGGGAGTTGCACAATCTCATGGTCTAAGGAAATGATACTTCATTAGAAAAGCTCTTAGCAAACAAATTACATGATCTTGTGCTATGCTTAGGATTGGGTGTTGTCCATCACATCATTCTCCTAATGATGTGATCCCGTCATCAATGACATCTAATGTCCATGGTCAGGAAACCATAACCATCTATTGATCAACAAGCTAGTTAACTAGAGGCTCACTAGGGACATGTTGTGGTCTATATATTCACACATCTATTATGGTTTCCGGTAAATACAATTATAGCATGAAAACAGTCAATTATCATGAACAAGGAAATATAATAATAACCATTTTATTATTACATCTAGGGCATATTTCCAACAGTCTCCCACTTACACTATAGCCAATAATGTAGTTACATTGTGATGGATCAAACACCCATATAGGTCTGGTCTTGATCATGTTTTGCTCGTGGAAGAGGTTTAGTCAACGGATCTGCGACATTCAGATCCATATGCACTTTACAAATGTCTATGTCTCCATCTTGAACATTTTCACGAATGGAGTTGAAGCGACGCTTGATATGCCTGGTCTTCTTGTGAAACCTGGGCTCCTTGGCAAGGGCAATAGCTCCAGTGTTGTCACAGAAGAGAGTCATCAGGCCTGACGCATTGGGAATAACTCCTAGGTCGGCAATGAACTCCTTCATCCAGAGTGCTTCATGTTCTGCCTCTGAGGCTGCCATGTACTCCGCTTCATATGTAGATCCCGCCACGACGCTTTGGTTGCAACTGCACCAGCTGACTGCCCCACCATTCAAAATATACACGTATCCGGTTTGTGACTTGGAGTCATCCATATCTGTGTTGAAGCTAGCATCAACGTAACCCTTTACGACGAGCTCTTCGTCACCTCCATAAACGAGAAACATATCCATAGTTCTTTTCAGGTACTTCAGGATATTCTTGACCGCTGTCCAATGTTCCATGCCGGGATTACTTTGGTACCTTCCCACCAAACTTACGGCAAGGTTTACATCAGGTCTGGTACACAACATGGCCTACATAATAGACCATATGGCTGAGGCATAGGGGATGACACTCATCTTTTCTCTATCTTCTGCCGAGGTCGGGCATTGAGCCGTGCTCAATTTCACACCTTGCAAAATAGGCAAGAACCCCTTCTTGGACTGATCCATATTGAACTTGTTCAATATCTTATCAAGGTATGTGCTTTGTGAAAGACCGATGAGGCGTCTCGATCTATCTCTATAGATCTTGATGCCTAATATATAAGCAACTTCTCCAAGGTTCTTCATTGAAAAACACTTATTCAAGTAGGCCTTTATGCTATCCAAAAGTTCTATATCATTTCCCGTCAATAGTATGTCATCCACATATAATATGAGAAATGCTACAATGCTCCTACTCACTTTCTTGTAAATGCAGGCTTCTCCATAAGTCTGCATAAACCCAAACGCTTTGATAATTTCATCAAAGCGAATGTTCCAACTCCGAGATGCTTGCACCAGCCCATAGATGGAGCACTGGAACTTGCACACCTTGTTAGCATTCTTAGGATCGACAAAACCTTCCGGATGCATCATATAAAATTCTTCCTTAAGGAAACCGTTAAGGAATGCCGTTTTGACGTCCATTTGCCATATCTCATAATCATAGAATGCGACAACTGCTAACATGATTCAGACGGACTTCAACTTCGCTATGGGTGAGAAGGTCTCATCGTAGTCAACCCCTTGAACTTGTCGACAACCCTTAGCGACAAGCTGAGCTTTACAGATGGTCACATTACCATCCACGTCAGTCTTCTTCTTAAAGATCCATTTGTTTTCTATGGCTCGCCGGTCATCGGGCAAGTCCGTCAAAGTCCATACTTTGTTTTCATACATGGATCCTATCTCGGATTTCATGGTTTCAAGCCATTTGTTGGAATGTGGGCCCGCCATTGCTTCTTCATAGTTCGAAGGTTCACCATTGTCTAACAACATGATTTCCAGGACAGGGTCGCCATACCATTCTGGTGTGGAACCTGTCCTTGTGGACCTACGAAGTTCAGTAGCAACTTGATCCGAAGTTCCTTAATCATCATCATTAACTTCCTCTCTAGTCGATGCAGGCACCACAGAAACATCTTCCTGAGCTGCGCTACTTTCCGGTTCAATAGGCAGTACTTCATCAAGTTCTACTTTCCTCCCACTTACTTCTTTCGAGAGAAACTCTTTCTCCAGAAAGGATCCGTTCTTGGCAACAAAGATCTTGCCTTCGGATCTGAGGTAGAAAGTATACCCAATGGTTTCCTTAGGGTATCCTATGAAGACGCATTTTTCTGACTTGGGTTCAAGCTTTTCAGGTTGAAGTTTCTTGACATAAGCATCGCATCCCCAAACTTTTAGAAACGACAACTTAGGTTTCTTCCCAAACCACAATTCATACGGTGTCGTCTCAACGGACTTAGACATCGCCCTATTTAAAGTGAATGTGGTTGTCTCTAAAGCATAACCCCAAAATGATAGCGGTAAATCCGTAAGAGACATCATAGATCGCACCATATCTAATAGAGTGCGAGTGCAATTACGACGTTCGGACACACCATTATGCTGAGGTGTTCCAAGCAGCGTGAGTTGTGAAACAATTCCACATTTCCTTAAGTTTGTACCAAACTCGTGACTCAAATATTCTCCTCCATGATCTGATCGTAGGAACTTTATTTTCCTGTCACGTTGATTCTCCACCTCACTTTGAAATTCCTTGAACTTTTCAAAGGTCTCAGACTTGTGTTTCACTAAGTAGACATACCCATATCTACTTAAGTCATCAGTGAGGGTGAGAACATAACGATAGACACCGAGAGCCTCAACGCTCATTAGACCGCACACATCAGTATGTATTATTTCCAACAAGTTGGTTGCTCGCTCCATTATTCCGGAGAACGGAGTCTTGGTCATCTTGCCCATGAGGCATGGTTCGCACATGTCAAATGATTCATAATCAAGAGACACCAAAAGTCCATCTACATGGAGTTTCTTCATGCGTTTGACACCAATGTGACCAAGGCGATAGTGCCACAAGTATGTGGGACTATCATTATTAACCTTAAATCTTTTGGTATTCACACTATGAATATGTGTAACATCATGTTCGAGATTTAATAGGAATAAACCATTAACCAGCGAGGCATGACCATAAAACATATCTCTCATATAAATAGAACAACCATTATTCTCGGATTTAAATGAGTAGCCATCTCGCATTAAATGAGATCCAGATACAATGTTCATGCTCAAAGATGACACTAAATAACAATTATTGAGTTTTAAAACTAACCCCGTAGGTAAATGTAGAGGTAGCGTGCCGATGGCGATCACATCGACCTTGGAACCATTCCCGACGCGCATTCTCACCTCATCCTTCGCAAGTCTTTGCTTATTCCGCAACTCCTGTTTTGAGATACAAATATGAGCAACCGCGCCGGTATCAAATACCTAGGGGCTACTATGAGTACTGGTAAGGTATACATCAATAACATGTATATCACATATACCTTTGGTGTTACCGGCCTTCTTATCCACTAAGTACTTGGGGCAGTTCCGCTTCCAGTGACCATTTCCCTTGCAATAAAAGCACTGAGTCTCGTTCTTGGGTCCATTGTTTGGCTTCTTCCTGGCAACCGATTTACCGAGCACGGCAACTCCCTTGCCGTCCTTCTTGAAGTTCTTTTTACCCTTGCCTTTCTTGAAACTAGTGGTTTTATTCACCATCAACACTTGACGTTCCTTTTTAATTTCCACCTCCGCTGATTTCATCATTGAATATAACTCAGGAATGGACATCTCCATCCCTTGCATATTGTAGTTCATCACAAAGCTCTTGTAGCTAGGTGCGAGCGACTGGAGGATCCTGTCAATGACCAAGTCATCTGGGAGATTAACTCCCAACTGAAACAAACGGTTGTGTAACCCGGACATAGTGAGTATATGCTCACTGACAGAACTGTTTTCCTCCATCTTACAACTATAGAACTTGTCAGAGACTTCATATCTCTCAACCCGGACATGTGCTTGGAAAACCATTTTCAGCTCTTGGAACATCTCATATGCTCCGTGCTGCTCAAAACGCTTTTGGAGCCCCGGTTCTAAGCTGTAAAGCATGCCGCACTGAACCAAGGAGTAATCACCACTAGGCGACTGCAAGGCATTCATAACGTCTTGAGTTGCTGGGAAAATGGGTGCTTCACCTAGCGGTGCTTCTAGGACATATGCTTTCTTGGCAGCTATGAGGATGATCCTCAAGTTTCGGACCCAGTCCGTATAGTTGCTACCATCGTCTTCCAGCTTGGTTTTCTCTAGGAACGTGTTGAAGTTGAGGGCAACATTAGCGTGGGCCATTTGATCTACAAGACATATTGCAAAGATATTTTAGACTATGTTCATGATAATAATGTTCATATAATCAAATTATTTAATGAACTCCCACTCAGATAGACATCCCTCTAGTCATCTAAGTGATACATGATCCGAGTCAACTAGGCCATGTCCGATCATTATGTGAGATGGACTAGTCATCATTGGTGAACATCGTCATGTTGATTGTATCTACTATACGACTCATGTTCGACCTTTCGGTCTCTTGTGTTCCGAGGCCATGTCTGTACATGCTAGGCTCGTGAAGTCAACCTAAGTGTTTTGCATGTGTAAATCTGGCTTACAACCGTTGTATGCGAATGTTAGAATCTATCACACCCGATTATCACGTGGTGCTTCGAAACAATGAACTTTCGCAACGGTGCACAGTTAGGGGGGACACTTTCTTGAAATCTTAGTGAGGGATCATCTTATTTATGCTACCGTCGTTCTAAGCAAATAAGATGTAAACATGACAAACATCACATGCAAATCATAAAGTGACATGATATGGCCAGTATCATCTTGCGCCTTTGATCTCCATCTTGAAGCGCGGCATGCTCACCTTTGTCACCGGCATGTTACCATGATCTCCATCATCGTGTCTTCATGAAGTTGACTCGCCAATTATTACTTCTCCTACTATGGCTAACGGTTAGTGTCGGTGTCAAAACCGACGGATCTCGGGTAGGGGGTCCCAAACTGTGCGTCTAGGCGGATGGTAACAGGAGACAAGGGACACGATGTTTTTACCCAGGTTCGGGCCCTCTCGATGGAGGTAAAACCCTACTCCTGCTTGATTAATATTGATGATATGGGTAGTACAAGAGTAGATCTACCACGAGATCAGAGAGGCTAAACCCTAGAAGCTAGCCTATGGTATGATTGTTGTTCGTCCTACGGACTAAAACCCTCCGGTTTATATAGACACCGGAGAGGGCTAGGGTTACACAGAGTCGGTTACAATGGGAGGAGATCTACATATCCGTATCACCAAGCTTGCCTTCCACGCCAAGGAAAGTCCCATCCGGACACGGGACGAAGTCTTCAATCTTGTATCTTCATAGTCCAGGAGTCCGGCCAAAGGTCATAGTCCGGTCATCCGGACACCCCCTAATTCAGGACTCCCTTAGTAGCCCCTGAACCAGGCTTCAATGATGACGAGTCCGGCGCGCAAATTGTCTTCGACATTGTAAGGCGGGTTCCTCCTCCGAATACTTCATAGAAGATGTTTGAACACAAGGATAGTGTCCGGCTCTGCAAAATAAGTTCCACATACCACCGTAGAGAGAATAATATTTACACAAATCTAATCTGCTGACGTATTTCGTAGTGTGACATAACGCCACGACCAAGCCTTTATTTGAATCGTTTTACTGTCCCACCTCAGCGCGTTAAGCGTGGCGGTTTCCTTGGCACGTCTTGTCAAAGCAGAGATCGTGTCCCCTTATTCTGGGATTCTCATCAATACGGGCGTGGGTAACCCAACTGTGCCATTGGTATGACTTCTTAATTGAAAGTGAGTCCCAAACGGTCATGGGGAGGGCTCTTGGTATTCAACCTCTTTATAAAGAGACCAATGCTCGACTCCTTTCTTTCAATCCAATCAAATCCGCCTCTCGCCTCGAGTTCCAACACCCAAAGCTCCAGATTCAAGCGCTTCGGACCTTTGATGATATCCGGTTCCGACCTCCAAGGCCGGCGGATGCCTTCCTCCATTACAGAAGAAGACGTGTGAAAGCTCAGAGATGCCACGTATCTAACTGGCGAAATCTCGCATAGGCTGCCTGCTCAAGGGCAGGCTGTTCCCACTCCCCAGCCCGGTGAGAGCGTGGTGTTCACATCTCACTTCCTTCGGGGGCTAGTCTTCCCGATTGATCCCTTCATGAGGGGGGTCATGTTTTATGACAGGCTGGAATTTCACGACTTAGCTCCGGAGTCCATCCTCCAAATCTCATCGTTCATTGTCGTGTGTGAGGCCTTCCTCCATATTACTCCTCACTTCGGACTGTGGCTTAAGACCTTCAAGGTAGAACGGAAGATGATCGAGGGGCAGCACGCTGAGTGCGGAGGTGCTATTATAAGCAAGGTTGCCGACGCTCCATGGCCCAAGGGCTCTTTTCAAGAGGAGTTCGGCTTATGGCAACGTGAGTGGTTTTTCATCACAGCTCCGAGGGGCACCACATGGGTGGCGCCACCTGCTTTTCGCTCGGGTCCCCCACCACGGCTAGCGTCATGGGTCAATAAAGGGCTTAACTGGGGGCCGTCCAAGGACGTGCCCTTGCTGTAGGGCCGCATTCGGGATCTCCTAGAAAGAGATATCAATTTGGGCGTAGTGGCGCAGGTTATGTTGATTCGCCGCATACTGCCCTGCAAACATCGCCCCCTCCGCGTGTGGGAAATTAATCCGGACGGAGCGCGAGCCCTCCAACATTTTATGGGCATGACGCCCGTGGAGATGTACAAATTGTTCTTCGGATCACAAGCAATGTGGCCGGACTTGTCCGAGGATGCAGGTCTGAGCTGCAATCACCCGGACACTCAAGTAAGTAGCCCTGTACCCGGACACGCTATCCATACATTTATCATAAAACTGCCCTTAAAAGAGCTATCCTTTAAACAGGAGTGGATAGCGAAAGCAAAGCTTATCAGGTGTCCGGCCCCCCTCCCTGAGACCACGCCGGATCCCGTGTTGACTAGGATGCTAGAGATTACGCCTTTGGAAGAAGGCGAAGAGGGGAACAAAGAACCTACCGCCTTCGTGAAGGAGGCTGTCAGGAAAGGAGGAATCGAGAATTCCTCTATCCAGGGAAAGAAGAGGACCGCCTCTGAAGACCCGGAGGCGATGGCCTCAAAGCGGGGGAAGAAATCTTCGTCGGAGGGTCCGGCGCCGGAGGGTGTCCCGGCCACATTGCTCCCCCAAGGGGATCAGCTCTCCACCGAGCCATAAGTAAAGAGAGGGGTTTTAAAATAAGAGACATCCCTATTTTATTTCTGAGGAAGATAACCGAAATTTTACCTTGTACTTCGGATCTCAACTCTTCTCAGCAGAGCTCATCTTCAGGGGATCTTCGTCCGGAGATGATGGAGAGCGGAACGCCTCCCCCAGTTGTACCGTCTTGCGAGGCGGGCGACCCCGAGGTGTCGTCTCGGAGGGTTTCTCCGAATCCGGCCTTCAAGAAAGGTCTTCGGACGAGTCCGACACCGTCTTGTGCACGGTCGGAGGAGCTGAAGGGTCTGCCCGGGCGAGCGTCTATCTCAGAAGAACACCGTGTGTTGATGAATACGGTGATTAGAAGGATTTCATCCGCGGAAAGCGGACTGTACGAGGCCGCCAGGAGTTTACTGACAGGTTTTGAGGTACGCGAAATGATGTACCTTTTGACAGATCCGCATATATAAGATGCGCCCTGTATAGATAGTAGCCCCTGAGACTCTGTGCGTTGTCAAAAATGACGGTGCGCGAAGGATCATCATCCCAGGTATAATATGTCGCCTTTCCTATGTAGGTGGCTGAGAGTTCGGTGGCTAGCCGGACTATTGAATTTGTCAAGCTAAAGCGGCGACTTGACGTGGCAGATGCCGACATCGCGCTTGTCAACGAGCGGCTGGACGAGGCACAAGGTATGTAATGTCTCCGAAGACATCTGGTAAGAGGATCTTAATGCTCGTACCTTATAACATGTGTGCTTAATGCAGATGGTGCCGCTGCCATGGAGAACCTTCGGGCGGAACTTGCCCGAGCCAAGGAGCAAGCCAGAAAAAGCGATGTGGCTGCCTTAAAGGCGGCTGAAGAGCTAAAAGCCGAACAGGCTGCTCACTGCCAGAGCAAGAAGGAAATGACCGAGATGGCTGTAAAATTAAAGAATGCTGCTGACCGCTGCAAGCTTCTTGAAGAAGAAGATAAGGTGGCACAGAAGGACCTAGTAAAGGTCGCTGCCGAGGCCAAGGATACTCGCTCTGCAATGAGAGCTATGAAGGAGGAGCTACATCAGGCCGGAGATATCACGGATGGAAAGCCCTATATGCTGTGGATGAAGTTCGGGGATCCTAAGCATGCTCCGTTGGACCGGAAGTGGAGTGCGACTATCTGGATTTGGCGGCGAGTGCCGCGGACGCGACCGAACACTTCCGCGGTCTAAATGACCACGAATTGGAAGAACTTTTTTGGTCGCAGTTCCACAATCCAGAGCGCCCACTTTCCGTATCCGATCGTTTGGCCGCATGGGCAGAGCTGAACAGGTTATCCGGACTCGCCATGAAGCATGTCGTGAGTCATCTGTGGCCGAAAGGGCCCAAGCCGAAGAGTTATTTTAGCTTGGTGCAACAGGTCCTTGGTGCGGTGCCGCACATTGATGCAATGAAGAGGTCAGCGTGCATAGAGGGTGCACAGATGGCTCTTGCCCATGTCAAGACATACTGGGCGGAGATGAAGGCCAGTGCTGTTGCATCCCAAGATTCAGACGAAAGCCGAGTACCTGCCGAGCACTATTTTCAGGAAGTTCCGCAGGGCGCTCGTTTAATAGAGACGCAGTGCTCGAAGGATGTTATGTTCGAATAACGTGTACTATTGTAAAACAATGTTTTGATGGCATATAAGAGCTTTTTATACTTGTGCTATCAAGAATTAGAATACCTCCTGTGCGGCCGTTAATGTATATGTGTATATAACCTGAAAGATGGCAGTCGTTGGCTTCAGCCCCCACGCATATAATGCTGGGGTGTTCGCAGAAGGCGCATTTTCACACTTGATCCAACGTCTTGGTCCTATAAGGAGGTGATAGCGTAGCGAACTAGGCAACCGGACTATAATGCTTTATCACTTTCACTTAGCCATAGGAGTTTGACAGTGGGGCTACTGAATAGCCCCTAGGGGCACCGCACGCGCCCGAATTCGGGGCGCGTGTGTGCCTGACCAGGAAACGACCCTTTGTTAATGCGGAGGAATCCTAAAGATTCCAGCAAGTCATCGAGTGGTTGACCAGTCTCTCGCTATATCATGACAGTCAGTTTTCGGCTTTCTCTACTGAGGTGCTCGCCTGGCCGAACCGGGGCACAATCGCAGTAGTTCTCCTGGTGCCGCCTTAGCCGATAGAGCGGAACGTAAGGCAGCAAAACACAGGAGCTGGGCAAACCCAACATTTGACCAAAGACATGATTCGGAGCTGATGCATATAAGGCCAAACTCGCGACGCCGAACACTCCCTAAGGTATTCGGTCTTTATGAAAACGGGCTGAACAAAAGCCCTTGGTAAGAAGCCCCTGGTGTCCAGGTACGCACAAAATTCTGGCGTGGCAACATGCCAAGACGCCAGCCTCCTCCTCGATTATGGCAAAAAACTGCGGGATGTTATCAACAAGATACAGTAAAAAAAGTTTACGCAGGGTCTTAATCTGAAAAGAATCCTTGAAACGGGTCCCTACTGCACGTGTGCGCCTGTGTCTCCATTATGCCGTATCCTGGACGGGTGTAGCACGGTGTTCATCTGTAAAAGAGAGGAACTTAGTTGAAAACAATCATGCGAGAAATCTATGTTATATTAAATAAACAAAGTATAATACAGAAAATGGGTAGAATTGAGCTTTATTGTCTCTTGGTGTAAACGCTCGAAGCCCCTTGTACAGGGGTATGCGGCTATTAAGCCTTTGTATGTTTACGCCGGACTCGTCGAGCCATGTGCGGGGTCATGAACGAGCTGTTTAGGTGCTCTAACTAGTAAAGTTGGTTTAGTGTACAGCTATCAAGGCAGCTGCACCATCGTCCGCGCTCGAGGAACACTTGATATTTCCCTTTAATGAGATGATGCCTCGTGGACCGGGCATTTTAAGTGTAAGGGATGCATAATGCGGTATTGCGTTAAAGCGGGCGAAAGCTTCGCATCCCAGTAGTGCTTGATAGCTACTTATGAATGGGGCGATGTGGAAGGTTAGCTTTTCGCTTCAGAAGTTGTTGGGGGAGCCGAACATAACTTCTAACAAGAGGGAACCCATACAATGGGTATCTGGGTCTAGCGTGACCCCTTGAAAGGAAGTGTTTCCATGGCGAATTTTCGTTGGGTTTATCCCCATTTTGCGGATTGTGTCCTGATATAGCAGGTTTAGGTCACTACCGCCGTCCATTAGGACTCGTGCAAAGTGGAGTCCGTCAATTATCGGATCTAAGACCAAGGTAGTCCAGCCTACGTTCCGGATACCTCTAGAGTAATCTTGATGATCGAAGGTGATTGGTTGTAACAACTAGTGGCGGGGCTCCTCTAGGACAGGCCGTATGGCGCGTATCTCCATAGGTGCCACTCTGTTTTTCCCTTTTGTCACATGAAGTGAATTTACTGTTTTGACTTCTTGCAGGAACTTCTTTTGTTCTCCGGTGCTCTGCTTGTGGGGTTCGTTATCATCCTTGCTTGGTATGTCGAGCCCCTTGTGTTTGGCCTTGAGTTTGCCGGATTGCTTGAAGACCCAACAATCTTTGTCGGTGTGGTTTGCAGGCCTCCCGGGAGTACTGTGGATTTGGCATATTTTGTCCAAGATTTTGTTGAGGTTAGATACCTCGTCCCTATTATCTTTGGGGGTGGCTTTTTCTGATTCTACCAAGAGATTTTGAATCCGGCGTTGACTGCCATGCTCTTCGGGATGTTATCCTTGATTCGGTGCTGTTCCTTGCTACGGCGCGGTTTCCCGTTTCCATCTCTGACTTCCGATGTACTTGGGTCGCTGGTGCTGCTTCTTGCCAACCAGCTATCCTCTCTTGTGCAAAAGCGGGTCATGAGGCTTGTCAATGCGGCCATAGTTCTTGGCTTTTCTTGGCCGAGGTGTCTGGCGAGCCATTCGTGTCGAACGCTATGTTTGAAAGCTGCTAGGGCTTTGGCGTCCGAGCAGTCGACTATCTGATTCTTTTTAGTAAGAAATTTGTTCCAGAGTTTCTGGGCTGACTCTCCGGGCTGTTGAGTTATATGACTTAGATCGTCTGCATCTGGGGGTCGGACATAGGTCCCTTGAAAATTTACCCGAAAAGCATCCTCGAGCTCTTCCCAACTTCCTATGGTGTTTTCGGGAAGGCTTTTAAGCCAATCCCGGGCTGACCCTTTGAGTTTGAGGGGTAAGTATTTTATGGCGTGGAGGTCATCTCCTCTAGCCATGTGTCTCTGGAGGATATAATCCTCAATCCAGACTCCAGGGTCTGTTGTTCCGTCATATGCCTCTATGTTTACGGGCTTGAATCCCGCGGGAAATTCAAGGTCCAACACCTCACAGGTGAAACATAGGGGATGTGCGGCGCCCCTGTATTTGGGTGTGCCGCGATGTTTGGATATTTGTTGCGTTGCGTTGTTTACTAGAGCTTGCTTTCTTGGCCCGTAGATAGATCTGGTTGGGCCGTCTTTTTGATGCGAATCCTTGTGCGGATCGTGTGCTGGATTGAGTGCGGCGCCCTTTGCCGCTCAATGTCGGTCATGGGGTCGTCTATCCGACCTGGTGGCTTCCTTGTTTTTTGGCTGTGGGGGCTCTAAGGCCTCCTCATCAAATTCCAGTAGTAATTTTTGCTTCGGATAGCTCTTTGTGCGGTGACTGTCGCCGTACTTGTGTGCGGTGTTGAGTACTTTGCCCCATCTGATTCTGAGTGCATCTTCCGCTATTTTGAGCTTCTGCTTCTGCTTTTTCAGGCTACGCGCAGTGGCGACGAGCCTTTGGTGGAGGTTCTTCTGCTCCAGCAACTTGTCCTGCGTGAGGTCGTCCGGACTATTATCTTCGCCGGGGATGGGTTGTTCGGTTTGTTGAACCAAGTTGCCCTATTCGGACGGTTGCTCGATGGCATGTTCTTCGTCCGCCGGTTCGCCCTGCTCTATGGCTGGGTCTCTGTCGAGGTGGGGTTTGGCGCGGCGCTTACGCCGCCGCTTTGATTGCTTTTCGAGGGAACGATCCCTTGTTGCGCCCTTTTGATCCTCGTCGTCGTTTCTTTTAGGTGTGTCCACCATGCATACATCATGGGATGAGGTGGTTGTCCAGTGCCCTATAGGCATTGGTTCTTGGTCGTCTCCTTCATCGGCGTCCATACCGTCGATGTCTTCGGAGTCGAAGTCGAGCATGTCAGTTAAATCATCGACAGTGGCTACGAAGTGGGTGGTGGGTGGGCTTCGAATTTCTTCATCGTCCGCATCCCAACCTTGCTGACCATGGTCCGACCAGGGTTCTCCTGATAAAGAGAGAGACTTTAGTGAATTCAGGATGTCGCCAAAGGGCGAGTGCTGAAAGATGTCCGCGGTGGTGAACTCCATGATCGGAGCCCAATTGGGTTTGATCGTAAGGGGTGTGGAAGATTCGGAGTTCGGAAAGGAGTCCAGCGCCTTGGAGTCACGAGCTTTGCGAAGGACAAGACTGGTGTTCGGCTTGATCGCCATAGAGATTGCAGCACCCGAGGCGGTGTGCAACCATCCGTCCTCGATTGGCGCAGTCGGCTCCGAGCTAAGGGTTGGAGCGGACACCTGAGCGTCCTTCTGGACACTGTCCGGCGGCACAGCTAGATCATGCCCATCATGATAGCGCGGCGCGCTCAGCTACGGCTCAAATCCGTCGAAGATCAAGTCTCTGCGGATGTCAGCCGTGTAGTTCAAACTTCCAAATATGACCTGATGGCCAGGGGTGTAGCTTTCAATCTACTCTAGATGGCCAAGCGAATTGGCTCATAGTGCAAAGCCGCCGAATACGAAGATCTGTCTAGTGAGAAAAGTCTCACCCTGGACCGCATCGTTGTTGATGATCGGAGGAGCCATCGGGCCTAAAGGTGATGACACAGAGGAACTCTCAATGAAAGCACCAATGTCGGTGTCAAAACCGGCGGATCTCGGGTAGGGGGTCCCGAACTGTGCGTCTAGGCGGATGGTAACAGGAGACAAGGGACACGATGTTTTTACCCAGGTTCGGGCCCTCTCGATGGAGGTAAAACCCTACTCCTTCTTGATTAATATTGATGATATGGGTAGTACAAAAGTAGATCTACCATGAGATCAGAGAGGCTAAACCCTAGAAGCTAGCCTATGGTATGATTGTTGTTCGTCCTACGGACTAAAACCCTCCGGTTTATATAGACACCGGAGAGGGCTAGGGCTACATAGAGTCGGTTACAATGGGAGGAGATCTACATATCCGTATCGCCAAGATTGCCTTCCACGCCAAGGATCTGGACACGGGACGAAGTCTTCAATCTTGTATCTTCATAGTCCAGGAGTCCGGCCAAAGGTCATAGTCCGGTCATCCGGACACCCCCTAATCCAGGACTCCCTCAGTTAGCAATAAAGTAAAGTAATTACATGGTGTTTTTCAATGACACGCAGGTCATACAATAAATTAAGACAACTCCTATGGCTCCTGCCAGTTGTCATATTCAGCGACATGCAAGTCGTGATTCCTTACAAGAACATGATCAATCTCATATATCACATATATCATTCATCACATTCTTTTGGCCACATCACATCACATAGCATACCCTGCAAAAACAAGTTAGACGCCCTCTAATTGTTGTTGCATGTTTCACGTGGCTGCTATGGGTTTCTAGCAAGAACATTTCTTACCTATGCAAAAGGCACAACAATGATATGCCAATTGCTATTTACCCTTCATAAGGACCCTTTTCATCAAATCTGATCCGACTAAAGTCGGAGAGACAGACACCCGCTAGCCACCTTATGCAACAAGTGCATGTCAGTCGGTGGAACCTGTCTCACGTAAGCGTACGTGTAAGGTCGGTTCGGGCCGCTTTATCCCACAATGTCACCAAATCAAGATAAGACTAGTAATGGTAAGCATATTGAACAAACCAATGCCCACAACTACCTGTGTTCTACTCATGCATAGAATCTACGCATAGACCTAGCTCTGATACCACTGTTGGGGAACATAGCAATATTCAAAATTTTCCTACGTATCACCAAGATCAATCTAGGAGATTCGAGCAACAAGAGAGAGAGAGAGGATGTGCATCTTCATACCTTTGAAGATTGCTAAGCGGAAGCGTTACTAGAACACGGATGATGGAATCGTACTCGCGGTGATTCAAATCGTGGAAGATCCGATCTAACGCCAAACGGACGGCGCCTCCGTGTTCAACACACGTACAACCCTGGGACGTCTCCTCCTTCTTGATCCAGCAAGGGGAGAGGAGAAGTTCAGGGAGAGCTCCGGCAGCACGACGGCGTGTTGGTGGAGCTTCCAATTCTCTGGCAGGGCTTCGCCAAGCACTACTACTACTACGGAGGTGTTGGAGAGAGTGGAGGGCTGTGCCAGGGGAAGGGGTGCAGCAGCCCTCCCACCTCCCCTCTATTTATAGGGGCAAGGGAGAGGGGGGCTGGCCCCTTCAGATGGATCTAGAGGGGGGCGGCGGCCAAGGGGGGAAGGCTTGCCCCCAAGCCAAGGGGGGTGCCTGAGGGAGTCCTAGATTAGGGGGTCCTTGGACTGCCGGACTAATGCTTATGCCAGACTGTTGGACTATGAAGATACAAGATTGAAGACTTTGTCCCGTGTCCGGATGGGACTCTCCTTTACGTGGAAGTCAAGCTTGGCGATTCGGATGTGTAGATCCCCTTCTTTGTAACCGACTCCGTGTAACCCTAGCCCCCTCCGGTGTCTATATAAACCGGAGGGTTTAGTCCGTAGGACAACAACAACAACAACAATCATAATCATAGGCTAGCTTCTAGGGTTTAGCCTCTACGATATCATGGTGGATCAACTCTTGTAGTACTCACATCATCAAGATCAATCAAGCAGGAAGTATGGTATTACCTCCATCGAGAGGGCCCGAACCTGGGTAAACATCGTGTCCCCCGCCTCCTGTTACCATTAGCCTTAGACGCACAGGTCGGGACCCCTTACCCGAGATCCGCCGGTTTTGACACTGACATTGGTGCTTTCATTGAGAGTTCCACTGTGTTGTCACGATAAGGCTTGATGGCTCCTCCAATCATCAGCAACGATGCGGTTCACGGTGAGGTTTCCCTCCCCGGACAGATCTTCGTATTCAGTGGTTTCGTACTGCGGGCCAACTCGCTTGGCCATC
Source organism: Triticum aestivum (assembly GCF_018294505.1). Taxonomy (NCBI): domain Eukaryota; kingdom Viridiplantae; phylum Streptophyta; class Magnoliopsida; order Poales; family Poaceae; genus Triticum; species Triticum aestivum. The sequence goes on from NC_057798.1 coordinate 128,246,597, forward strand.
TGGAGCAGATCGACAGCTAGGCCCCTGGCCATTAGGTCAGGTTTGGAAACTTGAACTACACAACCGACATCCGCAGGGACTTGATCTTCGACGGATTCGAGCCCACGTCAGGAGCGCCGAACAGCCACGACGGGCATGACTTAGATCTGCTATCGGACGGTGCTCGAGATATCGCACCTGCGGCTGCTCCAGCCTCCGATCTGGAGTAGATCACGCCATCCGAGGACGGGTGGATGGACCCCGTCACGGAGGTCGTACACTCATCGGTGCTGAAGCGGAAAACAGACTTCACCTCCAAAGAGATCTGTGTCATCGGACCCTCGGACTCGTCTCCGGTCATAGGTTCTGAACCGCGTGCGTCCGTGCCTATCAAATCAGATTGGGCACCAGTTATGGAGTTTACCTCCATGGATATCTTTCAACACTCACCCTTGGTTGACGTGCTAAATTCATTGAGGTCTCTCTCTCTAACAAGAGACTCTTGGCCGAACTATGTACAGCCTGAGTGGGAAGCGGACGACGAAGAAATTTGTTCCCCACCCACCACCCATTTAGTAGCTGCTGTCGATGACTTAACCGACATGCTAGACTTTGACTCCAAAGACATCGATGGTATGGACGACGATGCCGGAGAAGAACAGGAACCACCGCCCATAGGGCGCTGGACTGCCACCTCATCGTATGATATATATATATGGTGGATACACCTAAAGAAAGCAATGGAGATAAGGCAACGAAGGATAATCCCCTCGAGAAGCAATCTAAGAACCGGCATCATCGGCGCCGCTCTAACCCCTTCCATAGCAAAAATAGCGATACCGGCACAAGAGATGATGACACGCCGAAGACGAAAACAACCCTGCCCAGCCAAGCACTAAACTAGCCGGACATGAGGATGGGCAAGCTAGCCCGGACGAACACGCAACGGATGGAGACTTGGAAGACGACAATTATATGCCTCTCTCCGAAGATGAGGTGAGCCTTGGCGAAGAAGAATTTGTCGTCCCTGTGGATCCCGTCAAGCAGGAGCGCTTCAAGCATCGGCTTATAGCCACTGCAAAAAGCCTGAAGAAGCAGCAGCAGTAGCTTCAAGCTGATCAAGATCTGCTAACAGATAGATGGACTGAGGTCCTGGCAGTCGAGGAATATGAACTCGAGTGCCCAACCAAAAGTTACCCGAAGCGCAGGTTGCTACCTCAATTCAAGGAGGAGGCGCTAGAGCCTGCACTACCAGTGCTGGACAAGGCGGACCGGCCACCTCGTGGCCGAGACAAAGCGGCATATCAGCCCAAACAACCGCCTGCACCCCGCCGCCAATCAAACAAAAATACTAAGGCCCGGGGCTACACGCAGGACCTGCGAGTTGTATTGGAAAACAAACCAGGACAGTCAAGATCGATCTACGAATCACGGGGTCACGCCACAACATGTGAGGATGACCGTCACACCGGATACGCTAAAACAAGTCCGGCCGGGCCGAATACAACAGACCAGACTCATTCGAATTGCGTTGAGATGTCGCCCGGCATAGAGGCGCCGCACACCCCCTATGCTTCACTGATGAAGTAATGGATCATGAATTCCTAGAAGGGTTTAAACCCGTAAACATTGAATCGTATGATGGTACAACAGACCCCACGGTATGGATCGACGATTTCCTTGTCCACATTCACATGGCCCGCGGTGATGATCTACATGCCATCAAGTACCTCCCACTTAAGCTAAAAGGACCGGCTCGACATTGGCTGAATAGCTTGACGGCAAACTCCATTGGCAGCTGGAAGAACCTGGAGGACGCATTCCTTGACAACTTCCAAGGCACTTATGTGCGACCACCGCACGCTGATGACTTAAGTCACATAACCCAACAGCCCGGAGAGTCAGCCAGGAAATTCTGAACTTGGTTCCTAACTAAAAAGAACCAAATCGTCGACTGTCCGGATGCTGAAGCCCTAGCGGCCTTTAAGCATAACATCCGCGACGAGTGGCTCACCCGACACCTCGGCCAAGAGAAGCCAAAGTCCATGGCAGCCCTCATGACACTCATGACCCGCTTCTGTGTGGGCGAAGACAGCTGGCTGGCTCGTAGTAACATCACGCCAAGAAATCCTGGCACTTCATATGCCCGAGATAGCAACGGCAAGCCACGACAGAACAGACATAAGCATCGGAACAATGGCGACAATGCCGAAGACATGACAATCAATGCCGGATTCAGTGGCTCCAAGTCCGGTCAGCGGAAAAAGCCATTTAAAAGAAACAATCCGGTTTCGTCCAGTCTGGACCGCATACTTGATCGCTCGTGTCAAATTCACGGCACCCCTGATAAACCAGCCAACCACACCAACAGAGAATGCTGGGTGTTCAAACAGGCCGGCAAGTTGAATGCCGAAAGCAAGGAAAAGGGGTTGCATAGAGATGATGACGAGGAGCCCCAGCCGCCGTACACATGGGGACAGAAGAAATTCCCTCCCCAAGTGAAAACGGTAAACATGATATACGCCACCCACATTTCCAAGCGGGAACAGAAGCGTGCACTAAGGGACGTCTATGCGATGGAGCCAGTCGCCCCAAAGTTCAACCCATGGTCATCTTGTCCGATCACTTTCGATCGCAGGGACCATCCCACCAGTATCCGTCATGGCGGTTCAGCCGCATTCGTCCTCGACCCCATAATTGACGGATTCCACCTCACGCGAGTCCTTATGGATGGTGGTAGCAGCGTGACCCTACTTTATCAGGATGCAGTGCGCAAAATGGGCATCGATCCCTGATACGTCTCCAACGTATCTATAATTTTTGATTGCTTCATGCTACTTTATCTACTGTTTTAGGCAATATTGGGCTTTTTATACACTTCTATATTATTTTTGGGACTAACCTATTAACCGGAGGCCCAACCCAGATTTGCTATTTTATGCCTATTTCAGTGTTTCGAGGAAAAGGAATATCAGACGGAGTCAAGACGGAACGAAATCAACTAGAGAAGTTAATTTTGGAAGGAAACCCACCTGATAGACTTGGAGTGCACGTCAGGGGAGTCCCGGGCTGCCCACGAGGGTGGGGGGCGCGCCCACCCCCTAGGGCACACCCCTGCCTTGTGAGCACCCCGGAGGTCCACCGACGTACCCCTTGCACCCATATATACCTACGTACCCTAAAACTTCCAGAACAGAAGATAGATCGGGAGTTCCGCCACCGCAAGCCTCCAGAGCCACGAAAAACCAATCGGGACCCTGTTTCGGCACCCTGCCGGAGGGGGATCCCATCACCGGTGGCCATCTTCATCATCCCGGCGCTATCCATGACGAGGAGGGAGTAGTTCACCCTCGGGGCTGAGGGTATGTACCAGTAGCTATGTGTTTGATCTCTCTCTCTCTCTCTCGTGTTCCCTCTATGGCACGATCTTGATGTATCCCGAGCTTTGCTATTGTAGTTGGATCTTATGATGTTTCTCCCCCTCTACTCTCTTGTGATGATTTGAGTTTCCCCTTTGTAGTTATCTTATTGGATTGAGTCTTTATGAGAACTCTTGATGTATGTCTTGCCGTGATTATCTGTGGTGACAATGGGATATCATGTGCCACTTGATGTATGTTTTGGTGATCAACTTGTGGGTTTCGTGACATTGGGAACCTATGCATAGGGGTTGGCACACATTCTTGACTCTCCGGTAGTAGCTTTGGGGCACTCTTTGAAGTACTTTTATGTTGGTTGGATGAATCTGAGATTGTGTGACGCATATCGTATAATCGTGCCCACGGATACTTGAGGTGACAATGGAGTATCTAGGTGACATTAAGGTATTGGTTGATTTGTGTCTTAAGGTGTTATTCTAGTATGAATTCTATGATGGATTGAGCGGAAAGAATAGCTTTATGTTATTTTACTACGAACTCTTGAATAGATAGAACAGAAAGGATAACTTTGAGGTGGTTTCGTACCCTACCATAATCTCTACGTTTGTTCTCCGCTATTAGTGGCTTTGGAGTGACTCTTTGTTGCATGTTGAGGGCTTGTTATATGATCTATCTACGTTAGTATTGTTGAGAGAACTTGCACTAGTGAAAGTATGAACCCTAGGCCTTGTTTCCTATCATTGCAATGCCGTTTACGCTCACTTTTACCACTTGTTACCTTGCTGTTTTTATTATTTCAGATTACAAAAACCTATATCTACTATCTATTTTGCACTTGTATCTTCATCTCTTCGCCGAACTAGTGCACCTATACAATTTACCATTGTATTGGGTGTGTTGGGGACACAAGAGACTCTTTGTTATTCGGTTGCAGGGTTGTTTGAGACAGACCATCTTCATCCTACGCCTCCTACGGATTGATAAACCTTAGGTCATCCACTTGAGGGAAATTTGCTACTGTCCTACAAACCCGTGCACTTGCAGGCCCAACAACGTCTACAAGAAGAAGGTTGTGTAGTAGACATCAAGCTCTTTTCTCGTGCCGTTGCTGGGGAGGTTAGCGCTTGAAGGTATTTCTGTAGATCTTGCAATCTAATTTTTTTGTTTCTTGTTTTATCACTAGTTTAGTTTATAAAAGAAAATTACAAAAAAATGGAATTGAGTTTGTCTCATATGCTTCGTCTTTTTAATATCTTTCGTGAGAATGATGGAAAGGAAAATTGTGCTCAAGTGCTAGAAGAAGAATGACATAGAATACTTGGCATGAAATATTTGAATGATGAGCATGATTGCAATGTTGTTAGTATGAATTCCCTGAATATCCATGATGGTAATGATATGCAAAGCGACAAGCTTGGGGAAGCTATGTTTGATGGAGATGATATTTTTTGTCCCCCAAGCTTTGATGAGCAAATTTACTATGATGAAAGCATGCCTCCTATCTGTGAAGATTATTGTGATGACACATATGCTTTAAAGAATAATGATAACCATGAAACGTGTCATCTTGATCTTAATTTTCAATCACATGATAGTTATTTTGTTGAGTTTGCTCCCACTGCTATTCATGAGAAGAAATTTGCTTATGTTGAGGGTAGTAAATTCTCTATGATTGTAGATCATGAAAAGAATCCTTTAGGTGCTGGTTATATTGTTGAATTCATTCATGATGCTACTGAAAATTATTATGAGAGAGGAACATATGCTTGTAGGAATTGCAATAATATCAAGTTTCCTCCCTATGTGCTTAAATTCTTGAAGCTATGCTTGTGTTACCTTCCTATGCTAGTTGATTATTGTTCCCATAAGTTGTTTGCTCAAAAAATCCCTATGCATAGTAAGTGGGTTAGAGTTAAATGTGCTAGTCATATGCTTCATGATGCTCCCGTTATGTTTCAATTCTTATCTTTTTTGTGAGCATCATTGCCATCATCATGCCTAGCTAAAACGGCATTAAAGAAAAGCGCTTGTTGAGAGACAACCCAATATTTATCATTACTATTTTTGTGTGTCCACATGATTATGCTACTGTAGTAATCATGTTTTATAGATTTTGTTTCAATAAAGTGCCAAGTAGAGCCTTTGGGAAGACTTGGGTGAAGTCTTTATGATCTTGCTGTAAAAAACAAAAACTTTTGCGCTCACGAGAATAGCTGCCATTGTTTACTGGAGAGTGCTTTTAGGTTGATTCTTTTTGCATATGATTAATAGAAAAATTCCTCAGGTCCAGCAATTTATGTCAGAATTTTTAGGGTTCCAGAAGTATACGTTTGATACAGATTATTACAGACTGTTCTGTTTTTGACAGATTCTGTTTTCTATGTGTTTGTTTGCTTATTTTGATGAATCTATGAGTAGTATCATAGGGTATGAACCATAGATAAGTTGGAGTACAGTAGATATTACACAAATATGAATTTAGAATGAGTTCATTACAGTACCTAAGTGGTGATTTATTTTCTTATACTAACGGAGCTTACGAGTTTTGTTTTGAGTTTTGTGTGGTTGAAGTTTTCAAGTTTTGGGTAAAGATTCGATGGAATATGGACTAAGGAGTGGCAAGAGCCTAAGCTTGGGGATGCCCAAGGAACCCCAAGGTAATATTAAAGGACAACTAAGCAACTAAGCTTGGGGATGCCCCAGAAGTCATCCCCTGTTTCGTCTTCGTTCATTGGTAACTTTACTTGGAGCTATATTTTTATTCGCCACATGATATGTGTTTTGCTTGGAGAGTCATTTTATTTTTCTAGTTTTTGTTTTATGTTAGTTATAATAATGTTTTGCATCTTTAGTTTCAATAAAAAAGTCAAGGATAGCCTTTGCCATGCTTATTTTGCTAGTATACATGTTGCTGTTTGAAAACAGAAAGTTTACCGCTGTTGAAAAAATTCCCTAGAAAAGTCAGAGAATCGTATAACATTGAATCTTTTTGCATATTAAGCTCTGATAAATTTATTACAGTGGGAATTTTAGTTCATAATTTTTGGAGTCAGGGAAGTATTGATACTCTTGCATTATTTACAGACTGTACTGTTTTGGCAGATTGCTGTTATGGTTGCATTGTTTGCGTATGTTTGCTTGTTTAATGATTCTATTTGAGGATAGGAGTATTAAATATACAGAGTAATTTAGTATGATATGTTTAATAATAATTTTAGTGATTTGTTACAGTAGAAGATGATAAGGTTTTGCATTGGTTTATACTAACCTATCTCACGAGTTCTTGTTGAGTTTGTTGTGAATGAAGCTTTTGATAAAAAAGAGAAACCATGATAAGAGAGGAATTAAGGGGACACAAAAGTTCAAGCTTGGGGATGCCCAAGGCACCCCAAGATAATATTTCAAGAAGTCTCAAGCATCTAAGCTTGGGGATGCCCCGGTAGGCATCCCACCTTTCTTCTTCAACAACTATCGGTTAGTATCGGTTGAGCCTAAGTTTTTGCTTCTTCACATGAGTTGTGCTATCCTTGCATTATAGTTTTATTTAGTTTTGCTTGATGTTTGAATAAGATACCAAGATCTGAAATTCTTTAATGAGAGAGAGCCACACACAAATTGGAATTTGCTAGAATACTCTATATGCTTCACTTATATCTTTTGAGCATGATAATTTTTGCTCTAGTACTTCACTTATATCTTTTAGAGCACGGTGGTGGATTTGTTTTAAAGAAACTATTGATCTCTCATGCTTTACTTAGATTATTTTGAGAGGCATTAATAGCATGGTAATTTACATAACATTAATATACTTGGTATTCAAGATATGTGAAACTTTCTTTTGAGTGCGTTGAATGCTAAGATAAGTTTGATGCTTGATAATTGTTTTGAAATATGGAGGTGATAATATCATAGCAATGCTAGTTGGGGTGATTATGAATTTAAAGAATGCTTGTGTTGAAGTTTGTGATTCCCGTAGCATGCACGTATGGTGAACCGCTTTGTGATGAAGTCGGAGCACAATTTTGTTTATTGATTGTCTTCCTTATGAGTGGCAGTCGGGGAGGAGCGATGGTCTTTTCCTACCAATCTATCCCCATAGGAGTATGCGTTTAGTGCTTTGGTTTTTGACGACTTCTAAATTTTTGCAACAAGTGCATGAGTTCTTTTGATTAATGTTGAGTCCATGGATTATACGCACTCTCACCCTCCACCATTGCTAGCCTCTCTAATACCGCACAATTTTCGCCGGTATCATACACCCATCATATACCTTCCTCAAAACAGCCACCATACCTACCTATCATGGCATTTCCATAGACATTCCAAGATATATTGCCATGCAACTTTCCACTGTTCCGTTCATATAACACACATTACTTTTGTCATATTGCTTTTTGCATGAACATGTAGTTGACATTGTATTTGTGGCAAAGCCACCGTTCATAATTCTTTGATACATGTCACTCTTGATTCATTGCATATCCGGGTACACCGTCGGAGGCATTCATATAGAGTCATATTTTGTTCTAGTATCGAGTTGTAATTGTTGAGTTGTAAGAAAAAATAAAAGTGTGATGATCATCATTATTAGAGCATTGTCCCAGTGAGGAAAGGATGATGGAGACTATGATTCCCCCATAAGTCGGGATGAGACTCCGGACGAAAAAAAGAGAGTGGCCATAAAAAAAAGAGAAAAGGCCCAAATAAAAAAATAAAAAAATAAAATGAGAGAAAAAGAGAGAAGGGACAATGCTACTATCCTTTTTCCACACTTGTGCTTCAAAATAGCACCATGATCTTCAGGATAGAGAGTCTCATATGTTGTCACTTTCATATACTAATGGGAATTTTTCATTATAGAACTTGGCTTGTATATTCCAATGATGGGCTTCCTCAAAAGTACCCTAGGTCTTCGTGAGCAAGCAAGTTGGATGCACACCCACTTAGTTTCTTTTGTTGAGCTTTCACATATTTATAGCTCTAGTGCATCCGTTGCATGGCAATCCCTACTCACTCACATCGATATCTATTGATGGGCATCTCCATAGCCTGTTGATACGCCTAGTGGATGTGAGACTATCTTCTCCTTTTTGTCTTCTCCACAACCACCATTCTATTCCACCTATAGTGCTATGTCCATGACCCACGCTCATGTATTGCGTGAAAGTTGAAAAAGTTTGAGATTATTAAAGTACAAAACAATTGCTTGGCTCATCATCGGGGTTGTGCATGATTAAATACTTTGTGTGATGAAGATAGAGCTTAGCCAGACTATATGATTTTGTAGGGATAACTTTCTTTAGCCATGCTATTTTGAGAAGACATGATTGCTTTGATTAGTATGCTTGAAGTATTATTACTTTTATGTCAATATGAACTTTTGTCTTGAATCTTTCAGATCTGAATATTCATGCCACAATTAAGAAGATTTACATTGAAATTATGCCAAAGTATCACTCCGCATCAATTTTTTTATCATTTACCTACTCGAGGACGAACAAGAATTAAGCTTGGGGATGCTTGATACGTCTCCAACGTATCTATAATTTTTGATTGCTCCATGCTACTTTATCTACTGTTTTAGGCAATATTGGGCTTTATTATACACTTCTATATTATTTTTGGGACTAACCTACTAACGGGAGGCCCAGCCCAGATTTGCTGTTTTATGCCTATTTCAGTGTTTCGAAGAAAAGGAATATCAGACGGAGTCAAAACGGAACGAAATCAACTGGAGAAGTTAATTTTGGAAGGAAACCCACCTGATAGACTTGGAGTGCACGTCAGGGGAGTCCCGGGCTGCCCACGAGGGTGGGGGGCTCGCCCAGCCCCCTAGGACGCGCCCCCCTGCCTCGTGAGCACCCCGGAGGTCCACCAACGTACCCCTTGCACCCAGATATACCTACGTACCCTAAAACTTCCAGAACAGAAGATAGATCGGGATTTCCGCCGCCGCAAGCCTCCAGAGCCACGAAAAACCAATCGGGACCCTGTTCCGGCACCCTGCCGGAGGGGGATCCCATCACCGGTGGCCATCTTCATCATCCCGGTGCTATCCATGACAAGGAGGGAGTAGTTCACCCTCAGGGCTGAGGGTATGTACCAGTAACTATGTGTTTGATCTCTCTCTCTCTCGTGTTCTCTCTCGTGTTCCCTCTATGGCACGATCTTGATGTATCCTGAGCTTTGCTATTGTAGTTGAATTGAGTTTCCACTTTGAAGTTATCTTATCGGATTGATTCTTTATGAGAACACTTGATGTATGTATTGCCATGATTATCTGTGGTGACAATGGGATATCATGTGCCACTTGATGTATGTTTTGGTGATCAAATTGCGGGTTTCGTGACATTGGGAACCTATGCATAGGGGTTGGCACACGTTCTTTACTCTCCGGTAGTAGCTTTGGGGCACTCTTTGAAGTACTTTTATGTTGGTTGGATGAATCTGAGATTGTGTGACGCATATCGTATAATCATGCCCACAGATACTTGAGGTGACAATGGAGTATCTAGGTGACATTAGGGTTTTGGTTGATTTGTGTCTTAAGGTGTTATTCTAGTATGAATTCTATGATTGATTGAGCAGAAAGAATAGCTTTATGTTATTTTACTATGAACTCTTGAATAGATAGAACAGAAAGGATAACTTTGAGGTGGTTTCGTACCCTACCATAATCTCTACATTCGTTCTCCGCTATTAGTGGCTTTGGAGTGACTCTTTGTTGCATGTTGAGGGCTTGTTATATGATCTATCTACGTTATTATTGTTGAGAGAACTTGCACTAGTGAAAGTATGAACCCTAGGTCTTGTTTCCTATCATTGCAATGCCGTTTACGCTCACTTTACCACCTGTTACCTTGCTGTTTTTATTATTTCAGATTAAAAAAACCTATAGCTACTATCTATTTTGCACTTGTATCTTCATCTCTTCGCCGAACTAGTGCACCTATACAATTTACCATTGTATTGGGTGTGTTGGGGACACAAGAGACTCATTGTTATTTGGTTGTAGGGTTGTCTGAGAGAGACCATCTTCATCCTACGCCTCCTACGGATTGATAAACCTTAGGTCATCCACTTGAGGGAAATTTGCTACTGTCTTACAAACCCGTGCACTTGCAGGCCCAACAACGTCTACAAGAAGAAGGTTGTGTAGTAGACATCAATCCCTCAAGGATCAAACCCACCAAAACCACCTTTAAAGGTGTAATCCCAGGTGTAGAGGCCTGTTGTACAGGCTCAATAACACTGGAAGTAGTCTTCGTATCTCCGGACAACTTCCGAAGCGAGGAGTTAATCTTTGATATCACCACCTTCCATAGTGGCTATCATGCACTACTAGGACGAACCGCATTTGCTCGATTAAATGCGGTACCACACTACGCATACCTCAAGCTTAAGATGCCAGGACCTCGCGGGGTTATAAAAGTCAATGGAAACACAGAAGGCTCACTCCGTACGGAGGAGCACACTGCGGCCCTCGCAGCAGAAGTACAAAGCAGCCATCTTAGGAAGATCGCCAACGCGACGATAAAGCCCCTGGACACCGTCAAGCGAGTCCGGAGTACTCTGCAACTGGATCATCCGGCACGTCCAGAGCTCGACTAGCAGTTTGGCCTCCGTCCCAACCCCAGTCAAGCGGTGAAATTTGCGTCGCGCGTACATAATTACACACTCAAGATACCATGGGCATAGGAGGAGGCACGGCTATGACGCGGTCCACAATGCGGCTCAACCGCTCCAGGACTCATATACCTTCTGCATTTTCTTTCTTTCAGGACCCTACTTTCGGGAAGCCTTTTCAGATAGCCTGATTATCAGACTCATCATGGGAAGGAACAACCAAGGAGGCGAGAGGCTTTGGCGTACAAGGGAATACCCAGGTGGTCTCTGATAACGATTGCTATACCTATTTTACATACCCACACGCAGCCTGCCCTTGGTTAGGACATGTCAAATACTCATATTCTTGCTCATCGCATTACTTGTATACATACGCTTTGACGTATTATTTAAATAACAATGGAAAAAACATACAACGTCAGCTTATTATTACATTTCCTTTATCTTTTTCGTTGACTGTTTATATACTATAAATTGCACCCATACACTTTGGTACGTTCAGTTCGCCAGGGGCTTCAATGTACCCCATAACACAGCAAGTAACGTCCGAACACTTTCGATAGTGCGGCACCCCGAACTTATTAACATTATATGCATCAGCTCCGAATCATGTCTTGGGTCAATAGTTGGGTTTGCCCGGCTCCCTTGTTTTGGTGCCTTACGTTCCGTTACATTGGCTAAGGTAGCGCAGGGAGAACTACTGTGATTGTGTCCCGGTTCTTCCGGACGAGCACCTCAGTAGAGAAAGCCGAAAACTGACTGTCATGATGCGGCGAGAGCTGGTCGTTGTTCGAGAGGTCTCAAATCCTTCAAGATTTTTTCCGCTTCGGGCGAGGAATCAGCCTTGTCCAATTTAGGCGTGTATAGCGTCCCAAGTTCGGCCTTCCGAATACTAGGGGCTTCGCCAAAATTTAAAATTGTAGACTTCTATGGCTAAGTGAGAGTGATAAAGCTGTATAGTCCGATTGCCTTGTTCACTGCACTAAACACCTCCTTAAAGGACCAAAAATTTGGATAAAGAGTGTTTAGATTTATCCCGAACACCCCAGTACTAGTTACATGTGGCAGAAGCCGACGACTGGCCAACTTTCAGATTTTTATATCAACAAGCATTATATAGTGCACACAAACTCATTTTCGTATTCCAGGATGACATGAGTACATTCATTCAAATATTACATCCTTGGCACATTCCTCCGCCACAAGGCGGGCGCCTTTCATAATACGTCATAGTACTTCTCGAGGTAGCGGTGCGCCTTGCCCTCCGGTGGTCCCTCTGTTACCAGCTTCTCGGCATCCATCTTCGCCCAGTGCACTTTCGCGTGGGCGAAGGCCCGACGGGCACCCTCAATGTAGACAGACCGCTTAACAACTTCAAGCTACGGACATGCATTCACCATCCGCTTTACAAGCCCGAAGTAGCTGTTGGGCAGGGGCTCGCCAGGCCACAGCAAGACTATGAGGTCCTTCATGGCCAGTTCGGCCGCCTTGTGTAGTTCGACCAATTGCTTTAGCTGGTCACTCAAGGGCATCGGATGTTCGGTCCCAGTATATTGAGACCAGAATAGCTTCTCCGTCGAGCTCCCTTCTTCAGCACGGTAGAACTCCGCGGCATCCGATATGCTACGTGGCAGATCTGCGAATGCTCCTGGAGAGCTCCGAATTCGGGTAAGTAAAAGGAAAGTCTCCTTTACATGCTTGCTTTGAAGAATGAATGCCTTACCCGCCGCTATCTTTTTTGCCGCCTGAGTCTCTTGGAGTGCCGTTTGGGCTTCAGCCTTGGCGTCTTGCACGCTCTGGAGGGCATTCGCAAGCTCAGACTCTTTAAGCCTGGAGTCACGCTCCAAGGACTCAATTTTTTTGTCAAAGTCCTGAAGCTCTTGCTGGACCTCATTAACCAGAGCCTCCTGTTTCTGACGCTTGGTGCGCTCCTTGGCCGCCTTGTCTTCGGCCTCGGACAGTGCTTTCTTAAGGGCCGCCACTTCAGTCATGGGCCCTATTAAAATTAATGATGCTTCTGTTAGCATCAACGATTTTTCCTTTATATGACACATGGACGGGGTATCACTTACCTTTGTTCTCCTCGAGCTGCCTCTTCACGAGGCTGAGCTCTTCCTCGGCCCGCCCTAGGTCCCGATATAGTCCGGCAACCTCCGAAGTACTAGCGGCAGTGGCCAGCAGCGACGCCTGCTTATTCACATAGACATTTTCTATTAGACTCCTGCGGATAATAATTGACTCTTCATTTGGCTTTTCTTTCCGAACACCAAACAGAGTATCAGGGGCTACTATCTATAATGTGATATTTTCTTACACTTTTGTTACTTACCTCAAAGCCTGTTAGGATGCTGGCATAGGCTTCGGTCAATCCGCTTTTGGCGGACCGAACCTTCTCAATCACCGTACTCATAAGACTATGGTGCTCTTCGTTAATGGAAGCACCGTGAAGCACTTCCAGCAAATTGTCCGATGCCTCTGGGTGGATAGTGGTTATCGGCACAAGCGGCTCGCCCTCCTTTGTGAAGGGCTGCCTACATGAATCCGGAACCATTGGAGGTTCCGGTGCAGTATCCGGCTGGTGGCCAGACTTGCTGCGGCCCCCGTCAGCAGAATCCATGGGGGTCTTTCCTCCCATGTGCGCGGCGTCTGGGATTTCGCCTTGGGGCGTCTCCAGAATCGTCGCCCCCTGTTCCGGTATCCTCTGGGACAACACCTCGGTTTTGTCACGGGCCGGGGGGACATGGCCATCGGGAGTGAATAGCTATTCATCTCCGATTGACTCAAAGACCCATCCGAAGAGGATACCTTGATGTGGGACTTGGTCGGACTGCATATGCGTGCTCGACATTATAAGAAGCAATTAAGCTAAAACTCATTGAAAGTACTATGGAGTATGGATACTTAAAACTTCGCCAGGGGCTTGTCCCTGGGCAACCACTCCTCGTCGCTGTAGGCGGTCATGGTGGAGTTGTCCAGAAGGGATGTCTTTCCCTTGTTAGGCGTCCTGGCCTCCCCTTGTGGGGCGGATTTTCTCTTCTTCTCCCCCCCAAGTGGGGGGAGAGGGGATTTCTTCTTCTTCCTCCCCGTCTTCGTGGGAGGAGTGCGCCTCGGCGTCCTCAGACGATGAGTCTGATACGAACTTGCGCCGGAGACTTTTCCTGGTCCCCGTAGCCGTCTTCTTGGCCTTCTTCTCAGGCACCTCATAGGGCACCAGAAACAACATCCTCGTTAGGAGCTCTGATTCTGGATCTTTCGATAACAGACCCGGGCAGTCGATCCTCTCTACTACTGCTAGCCAATCCTGTAGAAACAACGTAAAAAGCTTAGGATCCTCCTCCAGATGTGCTGATGAAAAGCAAGTCCTGTGAAACACATAAGCTTACCGAATTGGCGGGGCGCTTGATGATGAGGCCGCGATCTTCGGTAATGGGCGGTGGTACCTCGTTGGTCTTCAACAACAATTTCTACACGTCTTCATGCATCGTGCCGAAGAGCTCTCGTAGTGTCTGGTGTTCGGCCGGGTCGAACTCCCATAGATTGCAAACCCATCGTTGGCACGGAAGGATCCGGCGGAGGAGCATAACTTGTACTATGTTGACGAGCTTGATCTTCTTGCTTATCATGTTCCGGACACAGTTCTGCAGTCCGGACAGCTCTGTCGCAGAGCCCCAGGCTAAGTCCTTCTCTTTCCAGGAGGTGAGCCGCATGGGGGCGCCAGATCAGAATTCGGGGGCCGCCGCCCAGTTGGCATTGCGCGGCTCGGTGATGTAGAACCACCCCGATTGCCACCCCTTTACGGTCTCCACGAAGGAGCCCTCGGGCCAAGCAACGTTGGGCATCTTGCCCACCATGGCGCCTCCGCACTCTGCTTGCTGGCCCACCACCACCTTCGGCTTCACGTTAAAGGTCTTCAGCCATAGGCCGAAGTGGGGCGGGATACGAAGGAAAGCCTCACCCACGACGATAAACGCCGAGATGTTGAGGATGAAGTTGGGGGCCAGATCATGAAAATCGAGCCTGTAGTAATATATAAGCCCACAGACAAATGGGTGGAGGGGAAATCCCAGTCCATGCACAAAATGAGAGAGGAACACTACTCTTTCCCGAGGTTTCGGAGTGGGGACGATCTGCCCCTCGGTCGGAAGCCTGTGCGTGATGTTTGCGGCCAGGTATCCAGCCTCCCGTAGCTTCGTTATTTCCTCCTCCGTGACGGAGGAGGCCATCCACTTGCCTCCTACTCCGGACATGCTTGAATGACTTTGCGGAGAAAGTG
Organism: Triticum aestivum; assembly: GCF_018294505.1. Classification (NCBI taxonomy): domain Eukaryota; kingdom Viridiplantae; phylum Streptophyta; class Magnoliopsida; order Poales; family Poaceae; genus Triticum; species Triticum aestivum. The sequence goes on from NC_057798.1 coordinate 128,261,855, forward strand.
AGGGTTTGGGCGCTAGAGCTCGAGCATGCGAGAATGGATGAGCAGAGGGAGAAGAAGGCGTGGGTGAAACAGAGGAATCCTTATCTCTTTATAAAGGTGGTAGAAACTGTGCGCCTCCCCACCTGCCCGATAAACTTGCTTATTTCCCAAGCGCCGCATCGATGGCGCGGTTGGGTTACCCACACCCGTATTGATGCGAATCCCGTGATAAGGGGACACGATCTCTGCTTCGACAAGACGTGCTAATAAAACCGCCTCGTAATACATGAAGTAGTAGGGGGAAAACGGTTCGTATAATGATCGGGCGGCGGCGTGATGTCACGCTATGAAAAGTTGTCAGCAGATTAGATTTGTGGAATATTGTGCTCTCTAGGGTGGTAAGTGGAAATTATTTTGCGGAGCCGGACACGATCCTCATATTCAAGATCTTCTATGAAGTATTCGGAGATGGAACCCGCCTTGCAATGCCGAAGACAATCTGCGCGCCGGACTCATCATCATTGAAGCCTGGTTCAGGGGCTACTGAGGGAGTCCTAGATTAGGGGGTCCTCGGACTGCCGGACTATATGCTTATGCCGGACTGTTGGACTATGAAGATACAAGATTGAAGACTTCGTCCCATGTCCGGATGGGACTCTCCTTTGCGTGGAAGGCAAGCTTGGCAATTCGGATGTGTAGATCTCCTTCTTTGTAACCGACTCTGTGTAACCATAGCCCCCTCCGGTGTCTATATAAATCGGAGGGTTGAGTCTGTAGGACAACAACAACAACAATCACAATCATAGGCTACCTTCTAGGGTTTAGCCTCTACGATCTCGTGGTAGATCAACTCTTGTAATACTCATATCATCAAGATTAATCAAGCAGGAAGTAGGGTATTACCTCCATCGAGAGGGCCCGAACCTGGGTAAACATCGTGTCCCCCGCCTCCTGTTACCATTAGCCTTAGACGCACAGTACGGGCCCCCCTACCCGAGATCCGCCGGTTTTGACACCGACAGTGCCCCCTTTAGGGTTTCCCCCAAACCCTAGGCGCCTGGGCCCTAGGAGGGTTTGGCACCCAGCCAACCTAGGGGCTGGTTCCCCTCCATATTCAGCCCATAGGGCCCTCCGGGGCAGGTGGACCCTCCCGGTGGACCCCCGGAACCCTTTCGATGGTCTCGGTACAATACCGATAAACCCCCGAACACTTCCGGCGACCGAATAAGGACTTCCCATATATAAATCTTTATCTCCGGACCATTTCGGAACTCCTCGAGACGTTTGGGGTCTCATTCGGGACTCCGAACAACATTCGGTAACCACATACTAATTCCCATAACAACTCTAGCGTCACTGAACCTTAAGTGTGTAGACCCTACGGGTTTCGGAATCATGCAGACATGATCGAGACATCTCTCCGAACAATAACCAACAAAAGGATCCGGATACCCATGCTGGTTCCCACATGTTCCATGATGATCTCATCGGATGAACCACTATGTCGGGGATTCAATCAATCCCGTATACAATTCCCTTTGTCAATCGGTGTGTTACTTGCCCGAGATTCGATCATCGGTATCCCAATACCTCATTCAATCTCGTTACTGGCAAGTCTCTCTACTCGTTCCGTAATGCATGATCTCGTGACTAACTCCTTAGTCACATTGAGCTCATTATGATGATGCATTACCGAGTGGGCCCAGAGATACCTCTCCGTCATACGGAGTGACAAATCCCAGTCTCGATTCGTGCCAACCCAACAGACACTTTCGGAGATACCTGTAGTGTACCTTTATAGCCACCCAGTTACGTTGTGACGTTTGGTACACCCAAAGCATTCCTACGGTATCCGGGAGTTGCAGAATCTCATGGTCTAAGGAAATGATACTTGACATTAGAAAAGCTCTTAGCAAATGAACTACACGATCTTGTGCTGTGCTTAGGATTGGGCCTTGTCCATCACATCATTCTCCTAATGATGTGATCCCATTATCAATGACATCTAATGTCCATGGTCAGGAAACCATAACCATCTATTGATCAACAAGCTAGTCAACTAGAGGCTCACTAGGGACATGTTGTGGTCTATATATACACACATGTATTACAGTTTCCGGTTAATACAATTATCGCGTGAACAACAGACAATTATCATGAACAAGGAAATATAATAATAACCATTTTATTATTGCCTCTAGGGCATATTTCCAACATGCCCCCTCTATGGTGGTGGCTAGGTCCTATTTATAGCGGCCTTGGTCCTCTTCCCAAATGTTGGCGGGCAGGGATCCCACAACGGACGGATTTGAAAGGGGACAAGTAGTACAACTTATCCTGAAAAAAGTAGTCTTTTCCTGTGAAAAGCCTTTGGCCGTGACGCTGCGGTGGGCTCGGTGATGATCTCCGTCCTGCCGTCCTGGCGATCTTGGTCTTGTTGCACCAAAATGGAAACCTTTGGCTGATTCCTCGGGAATCCGTGCCTGTGGCTTGCCTCCCTTGCACCGAAGAGGAAACTGACGCACTGCGCTCGCTGGCGCCGGCCTGGCCTTGGTCGTCACGGCTCACGTCAGTTGAGCCTCGTGAGGTGCACCTTGCATAGAACTCTCTGCCCCTCGGGAGCCATCCTGAGGATGCCGATCCCCTCGGGGGTCTTAGCGTAGTCTGCCTCGCAAGGCTTGGCCCCTCGCGAGGGTCTTGATTTGTTGGTGTAGAAGCTGGGTCATACCAGGCCATCGATGGAGCCACGTGGTGGGCCGCAGGCAGGCAAGTATGGATACCCCCATGTCCAGAACGCCAACAGTAGCCCCTGGGCCCAAGGCGCGCTCAGACTTGGCTTCCAGGCGAAGCCAAGGGGCAAGTGTGGAGTGCCGCGGGCCCTAACTGCCTACGGCCATGATGATGCGTGGAGATTGATAAGACGTGAGTGTCTCCACTTCCCCATGCTGCCTCTACGACTGTTCGACTTGACGGAATGATGCGGCATGCAGAAGATTATCATGGCGCGAGGGCGTGGAGGCTGGCGGTTGGCCTTCCTTGGCTATAAATGTGGGGAGGGGCGGAGCCCCTCGCCCACTTCTCCTTCATCTTCCTGTCGCCTGCTTCTTCCTTCTCGGGCTTCATCTTGCTTCCATGGCGCCGATCAGAAGGTTTTCGGTGGCCAAAAAGGGGAAGGCCCCTAGGAAGGGGCCTGATCCTCTCCTGCCAAAGAAACGACTCCGCCTTGCGCACGACGCCGGCATGGGGTGAGATGTGACCAGGCCTTGGCAATCGAGGCCTCCGCCTGGCTTCCCCCTCCCCATGTACACTCACACTCGGGATGAAGATGTGTGCCGTCGGGCGGCCCCTACCAATGAAGGGCGGGCCGCCATTGTCTTGCCGACCGTGCTGCGGACTCACGCGGAGGGCAGCTCGCGCGAGTTTGTGGTCTGGGCGGTGGTGCCTCCAGATACTTGGATCCGACTCCTGACGTTCTTCACCCATGAGCTGCCTCCCAGGGGGCCGCTCGAGTTGTGGCTGCAGCACGCCGGATGCTGCAGCCTAGCCACCGGAGCTGAGATCGAGGTGGTGCCCCCTGGAGGAGTCTTCATTTCCCGCGGATGGTGTGAGGTCGCCCGGGCTTGCCGCGTAGAGAGATCCCTCGCGATTCACTTCGAGTACGATGGCGCGGCCACCTTGTTCTTCAAAGTATTAATGAGAAGGGCGAACGGCTAGATTGCTGCCCCGGAGGAAGCAACCTGTGGAGCGCAGTCGTGGGCGCCGGACCCGCTCCTGTCCCTTTGGGCGCCTCCTTCGACAGTAGCGATGACTCCTGGGAATCCAGTGGCTCTCTTGAGCCGAGTGAGTCTCCCGAGTCTAGCGATGATATCTACGTGCCGCCGAGCTCCCGTCGTGGTCGGAGCGCTGCAGTGGCTGCCGCCCGACGTCGCCGGTGACGCCCAACGGCTTAGTAGTATCCTTCCTTCTTTTGCTTTCCATGCGCGGAATGAAAACCAGCCCCCGTGGGGTTTGTAAGGATCGGAATTTATTTAATATCAGTGTTGCTTTCTTTGATAATGTGGTGTATTCGCGTATACCAGTTCGGCATGATTCCTCCCTTTTCTTTTCCCTAGACGATGCGATGCTCTACACCGACGGGACCCAGTCCCCAGGCAGGCTTCAGCCGTTGCTAGTATGCCAGGTCGCGATGCCGTGGTCAAGGCTAGGAGGTGAGCGGCCCGAGGTCCGATGAGAGCTCATGAGGCGCTGAAAGTGCAACTATCCCTAGGTGGTTTTGGTAATTCCTAACAACATATAGCTTATTGAGCTAATGCTATTCCAAGATAAATATTTCAAGAAAGCTCAATGATTGTCATGGCATGGATGAGAAAAGCGGACCCCTCAAAATGCTAAGGACAAAAGGATTGGCTCAAGCTCAAAGCTCAAGACTCTACATTTTCTATTTTAGTGATCCAAGATCACATTGAGTCTATAGGAAAGGCCAATACTATCAAGGAGGGATGAGGTGTTGCTTAATGAGGTTCTTGCTCAAAATGCTTAGTGATATGCTCAAAAGCCCTCAACTACTTTCTCACATCCACATATGACCTAAACCAAAAGTCAAACTCAGCCCCACCGATTCTTTCTATCCGGCGCCACCGAGTTCAGATGTCATAGCCACTGCTACAAACCCTAAGAAAATCGGTCTCACCGATAGCGATCTCGGTCTCACCGATATGGGATTGTAATCTTTCTGTTTCCCTTCGTAACGTTTCGGTCTCACCGAGATGAGCAATCGGTTCCATCGAGATTGCAATGTAAACTCTCTATTTCCCTTTCATAACATTTCGGTCCAACCGAGATGAGCGAATCGGTCCCACCGAGTTTACCTGACAAACTCTCTGGTTAGCTTATTACCAAAATCGGTCTCACTGAGTTTGTGTAATCGGTCTCACCGAGATTACGTTATGCCCTAACCCTAACCATATCGGTCCCACCAAGTTGCAGGTCGGTCCCACCAAAAATCCTAACGGTCACTAGATTTACTAAATCAGTCTGACCGAGTTTCTCAATTCGGTCCTACCGAGTTTGGTAAGTTGTGTGTAATGGTTAGATTTAGTGTAGAGGCTATATATACCCCTCCACCCCCTCTTCATTCGTGGAGAGAGCCATCAGAACATGCCTACACTTCCAACTTACATTTTCTGAGAGAGAACCACCTACACTTGTGTTGAGGTCAAGATATTCCAATCCTACCATATGAATCTTGATCTCTAGCCTTCCCCAAGTTGCTTTCCACTCAAATCTTCTTTCCACCAAATCCATATCCTGTGAGAGAGAGTTGAGTGTTGGGGAGACTATCATTTGAAGCACAAGAGCAAGGAGTTCATCATCAACACACCATTTGTTACTTCTTGGAGAGTGGTGTCTCCTAGATTGGCTAGGTGTCACTTGGGAGCCTCTGACAAGATTGTGGAGTTGAACCAAGGAGTTTGTACGGGCAAGGAGATCGCCTACTTCATGAAGATCTACCCCTAGTGAGGCAAGTCCTTTGTGGGCGACGACCATGGTGGGATAGACAAGGTTGCTACTTCGTGGACCCTTCGTGGGTGGAGCCCTCCATGGACTCGCGCAACCGTTACCCTTTGTGGGTTGAAGTCTCCATCAACGTGGATGTACGATAGCACCACCTACGGAACCACGGCTCAAAAATCTCCGTCTCTCCAAATTGCGTTTGCCTCCTCAAACTCCTCCCCTTTACGTTCATATGCAATTATGTTACTTTCCGCTGCTATACTCTAGAATTGCATGTGTAGGTTGATTGCTTGACTTTTGCTAAGTTGCTAAAACCTACCAAGAATTAAAATTGGGAAAAGGTTAAGTTTTTATTTTGTCAAGTAGTCTAATCAACCCCCTCTAGACATACTTTTGATCCTACAAGTGGTATTAGAGCCTTGGTCTCCATTTGCTTTGATTTCCATAGCTTTTGGTGGTCATAGCCTTGGTTTCACAACCTAGGAGAGTATGGAGTCTAGCGAGGGAAATTATCACCGTAGAGGTCCTTACTTTGATGGTACTAATTTTGCTAGTTGGAAGCATAAAACGAAAATGCATATTCTTGGACATAACCCTGCTGTATGGGCTATTGTGTGTATTGGCTTGCAAGGTGAATTCTTTGATGGGAGAGAACCAAACCGTGAAGCTACCGCGGAAGAGTTTAAGATGCTGCAATACAATGCTCAAGCTTGTGATATCCTCTTGAACGGATTGTGCCCCGAAGAATTCAACAAAATCAGCCGTCTTGAGAATGCAAAGGAAATTTGGGACACTTTGATTGACATGCACGAAGGTACCGACTCCGTCAAGGAATCCAAATTGGATGTGCTTCAAAGTCAACTTGACAAGTTCAAGATGAAGGATGGTGAAGGCGTCGCTGAAATGTACTCTAGGCTTGCTCTCATCACAAATGAGATTGCCGGCTTAGGAAGTGAAGAGATGACTGCTACGTCTTGAGCTTGCGTTGGTTTTCCTCGAAGAGGAGAGGGTGATGCAACAATAGTAGCGTAAGTATTTCCCTCGGTTTTTGAGAACCAAGGTATCAATCCAGTAGGAGGCTCCTCAACAAGTCCCATGAACCTACACAAACAAATAAACAACTCGCAACCAACGCGGCAAAGGGGTTGTCAATCCCTTCACGGCCACTTGCGAAAGTGAGATCTGATAGAGATAGTATGATAAGATAAATATATTTTTGGTATTTTATAATATAGATGCAGAAAATAAAGATGCAAATAAAAGTAGATTGGAATCAAATATGATAAGACATAGACCCGGTGGCCATAGGTTTCAGTAGAGGATTCTCTCAAGAGCATAAGTATTATGGTGGGTGAACAAATTACTGTCGAGCAATTGATAGAAAAGCGAATAATTATGACGTTATCTAGGCATGCTTATGTATATAGGCATCACGTCCATAACAAGTAGACGGACTCCTGCCTGCATCTACTACTATTACTCCACACATCGACCGCTATCTAGCATGCATCTCGAGTATTAAGTTCATAAGAACAGAGTAACACATTAAGCTAGATGACATGATGTAGAGGGATAAACTCAAGCAATATGATATAAACCCCATCTTTTTATCCTCGATGGCAACAATACAATACGTGCCTTGCAACCCTTTCTGTCACTGGGTAAGGACACCGCAAGATTGAACCCAAAGCTAAGCACTTCTCCCATGGCAAGAAAGATCAATCTAGTAGGCCAAACCAAACTAATAATTCGAAGAGACTTGCAAAGATAACTCAATCATACATAAAAGAATTCAGAGAAGATTCAAATATTATTCATAGATAAACTTGATCATAAACCCACAATTCATCGGATCTCAACAAACATACCGCAAAAAGAGAGTACATCGAATAGATCTCCACAAGAGAGGGGGAGAACATTGTATTGAGATCCGAAAAGGGAGAACAAGCCATCTAGCTAATAACTATGGACCCGTAGGTCTGTGGTAAACTACTCACAACTCATCGGAGAGGCAACGATGTTGATGTAGAAGCCCTCTGTGGTCGATTCCCCCTCCGGCAGAGTGTCGGCAAAGGCTCCAAGATGAGATCTCGCAGATACAGAAGGTTACGGTGGTGGAAATTGTGTTTCGTCCTGGTCCTGGATGTTTTCGGGGTACGTAGGTATATATAGGAGTAAGAAGTACGTTGGTGGATGCCCGAGGGGCCCACGAGACAGGGGTCGCGCCCTATAGGGGGGGCGCCCTCCTATCTCGTGGGAGACTCGGCTGCTTCTTGACTTGCACTCCAAGTCATCTGGATCATGTTTGTTCCAAAAATCACATTCCCAAAGGTTTCATTCCGTTTGGACTCCGTTTGATATTCCTTTTCTTCGAAATACTGAAATAGGCAAAAAAACAGCAATACGGGCTGGGCCTCCGGTTAGCAGGTTAGTCCCAAAAATGATATAAATGTGTAAAATAAAGCCCATAAACATCCGAACGGGGTAATATAATAGCATGGAACAATCAAAAATTATAGATACGTTGGAGACGTATCAATGACCAACAAATTCATCATCAAGAAGATCCTAAGAGCCTTGGATGGAAAATATGATACCGTGTGCACATTGATCCAAATGATGCCCAATTACAAGAATCTCAAGCCAACGGAGGTCATTGGAAGAATTTTTGCTCATGAGATGTCACTCAAGGATAAGGAAGAGCTCCACAACAAGTCAAGTGGTGCTTACAAAGCCTCATGTGAAGCTCCCACATCATCCAAGTCAAGGTCCTACAATGACAAAAGATCTTCGAGTGGAGAGCGTAATTGCTACAATTGTGGAAGACCCGGACACTATTCCAATGAGTGTATGGTTCCCTACAAGAGAAGAGAAGAATCACCTAAGAGAAGAAGTAGAAGAGAAGAATCACCACCAAGAGAGAGAAGTAGTAGAGATGATCGTTATGAACGAAGAACATCCCAGAGGAGCAAGGATTTGGAAAGGAAGGACAAATCATCAAAGAGCTACACAAAACGAAGACATCAAGCTCATGTTGGTGAATGGGTATCCGGCTCTGACTCTGAACATCACTCTGAGAGAAGCTATCACTCCGACTCAGAACATACTCAAGATGAAGGTGTTGCTGGTCTAGCACTTGTGTCAACCAACTCCTATGACATATTCGATTCACCAAATGAAGGACTTGGAAGATGCCTCATGGCTAAAGGTCCTAAGGTATTACACCCCGAGTATGTTGATTTCAATAGTGATGAAGATGACTTGCTAGGTGATGATGATTTACTTATTGACAACTCTAGTGATGAATACTATGATGAAACATCAATTAATCATGATAATCAAGATAAAACGAATGACAATGATAAGGAGAAGATTGAGCTTCTAACTAAAGAACTAAACACTCTTAAGTTAGCTCATGAAACTATCTTAGGTGATCATCAAGAACTTTTCAGGACTCATGAGAAATTACGTTTTGAAAAGCTCATCCTTGAGCAAGAACATGACTTTTTAAAAGCTATCAATGATGATATTCGCAAGAAAAGTTCTTCTTACATTGCCAAGCATTTACTCTTATCTACTTACATGCCACAAGTCAACTCTAGTAACAAGAACAAGAAAGATTCTTCCTCTAGTAGTAACAACAATCATCATGCTAAATCCAATGTTGTTGCTTCTAGTAGTTTTCTTGATTCCACTAATGATTCTCTTAGCCAAGTTACACTTGAGAAAGAAAACAACTTATTGAAGGGAATTATAGAGAAAGGTGTTTACAAGAGCCTTGCCGGAAGTAAGCAATTCGATGAAATTGTACGCAAGCAAGGAAGGCACCGGAAGAACCAAGGTGTTGGTTTTGAACGAAAGTTCAATGCCAATGGAGTTGAGTGGGAAGAAGATAAATACCCCAAGACGAAGTTTGTTCCTCAACAAGAGAAGTATGATTGTCGGTGTCAAAACCGGCGGATCTCGGGTAGGGGGTCCCGAACTGTGCGTCTAGGTGGATGGTAACAGGAGACAAGGGACACGATGTTTTACCCAGGTTCGGGCCCTCTTGATGGAGGTAAAATGCTACGTCCTGCTTGATTGATATTGATGATGTAGGTATTACAAGAGTAGATCTACCACGAGATCAAGGAGGCTAAACCCTAGAAGGTAGCCTATGGTATGATTGTTGTCTGTCCTACGGACTAAAACCATCCGGTTTATATAGACACCGGTGAGGGCTTGGGTTACACAGAGTCGGTTACAATGGTAGGAGATCTACATATCCGTATCACCAAGCTTGCCTTCCACGCCAAGGAAAGTTCCATCCGGACACGGGACGAAGTCTTCAATCTTGTATCTTCATTGTCTTGGAGTCCGGCCGATGATGATAGTTCGGCTATCCGGACACCCCCTAGTCCAGGACTCCCTCAGTAGCCCCCGAACCAGGCTTCAATGACGACGAGTCCGGCGCATATATTGTCTTCGGCGTTTGCAAGGCGGGTTCTCCTCCATATTCCAGTGTTTGCCGAATAGTGTCCGGTTTCCTTATAAATGTTGCGCTCCTTGGCTTCTACGTCCAATAATGGCTCTCTTCCACGTGTCGTATGAATGCGAAAAGCCAGGGTATTTTTATGTTTTACCCCCTAGCTGCGCGAATAAGCTGCCTATAAGAGACGCGAGGACCCAGATCCGAATCATACCATCCTCCTTCCGCAAGTACTCATCGAAGCGCATCTGAGAAAAATCCATTCCAACATGGACAGTCGACGCGGCTCCTCCTCTCGCGCTCCCAGTCCTTAGCCAGGAGATTGGAGGAGATGTTCAGTCCCGCATAGCGAGTTAGTGACGCTCCAAGCAGAGGGATACCTTCCCCCAGCCTTTATGGTTCCGGTTCGAGTCGGACTAGCCACCTACAAGGGTGGGAAGCAGGCGGAGAGTGTCCCCAATCCCTCCAAAGGAGAGCGGGTATTCTTCGTCCCCTACCTAATAAGGGGACTCAGATTTCCCATACATCCGTTTCTCCGGGGGCTCCTGGAGTTCTATGGACTCCAACTTCACCACCTCACGCCTACCTCCATCTTGCACATCGCGGGCTTTGTAGCTCTTTGCAAGCTATTCTTGGGCATCGAGCCCCATTTTGCACTGTGGAAGAGATTGTTTTGCCTCGTACCCCGTTCTTACAAGGGGTCGATATATCAAGTGGGCGGAGCCGAAATATGGCGCATCGCCGGGACCGATATCTATCCGGAACCCCGAAGAAGGCGTCCGAAGACTGGCCTTCGGAGTGGTTCTATATGGAAGACGCCCCACTGCCGGATCTAGTTCGGATCGGCCTCCCGAAGTTTAGCAACACACCTCTGAAGAAACGCCTGAGTTGGCGCCCGCGGAGCCCTCAATGGGAAGATGATAGGAGCGTCCAATATCTGATGGGCCGGATAAGGTTACTGGCCCATTCCGGATTGAACATGATTGGAGTCATGGCCATATGCATTATGCGAGGGGTGCAGCCACTCCAATATAGGGGCCACCCCATGTGGGATTTCAACGGGGAGAATGACGCCACCCGTCATGGCCGCAAGGGGCCGGGATGGACCGCCGATCTGGTGAAGATCCTGTCCGGCTTGTACAAGGGGGAGAAGGAGGACTTCCTCCACACGAGTCCATTGAATGGATTCTCCATGAATAACCCTCGGAGCTGGGTAAGCGGACGTTTATATATCCGATCCGTGCTTTCAAAGTTAAGTGTCTTACTTTATGATTTCGACGCAGGAACTGCGCCGGGTTGTGGAGGGCATACAGAGCCTGACTCCACAACCCGAGGATCCGGGAAGATCCCTTGATCCGGCCTCCGGAGAGGATCCGAACATAAAGGTGGAACTGATTGACGGGGTGTTCCACCAACTCAGCATAGACAATGCTCTAGTCGCCATTACGGCTGACTACCCGATTTATCTCTGGCTTCCCAGGTGAGTACGACCGAAGTCCCGACACCATTACTTTTTTAATGCTTATGTCTGACCACCGTATACCAACGGTGCTTCGCAGGAGGGGCCTTTACGGCGAGAAGCCGAGCCCGCGGCGACTGACCAACCAGGGTCAGTGCGGCCCAGCAAGCGAAAGAGGAGTGCGGCGCGAATCGAAACGTCGCCGCAAAGGTATGGCGCGCCATTGTCTTTAAGGGAAAGACCCCTGGGAGGTATATTAATGCTCATGATTCTTCCAGGAGAAAGAGCGCTCGCCGGACTGTGGCCGGAGAGGTGGCCAACCAAGCCTCCGCCAGCCAGGCTCCAACACCTGGTCCGGAGGGGGAGGTGAGCGCAAGGCGCGAGCCGGATGCTCCTCCAACGTAGGATGCTGACACGCTGTCCGCCACCAGGTCTGAGGTGGAGAGCGCCATGAATCACAGGTGCCGCCGGACAGTTCTTCGTGACGCGTGTTTCTCCCCAGAGGCGTTAAATGCCTTTAATGCGGGAGGCGCACACCTCCGTGCTGCTCAAGATGGTTTAACCAGAGCCACGGAGCAGTATGTAAAAGACATACGGGTGAGGAATTTTAAGAGTTATATATGCCAGTAGCCCCCGAGACTTAAAATAGTTAAACTAACTGATTTAAGGATCATTTGTTATGCAGGATCTTACGGAGAAGAATACCCACCTGTCCCAGGAGCTTCAAGAATGCAAGGCCCAACTTGAGGCCGCTCTAGCCGCCGCCGGGGGAGCCACAGAGACCCCATCTGGTAATACATATTTCAAAAAGATGCGTAGTTTATGAAGTGCGGCGTGTGCATTTAGTCTGACAATAATATTGCAGAGGGTGCCGGACTAGATCGGACAAGCAACATATGCTGCGCCAGCTGAAGGCCGGCGAGAAGGTGCTTATGAGGGTGCAGTAGGAGAGGAACAAACTCCAAGATGCCAACACCCAGCTAGGCGAAGAACTAAAAGATGTTCGGATCCAGCTGTCTAACTCCGTAAAGGAGAATCGGCGGCTTCGTCGCGGCATTTACAGTAAGTGCTTGAGCAAACTTTTTTGAAAAGAAGAGTTCGGCGAGGAAGTCGATTGACAGAAATGTGCCTGTAGGTGTGCTCACGGGTTGTCCGGCGGAGGAAATGCCTGGTTCCATGGGTGACCTTCTTCCCGAGCTGCTGCAACTGCACGAACATGTCCGGCAGGCGATGAGCGGCGTCGTTCAGGCCATATGGCCGTCCGTCTCCCTACCCGAGGGTCTTGGAGGGCTTGCTGAGAAGCTTCAGGGAGTACGGCAACACTTCCGTCTGTGGAACATATCGGCCTGCCGTCAAGGCTCCAGGGAGGCCTGGGCCATGGTGAAGACGCGGTACACGAAGGCTGATCCAAACCACATGGCCGAGGTCGGACCTGTGGGGCCCGATGGGAAGGAGATCCCTGTGATCCTGATGTATGGCCAAGTAGAGTTGGCCGCAAAATATTCCCAATGGGACTATAAACTAGACAGCTTGTTAGATGGGATGGAAGAGGAGTACAATCAGTCAGTTTGATGATGTAATTTAAAATGACATGTAAAATGCCTTCTAGCCAGATTGTAGATCGTTTGTCTTTGCGGACCTTTTCGCTTCAACCTTGGGACCCAACAGTCTGGAGTGTGTCCGAATACCCTCACGGTTATACAAAAACGGGGGCATGCATGGAGACCAGGCGTAGGGGTCATAAGTGCTTTATCAGACAAGTGCCCAACTAGCTATGTTATATTACATGGTTAGTAAGAAACATCTTCCAGGGAGAATAGTTCCGTTAGGGGTTCCTTTCCCTAGGAGGCATGCCCTAAAGTGCATGTACGGACTGCGAAAAGAGCAGAAAAAGCATCTGGGGGCAGATAAATAAATAAGTAATAAATCATCTTTCAAATCACCGACCGAATATTCCCTTAAGAACGCTAGCCTTCGGCTTCACCCAGTCTGAGGTACACATCCGGCTGACCCGGCAGTAACAATCGCAGAGGTGCTCCCTTTACCTCCTAGCCGAACAATCGAGAACGTAGGGGTAAGCACAGGAGCCAGGCAACCCAACTTGGCCAAAACTTAAGTCATATCGATGCATATAATGGTGAGTAAAAGGTACATGCGGAAGTATGATACATGTGTTGGGCATGAAGCCCGTATAAATAAGTTTCTGTTAAAAAAGCCCCCAGGTATAACGAGTGCGAGTAGCACATCAAGTGTGTGCGAACAATGCGCAGATCAGCCCTCAAAGGCTTTTACTGAAAGAGGGAGGAAAAAGGAGGGAAACAAATGACAGCGAAAAAATATGAAAGGTGGACGGAGGAAGGAGACGAACTCTGAGTCCGGCGCTAGGCGTAGAATCTTCGGAGACGGGCTGCGTTCCATGGGTTCGGCTCGAGTCGGTTGTCATATGCGCTGCGTAGACGGTATGCACCGCCGGTAAGGACATGGTCGATGATGAAGGGGCCTTCCCATTTGGGCTTAAGTTTGTCCTTTTTCTTGTCCGACAGGCGTAGAACTAGCTCGCCAACATTGTAAGTTTTGGCCCGTACTTCTCTGCCTTGATATCTTTGAGCCTGCTGCTGTCGGAGTAATGGGCTACGGGTAGGCTAACCTGAGCCCTAGGACATTTCAAGACATCGGGGCAGGCCGCGCCCCTCAGGCCGAGTCCCAGACGGCGACTCCCAGATAAGCCGACTCCAAGCTGGCGACCTCCAGAGAGGCCGACTATGGAGAGTCGGCCCATGACTCCTCCCTCATCTCGAAGTACAATGCAGGATATGGTCACGGCATGGCCGTTTCCCCCTCCTGTTTACGAAGGGCCGGCATGGCTATAGTGAGCCGTATCGCTGGAAGATCTCCAGCGAGATGCGGCACTGTTGCCATGCATGCCCTGACCTTAGCCACTGTGCGTAGTACACTGTGCCCATGATGCCGGCCTGTACGACCCGAAGGCGGCGGGGCCACCTGTCAGTGGGTTGGCCGAAGGCGGCCAGGGCAACCCGAAGACGAACCTATAGGAGTCAGCCTCCCTGGAGTCGGCCGACTCCTCCCAGGGCCCCACGAGCCATTAATCAGATAAGATGGGGAATGGCGACAGTGATCGCCTGATAGACGGTGGCACTATTGCCACGCCCCGATGACTGAGCCTGCGTCATGAGGAGTGCCGCTACAGTATCAAGCCTGTCCGCGGGACCCGCCAGTCGGCGGGCCCCAGAAGCCGGCGGGAAGGACGGCAGCCTGGGAGACAGACGGCTGGGACCCGCGCTCAGCCGGATTACTATTGTACCCCCGGGGGGTAGGCCTATATAAACCCCCCAGGGCACCCATGCTAAGGGTTCGGACCTAGATAGAGATAGACCAGATAGCCCAGGGAGGAGAGAGCTAGCCTTGCCCTCTCCTGCCTCCCGAAACAGCTCCAGGAGCACCATTGTAGCCACTTTGCTTTAGTGATCATGCGGAGACCCCGCAGAGCAGCAGTAGGGGTGTTATCTCCTAGGAGAGCCCTGAAGCTGGGTAAGTTCCGCCAGCGAGCATGTCTTCGCTTCATCCCGCTTCCAGGCACTAGCGACGTTCTACTCGCTCCCACCATGATAAGCCATCCTTTGGCATATGTCATATCCAACCCCCGACGTTTGGTGCCCACCATGGGGCGAGGTGCACCGTCGTCCGGAGATCTGCTCTGGAGGGGAACCCCGTTCCTCCCCGGCGAGCACAGCCAGCCCGGCACGCCAGACGGCGTCTGTGCCGACGCGCTGCACGGCGCTGAGATCGCCTGTGCAGCCAGCTGCCTTGCCGATCTTGTCGGCGAGGTTTGCCTCTCCGATGAGCCTACGCCCGACGCAGGCACGAGCGGCCCCGAGAGCCTCCTCGTGGGCCTCCTCGACTAACTCCACGTCGCTGGCGAGCCTGCCGCGGACCTGGAGTCCATAGGATCCACCGACCCGATGCTGGTCGACTCCGACACCGCGTCGCTCGACGCGTTCCCCACCAACGTGGTGGTCTACGAAGAGCCGAGCACAAATTACACTTCCGATCTGATATGAAGCCCGTCAGGCAGCCCTTGCGCCTCCTGTCAGAAGAAAAAAGAAGAGTTGTTGGAGAAGAAATAGCCCAGCTCCTAGCAGCCGGCTTCATCATGGAAGTGTTTTTTCCAGAGTGGCTGGCAAACCCAGTACTGGTGCTGAAGAAGAACAAGCAGTGGTGAATGTGCATTGATTACACGAGCCTCAACAAAGCTTGCCCCAAGGACCCATTTGCTCTTCCGAGAATCGATCAGGTGATAGACTCCATAGCCGGATGCGAGCTGTTGAGTTTCCTAGACGCATATTCAGGATATCACACGATCAAGCTGAACCCGGCTGACAGACTGAAGACCGCCTTCATCACGCCGTTTGGAGCCTTCTGCTACCTGACCATGACGTTCGGCTTAAGAAACACCGGCACCACCTTTCAGCGTTGCATGCAGAAGTGCCTCCTGAAGCAACTCGGCAGAAATGCCCACGTCTATGTGGATGATGTAGTGGTGAAGACGGAGAAGCGTGGAACCTTGCTGGAGGACCTCAAGGAAACCTTTGAGAATCTGCGCCGATTCCAGATCAAGCTCAACCCAGAGAAGTGCGTTTTTGGAGTACCAGCCGGCCAGCTCCTCGGTTTCCTGGTCTCCGAACGCGGCATAGAGTGCAATCCTATGAAGATCAAGGCCATCGAGAGGATGGAAGCACCCAAACGACTATTAGATGTGCAGAAGTTCACCGGCTGTTTGGCATCCATCAGCCAATTCATCAGTCGGCTGGGCGAGAAGGCTCTCCCCCTGTATCAGCTCATGAAGAAGACGAACTTCTTTGAGTGGACTCCCAAGGCGGACGAGGCTTTTCTCCAACTAAAGAAGATGTTGACTACTCCCCCTGTGCTGGCGGCTCCGACTCCCAAAGAGCCCATGCTCCTATACATTGCCGCCACCAACCGAGTAGTCAGCACAGTCATTGTAGTCGAGCGCAAGGAGGAAGGCAAGGTGCTACCTGTCCAGAGACCGGTATATTACTTGAGCGAGGTACTGTCGGCCTCCAAGCAGAACTACCCCCATTACCAGAAGATGTGCTACGGCGTGCATTTTGCCGCCAAGAAATTGAAGCCTTACTTCCAGGAGCATCCAATCACTGTGGTCTGCACAGCTCCACTGGCCGAGATCATCGGAAGCCGAGATGCTTCTGGCTGAGTGGCCAAATGGGCCATCGACCTGGCCCCCTACACCATCTACTACGAGCCCCGCACCGCCATCAAGTCACAAGCACTGGCCGACTTCCTCATCGACTGGGCCGAGACCCAGTATCTGCCGCCAGCGCCCGACTCCACCCATTGGCGGATGCACTTCGACGGCTCCAAGATGCGCACCGGCTTGGGAGCCGGCGTCGTCCTCACTTCCCCCAAGGGCGACAAACTCAGATATGCGCTGCAGATCCACTTCGCCACCTCCAACAATGTGGCCGAGTACGAGGCGCTCATCCACGGGCTCCGGCTTGCCAAAGAACTCGGCATTCACCAGATCCTGTGTTATGGCGACTCTGACTTGGTGGTCCAGCAATCATCTGGCGATTGGGACGCCAAGGACGCAAATATGGCGAGCTACCATTTCCTCGTCCAGCAACTCAGCGGATACTTCGAGGGGTGCGAGTTCCTCCACGTGCCAAGGAACGACAACGGCCAAGCAGACGCCTTGGCACGAATCGGCTCCACTCACCAGACAATACGATCTGGTGTCGCCCTCCAGCGCCTCCTCAAGCCTTCTATCAAGCCGTCACCCGAATCAGATTCAATCTATGTGCCGGCTCCGCCTGAGGAGGACGGATCCGACTCCAAGACACATATAGTCGAAGCCGGCCCGGGGACTTCAGAACCCGGCCCGGGGACTGCAGCCGCAAGATCGAAAACTCCAGAGCTCGGCCCGGGGACTGCTCCAGTGGCCCCGGGACTTTGTCAAATCAGCAAGCAGCTGCGGACTCCAACCCGCCGCCTCCCAGCCCGGCCACCCTTATCCAAGTCGCGCTAGTGGCAGTTGAAGAAATAGCAGCACCTTCATGGGCCCAGCCCATCCTCAGATTCTTAGTAAACAGAGAGCTACCAACTGATGAAATCTTGGCTCGGCAAGTGCAACGCCGAGCAGCAGCATACACCATAGTCAACAGAGAGCTGGTCAGGCGCAGCGTTACCAACGTCTTCCAACGCTATGTCGAAGCAGAACAAGGCCAGGCAATCCTCAGAGACATCCATGAAGGCGAGTGCGGTCACCATGCGGCCTCCAGGGCACTCGTCACCAAAGCCTTCCAGCACGGTTTTTTCTGGCCAACCGCCCTGGAAGAGGCCAAAGAGTTAGTCCAAAAGTGCAAGGGGTGCTAGATTTTCCGTTCCAAGCCACATCAGTCGGCTTCCGCACTCAAGACTATCCCCATCGCCTGGCCCTTTGCAGTCTGGGGCCTGGACATGTTGGGACCATTCAAGATGGCACGAGGTGGCTTGACTCACCGACTTGTCGCAGTGGACAAGTTCACCAAGTGGGTGGAGGTGAAACCCATCAAGAAATTAAATGGTCCGACTGCAGTGACCTTCATCGCTGACATCACAACTCGGTATGGCATCCCACACAGCATCATCACAGACAATGGCACGAATTTTGCCAAAGGCGCCTTGGCCCGTCTCTGCGCGACACAGGGCATCAGACCGGACTTAGCGTCCGTTGCCCATCCGCAGTCAAACGGCCAGGTGGAGCGAGCAAACGGCCTCATCTTATCCGGCATCAAGCCTCGACTCGTCATACCGCTGGAGCGATCTGCCGGCTGTTGGCTTGAGGAGCTGCCAGCCGTCCTCTGGAGTTTGCGCACGACTCCAAACAAGTCAACCGGCTTCACACCATTCTTCCTCGTCTATGGCGCCGAAGCTGTCATTCCAACGGACATAGAGTTCAACTCCCCGCGAGTCACCATGTACACCGAGGAAGAAGCAGAAGAAGCACGTCAAGACAGCGTCGATCTGCTGGAAGATGGCCGGCTGTTGGCACTCAGCCGGTCCAGCATCTACCAGAAGGGTCTGCGTCGATACTACAATAAGAAGGTCAGGCCAAGATCTTTTCAAGAAGGCGACCTTGTGCTCCGGCTGATCCAGCGAACAGCCGGCCAGCACAAGCTGTCGGCACCTTGGGAAGGCCCCTTCATCATCAGCAAGGTGCTAGGGAACGACGCCTACTATTTGATCGACGCCCAGAAGCCCCGAGCGCGCAAGAGGGATGATTCCGGCAAAGAGACAGAGCGTCTGTGGAATGCAAATCTTCTTCGAAGATTTTATAGTTGATGCAGTATGTATCGCACTACCCCTTTGTATTAAAGTACTAAGACTTTGGGCCCCCCGAGATGAGCTCGGGGACTGCCCTTCTTGTTATCTTTATGATAAGAATTATGCCTCCAAGTACATTACTTTCATTGCAAGCCGCTTGGCATCGGGCCAGACTAGTCGGCCCGGGGACTCGCCGCCTTGCGCTATGAGGAGCTTCCCGCAGTCAGACAAGTAGTGTGCGGTGCCCAATCTGCCTCCTGGCAAAGCCACAGCTCGCAGAGCGACTGTGAGGCGGGCAGGAGTGAGGAAGAACGGGCGCCCACATATAAAATGGCTAAGGACCTAAAGCACGAACATAGCGCAAGACAGCCTCCAGCATTTCTGAAGCGGAAGGCCGACTCATGAGTAGCCGGCTCGCCGTCTTTATTAGCCTCTATTAAGGACGGCCGACTCTTGGGTAGTCGGCCTGTCGCTCTTTGTCCGACTTGCTAAAGAAACTATAAACGGCCAAGTCCTTGCCTTCCCGAAGTAGCCAAGCACTTGACCCAGCGACAGTCTGCAGAGCGGCTGCTCGACTGACAAGGCAGCGACTAAAGGAAGGCGGCAAAGGGAAAAATCCTAAAGAGCAATAAGCAAGGAAAGACGGAAAGAAGATTAATATTTATATAGGCCCTTGGCCGAATCTTCGAATAGAAGTTCAAGATACACCCCACGGGTGGAATTGTTCGAATCTAACAAAGTTTTCAGAAGATTACTAAGACAGGCAAACAGAGGCGAAAAGGGCAGCCTAGGAGGCAGCATCTGGGATCGGAGGATCGGAGGTGACGGCGGTGTCAGGCGCCGGGGGAGTCGGCCGGGCGGTCTCGGTTTGATCGCCTCCAGCGGCAGTCGGTTTCTCCCAACGCGGCTCATTGCTGGAGGCGCGATCAGGCTGAGGCTGGCTGCCTGCTCCGCCTTCTAGCACATCCGCCTCGCCTTCGTGCTCCGCCTTGTCCTCCTTCTCGGTGCTGGAGTCGATCACCTTCGCCGAGTCCTCGCCATATTCAGGGTTCATCCCGAACCACTCTGGCGGCACTTCCTCGCCGCCTTCAGCCCGCTCGGGGACGAAGACACTGGTGTCCATGTACTCGGCGATGGCCGCCGCATGTTCGATAAGGGCGCCCTCCACGGCCTCCAGCTCGGCCTGGGCTTCTGACCGGAACGCGGCCAGACGGTCCAGGTCCAGCCCTGGGTACCACGCCTTGACGAACTCCAAGGCCCGACACGCTCCGGCCCGGGCCGAGAGCCCTTCCAGGCCTCAAAACGGCCGGTAGCGACCTCCAGCCAGTCAGCAGTTCGGCTGGCGGTGCGCAGAGCCGGCGTGCCTGGCCATAGGGCGGCAACCGCCTGGGCGCCGGCACGCTGAAGCCGGCACACCAGCCGGCAAGCCAGACGAAGACGGGCTTCAATGCTCAGAAGCTGCTCATCGACGGTTCGGGGGGCATTAGCGGCGATATCCTCGCCGTTCGCCCTTCGCGCCTCACGAGTAGCCTCGATGGCCAGAGGGACTGCTTGTGAGTGACCAGGGAAGAAGTCTGCCAAGATAAAAAAGAAGCAAGTCGAAAAATCAGAAGTCGGCCTGACACATAGCCGGAAGCCCGAAGAAATGAAAGAAACTTACCATCAATGATATCCTCGATCTCGTGGAAGCCGGAGGTCAACATCGCCTCCCTATCAGTCCAGGAGGAGCGCTCGCTCTCGAACTCGGCCAGGAGGGCGGTCTCCCTCTTCTCGGCCTCGTCCTGCGCCTTCTTGAGCAGCTCCTTCTGCTCGGCCAGCTGCGCCGCCAGCAGGTCGCGTTCCGTGGTGAGCTTACCACACTCCTCCTCCTTGGCACGACGGGCGGTATTGGCCTCGCCCAGCTGCTCCTGAAGAGCGGCGTTGGCTCCTGAAGAGCGAAAGAAGAGACAATGAGTCATCAGCAAAGAAGATTGCCGGGGAGATCCGGCCCGACTGCTCAGCAGTCGGCCCGCATCTCGGGGACTACAGCTCGCAGGTGCGCCAGCGCGCCCCCGCGAAGAAGAAGAACTCACTCCGGCTTTCCGACAAGTCGGCAGCCCGCTTGCTCAATTCCTCAACATTGCGGTTGAAGGCAGTGGCACGGAGGTTGTGATACTCCTGCAAATAAGTCATTGAATACAAAGTTAGTGTTTGGAACTCGCCAGAGGGAGTTCCGAACCACCTGCTCAGCAGCCGGCCCGGAACTCGGGGACTACACCCAGTGGGTGCGCTGGCGCGCCCCCATAGAGAAAAACAAGAATAAAAAAAGAAACTACTTGGACGGCCATTCATGCGGCCAGGTGCGTTCTGGTGCTGGCTTGTAGGGGCCCGCAACTTCGCCTGGACTTCCAGGAGCAATTGATTTAGCGGCCCAGTGCCGCCTCCGCGCACCCACCCGGTGGGCGCGACGCTTGTGGCCTCGGCATATAGGGTTGCCGAGCTGGCAGCGCCGGTCTCCCGAGGTCGCCCTCTCAAGACGGCGGCGCGCAGGCGAGGTGACTTGGAGAAGCAGCCGTGCCTCGGCCTCATCCATGGCTGGCAGCTCCGACGGACCCACCGGCTGTTTGCCGTGCGGTCTCCCAGACGGCGGTGGAGGCGGCAGTGGCGGCACGAGAGTGTCCGACATAGAAGCCTCGCGCTCTCCTTCTCCACGACGGGGTTCTCGGTGCCGGCCTCTCCGGTCTGCCCCATGAACTTCGGAGGCGGCGGCGCAGACGACAGTGGGGGGACGAGCATCGCCGATCAGCGATGCGCGGCCTCCTCGGCGCGCCGTCTAGCTGCAAGGGCGGCTTCGGCATCATCCAACTTCTTCTGGGCGGAGGCGGCCACCCTGTCGGCCTCCGCCTTCTCCAGACGGTCGGCCTCCTCCTCCTCGCGCTTCTCCTGCGCATTCCACTCCGTCGGCTCCCGGAGGTCGGCGGCGGGGTCAGGCCGCCGAGTATTGGCGGACGTCTCTGCCGACCCCATGACGAAGGGGACGGCGACTGTCTCAAGGGAAAGAGGGGCCCTGAAGAAGAGTGGAGGGAGTATATAAACGAAGACTCGGACAAGATTCAACAAAAGAAAATAAAAGAGCGTGAAGACTTACGCGGAGACTAGCGGCGGCCTTCTCACTTCCCTTCGGAAGCGGTTGGCCTTCGCGGCCGCCTCCTCTTGTCTGGTCGCGGTGGCCGCCCCCTTGAATTTCTTTAATTTGCCGCCGGGCGCACTCGGCCCGGCGTGACGCCTCTTCGCGCCGCCTTGGCCGGCGGAGGAGCCGGCGCCCGACGGGCCGATCCTCAGCTGGTGGCGCGGAGAGACTTCGCCTTCGGCGTCATCGTCAGGCCAGTCGGCGAAGGTGGCCGAGGGCCTGAAGTCGCCTTCTGCTCCTCCTCCCCCGCCTTCGGCGTCGGCTTCCATCGCCGCCGCCCCCAAGTCAGCGTTGTCGACGTTGCTCTCTGCGCGGTCGGGAACATACTCGCGGGGCTGTCTCGTGGCGCCGGCGGTAGGCTACATAAGAGGATTCTAGCTCAGAAGAAACCGACAAGAGTCAGAAGCCAGAGTCGGCCGCAAAGAAAACAAAACAATAGGGGGGCGCGACTTACCACTGGTGGAGGGTTGTCGCGCGAGTACGGCTCCTTGCCGAACTGCCAGTCCTCCTCGTACTCGCAGTGCGCGATGTAATTCACCATGTTTGCCACCTCCTTGCGGGGCATCTCCTTGGTGCTCATCCGACTTGGGTCTCGGAGGCCGCTCATCTGACAGATAAGGTGAGGCCGGCCTTGGAGCGGGAGAACTCGGCGCGCCATGAAGGCGGCCAGCAAGTCGGCCCCGACCAGTCCGTCCGACCGCGTCAAGACTCGGAGTCGCGCTACGGCGGCGGCTCCGGCGGAAGTCAGCATCTTGACTCGGTGTGACCAGCTCGGGAGCCTCCCGGTCAGGGGAGCGGCATTGTAAGGCGGCAAGTTGACCCAGTCACCGGCGGAGGTGAGGTTCTTCACGTAGAAGTACGGGCGCTGCCACATCTTCACCGACTTGATCAGCATGATGGGAGGAAAGGGGTTGTCGGCCGTCGAGCGCCGCATCGCGATGAAGGCGCCACACTGAGCCGGCACGTCGGCAATGTGCGTGCCGAGCTTAGAAGAGAAGAATTCTCCCCACAGCTAGATGGTGGGGAGAACGCCGAGGAAACCTTTGCACAGAGTGGCGAAGGCGGAGAGCAACACCACTGTGTTTGGAGTGAGGTGGTGCGGCTGAAGACTATCGAACTCCAAGAACGAGCGGAAGAAGCCGCTCGCCGGCAGCCCCAGGCCGCGCATGAGGTGCGAGCGGAAGATGACCCGCTCGCCCTCCTCCGGCGCTGGCCGGGTTTCCCCCTCCGGCACGGCGCGGGCGCGTACGAGGTCCGCGCTGGGGAGAGGACGTGTCCGATGGAGGAACTCGATGTGTTCTTCTTCTACCTCTGAACCGTCCCATACGCTGGAGCGCACGGCGGGGGCCGCGGCGGAGGAAGAGCTCATCGCCGTGGTATGGTGTGCTCTTGCTCAACGGCGGAGGCGAGAGAGAGAGAAGGCAAGATGAGGCGTGGGAGCAGGGAAGAAGGGCGTGCGTGTTGTGTCGCTCCGCTTCCCCCCGCCTACTTATGGCCCTGCGGGCTGAGAAGCCGAGGGGGCGGGCGTGGGATTAAGTGCGCACGATGCCCCACGCCGCCCAACAATTTACCCACGAAGTTACTACGCGCAGTAACGACGTGGGAAAACCAACCGTCCTCAGCCGCAACGGATCCGTTCGTATGCCGAGGAGCGGTAGTGACGGGCCCCACCTGACGGCCCGTCCCGTCGCGCGCGTGGGCAGGCAGACTGTTCTCCCCATGTGGCGCCATGCGATAGGACCGCCCTGATGGCTGCGGGGGCGTATCAGGCACGCCGCCTGGCTTCCCGCCGCGACTTTCGAGCTGCGGCTCTTCACTAAACCTCCGACTTTCGACATTCGGCCCAAGGGAAGACGACCCGAGTTCCAGAGTCAGCACTTTGAAGATTGAAGTTGTTGAAGCCCCACAATGCAGTGACCGCAGGGCTTCACCAGCTTCGGGGACTACTGTCGGAGTAATGGGCCACGGGTAGGCTAACCCGAGCCCCAGGACATTTCAAGACATCGGGGCAGGCCGCGCCCCTCAGGCCGAGTCCCAGACAGCGACTCCCAGATAAGCCGACTCCAAGCTGGCGACCTCCAGAGAGGCCGATTATGGAGAGTCGGCCCATGACTCCTCCCTCATCTCGAAGTACAATGCAGGGTACGGTCACGACATGGCCGTTTCCCCCTCCTGCTTACGAAGGGCCGACATGGCTACAATGAGCCATATCGCTGGAAGATCTCCGGCGAGATGCGGCACTGTTGCCATGCCTGCCCTGACCTCATCCATAGTGCGTAGTACACTGTGCCCACGACGCCGGCCTGTACGACCCGAAGGCGGCGGGGCCGCCTGTTAGTGGGTTGGCCGAAGGCGGCCAGTGCAACCCGAAGACGGACCTGTAAGAGTCGGCCTCCCTGGAGTCGGCCGACTCCTCCCAGGGCCCCACGAGCCATTAATCAGATAAGATGGGGAATGGCGACAGTGATCGCCCGATAGACGGCGGCACTGTTGCCACGCCCCGATGACTGAGCCTGCGTCATCAGGAGTGCCGCTACAGTATCAAGCCTGTCCGCGGGGCCCGCCAGTCGGCGGGCCCCAGAAGCCGGCGGGAAGGACGGCGGCCTGGGAGATAGACGGCTGGGACCCGCGCCCAGCCGGATTACTATTGTACCCCCGGGGGGTAGGCCTATATAAACCCCCCGGGGCACCCATGCAAAGGGTTCGGACCTAGATTGAGATAGACCAAATAGCCCAGGGAGGAGAGAGCTAGCCTTGCCCTCTCCTGCCTCCCGAAACAGCTCCAGGAGCACCATTGTAGCCACTTTGCTTTAGTGATCATGCGGAGACCCCGCAGAGCAGCAGTAGGGGTGTTATCTCCTAGGAGAGCCCTGAAGCTGGGTAAGTTCGGCCGGCGAGCATGTCTTCGCCTCATCCCGCTTCCAGGCACCGGCGACGTTCTACTCGCTCCCACCATGATAAGCCATCCTTTAGCATATGTCGTATCCAACCCCCGACAGCTGCTGATAGAATGCGGAACGGGATTTTGCCACGTCGCGCTCCTCCTCTAAGGCGTCCAAACTGTCCTGCCGATCCAACTCGGCTTCTCTTTCTTCGTACATGCACACGCGAGGTGAGTCATGACTTATATCGCAGGGCAAAACTGCCTCTGCGCCGTATACCATAAAAAATGGTGTGAATCCGGTAGTGCGGTTTGGCATGGTCCGCAGCCCCCAGAGTACGGAGTCGAGCTCCTCTACCCAATGCGTGTTAGATTCCGTGAGGGACCGCACTAATCTGGGTTTAATGCCGCTCATGATTAGACCATTTGCTTGTTCGACTTGACCGTTAGTTTGAGGGTGATAGACTGAAGCGTAGTCGAGCTTGATGCCCATGTTTTTGCACCTGAGTTTAACCTCGTCGGCCGTGAAATTCGTGCCGTTATCAGTGATGATGCTATGGGCGACGCCAAAACGGTGTACTACCCCGGATATGAAGTCTATCACAGGTCCGGATTCTACCGTTTTAACCGGCTTGGCCTCTATCCATTTGGTGAATTTGTCCACCATGACCAATAAGTATTTTTGCTTGTGGGTTCCCCTTTTAAGGGGTCCAACCATGTCAAGCCCCCAGACCGCGAATGGCCAAGTGATGGGTATAGTTTTGAGGGCGGTGGGTGGCATGTGGCTGTGATTAGCAAATAGCTGGCAACCGACGCATCGTTGGACTAAGTCCTGAGCATCTGCCTGGGCTGTCGGCCAATAAAATCCTGTACGGAAGGCCTTGCCTACAAGGGCCCAAGCTATAGCGTGGTGCCCTCCTAGTCCGGCGTGAATTTCAGCCAGGAGATTTCGCCCTTCCTCTTCGGAGATACACCTTTGAAGGACTCCGATTGTGCTTTTCTTATAAAGTTCTCCCTCATGGACCTTGTAGGCTTTAGATCGCCGAACTATGCAGCGGGCCTCATTTTGGTCTTCGGGAAGTTCCTGCCTAATTAAGTAGGCTAGGAATGGTTCCGGCCACGGGGCAATTACTGCCATTATTTCGTGGGCCGAAGGTGTTATTTCATTCGCTGACCCACCGATTGTGTCAGAATGTTCCGTGTTGGGTGGTGCAGTTGGTTCTGGGTTGTTATTTCCGGACTCCTCTTCCCACAATATGGATGGCTTAAAGAGCCGCCCCAGGAAGATGTTTGGAGGGACGACGTCGCATTTTGCACCGATGCGTGCCAACACGTCTGCTGCCTGGTTATTATCCGGGGCTATATGGTGGAACTCAAGTCCTTCAAACCGAGCTGATATTTTTAGGACAGCGTTACGGTAGGCTGCCATTTTCGTATCCTTGGCATCAAAGTCTCCAATTACTTGGGATATTGCGAGGTTTGAATCCCCGCGCACCTCTAGGCGTTGAATACCCATCGAGATTGCCATCCGGAGACCATGTAGAAGGGCCTCGTATTCGGCTGCGTTGTTGGAGTCCGTGTACATTATCTGAAGTACGTATTGGACTGTGTCGCCGGTTGGGGACGTCAAGACGACGCTAGCCCCCAAGCCGGCCAACATCCTGGAGCCGTCGAAATGCATGACACAATTGGAGTATGCGCCGTACTCTTTAGGGAGTTTGGCTTCGGTCCATTCGGCGATGAAGTCAGCCAAAACTTGCGACTTTATAGCTCGCCATGGTTTGTAGGTTATGTCAAATTGTAAGAGCTCAATGGCCCATTTTGCAATTCTGCCCGTCGCATCGCGGTTGTTTATAATGTCATTGAGAGGTACTTCGGAGGCCACTGTTATGGAGCACTCTTGAAAGTAGTGTTGCAGCTTCCGGGATGCCATGAACACCGCGTACACTACCTTTTGATAATGTGGGTACCGGGACTTGCATGGAGTTAAGACAGTGGATACGTAGTACACTGGTTTTTGAAGAGGGAATTTGTGCCCTTCTGTTTCTCGTTCGACGATGAGTACCGCTCCGACAACTTGATGTGTTGCTGCGATATATAATAACATCGGTTCGCCCAGGTTGGGCGCGGCCAGGACTGGATTTGTTGCCAATATGGCCTTAATTTCTTCGAGTCCGGCCGTGGCAGCATCCGTCCATTCGAAGTGTTCGGTGCGCCGGAGGAGGCGATAGAGGGGCAGTGCCTTTCTCCCAAACGAGAGATGAAGCGGCTTAGAGCCGCCACACATCCAGTTAGTTTTTGTATTTGTTTGAGGTCTTTTGGGATATCCAATTGTGCCAGAGCTCGGATCTTGGCTGGATTTTCTTCAATTCCTCTACCGGATACAATGAAGCCCAAGAGCTTTCCGGCTGGTACGCCGAAAACACATTTTTCCGGGTTGAGCTTAATGTCATATGCTCGGAGGTTGTCGAATGTAAGCCTCAAATCGTCTACTAGAGTTTCGACGTGTTTGGTCTTAACGACCACATCGTCTACGTATGCCTCCACTGTTTTGCCTATCTGGGTAGCCAGACATGTCTGAATCATGCGCTGATATGTTGCGCTGGCGTTTTTGAGTCCGAAGGGCATTGTGTTGAAGCAGAATGGTCCGTATGGAGTAATGAATGCCGTTGTGGCCTGGTCTGTTTCCGCCATCTTGATTTGATGGTATCCGGAGTATGCGTCGAGGAAGCACAATGAATCGTGCCCTGCGGTAGCATTGATGATTTGGTCGATGCGGGGGAGGGGGAAAGGATCCTTTGGACATGCCTTGTTAAGGTCTTTGAAATCGACACAAAGGCGCCATGATTTGTCCTTTTTTGGTACCATTACCAGGTTTGCTAGCCAGTCCGGATGTTTTATATCTCTGATGAATCCGGCTTCTAAGAGTTTGGCTAGCTCCTCTCCCATTGCCTGTCTTTTGGGTTCGGAAAATCGCCGAAGAGCCTGTTTGACTGGCTTGAATCCTTTTAGGATATTTAGGCTGTGCTCTGCCAGCCTGCGTGGGATTCCTGGCATATCTGAAGGGTGCCAGGCAAAAATCTCCCAATTTTCCCAAAGGAATTCTCATAGTGCGGCTTCTACATCAGGGTTTAATTGTGCCCCAATGGAGGCCATCTTTGTGCGGTCCGTTGGCTGGACCTGGAATTTGATTATTTCGTCTGCTGGTTTAAAAGAGGTGGACTTAGATCTCTTATCGAGTATCACAACGTCCCTATTCATCATGGAGCGCAGCGCAGTGAGTTCCTCTGCCGCTAGGGCTTCGGATAGTGCCTCTAGGGCTAGTGCGGCTGTCTTATTTTCAGCGCGGAGTGCTATATCTGGATCGCTGACAAGAGTGATGATTCCATTGGCCCTGGGCATTTTAAGCTTCATGTACCCGTAATGGGGTATAGCTTGGAAAATTGTGAATGCCTCTCGCCCTAACAAGGCGTGATATCCGCTGCCGAACGGGGCCACTTGGAACGTGACCTCCTCAGACCTCTAATTGTCCGGTGAGCCAAATACTACATCTAGTGTGATTTTTCATGTGCAGCGTACTTCCCGACTAGGGATTATTCCTCTAAAGGTTGTGCTGCTTCGCTCAATGCGGCTCCAGTCTATTTCCATTTTTTGGAGGGTTTCCTCGTAGATGAGGTTTAGTCCGCTGCCTCCATCCATGAGTACCTTGGTAAGACGAAAGCCGTCCACTATCGGACTGAGGACCAATGCGGCTGGTGCTCGGGCTGTTCGGAATTTAGTTTCGTCGCTGGCATTGAAGGTGATAGCCGTGTCGCTCCATGGATTTGTTGTTGCTACTTGGTAGACTTCGGCGAGGCTATGGATTGTTCGTTTCCGCATATTATTTGATGCGGAAGTCTCGAAGACTGTTAATACCGTACTGGTACTGTTGGGCTGGTTACCCGGGGCTAGAAAACCTTCGCCATTTTTGGCCACCTGCCGTAGTATCCAACATGCTCGAAGGCTATGTGTTGGAGTGGCGCCCTCTGTACTATGGATTTTACAGGGTCCGTTGAGCCATCCCTCCAGTACGGTTCCGTGCCCTTTAGGGGGTTTTTGCTTTGTGGTTTTTGACCCAGGTGCTTGAGTATGGCGCACCCTTTTATTTCGAACTAGGGTTATGTTCAGGGCCGGGTTGTCCCAAAACCTGGTTTCGGTTTTCCAGGCACTCTCCATCGCACAGTATTTTTGTACTATGGTCGCCAGGTCGGCAAAGCGTGTAACTTCGCGACGACTTATGGCGTTCATAATTCCCTTGTCCGTGCAATTGTTGCAAAAAATTGAGATTGCGCTTTCCTCACGGTAGTCCTTTATCCTGTCCATAACCAGGAGGAATCTGGCCCAGTAATGATGTACTGTTTCATCGGGCTCTTGCCGTATTTGAGATAGATCGCTTATGTTTGGGTGGGCGGGCGGAATTAAATTCGGAACCCCGCCCAATCTGAGGCTCAAAGGCCGAGAAGTTTCCGGATTTGGAAGCTTGGATTGCTGGATGTTATCCAACAAATCTGGTCCGATGCCTGACTTTAGGTTCAGTACTTGACTGACGTACGTCCCTCTGCGGGAATCCGGGTTGGAGGGATCGGGAATCCGGACATAACTGGTCTTTAACATAGAAGAAGAGTCGTCGCGTTGTTCCTCTACCACAACAACGTGGTGGGTAGCCTGGGGAGAGTTAATTTCTCTCAGATCGGTTTTAAGCCCAATCTGATCATAGTCTGTAGCGACTCCCAGGGCGGCGATGCGATCCAAGAGCTCATTTACGGAGGAGAGCTCCATCGGATCTAGCTGCTCGGCGAATTCCGAGTTGACGTGAAGATCGCTTTTGATGACCTGAGAGGTCATTGTCGGAGCGGTGGCCGAACAGGCGGTCATAAGAAAACCACCTAGCCGGATAGTTTGGCTGGTGAACAAAGCTCCCTTGGCGACGGTGCCGTCTTTAAAGACGGGAAAAGGCATCCCTCCTGATTGCGACGGCACAGAGGAACTCTCAATGAAAGCACCAATGTCGGTGTCAAAACCGGTGGATCTCGGGTAGGGGCCCCGAATTGTGCGTCTAGGCGGATGGTAACAGGAGACAAGGGACACGATGTCTTACCCAGGTTCGGGCCCTCTTGATGGAGGTAAAACCCTACGTCCTGCTTGATTGATATTGATGATGTGGGTATTACAAGAGTAGATCTACCACGAGATCAAGGAGGCTAAACCCTAGAAGCTAGCCTATGGTATGATTGTTGTTTGTCCTACGGACTAAAACCATCCGGTTTATATAGACACCGGAGAGGGCTAGGGTTACACAGAGTCGATTACAATGGTAGGAGATCTACATATCCGTATCGCCAAGCTTGCCTTCCATGCCAAGAGAAGTCCCATCCGGACACGGGACGAAGTCTTCAATCTTGTATCTTCATAGTCTTGGAGTCCGGCCGATGATGATAGTTCGGCTATCCGGACACCCCCTAGTCCAGGACTCCCTCAATGATCCCACTTCTTTCAAAGGGACATAAGCTCAAGATGAACTTCGACCACAAGACCACAAACAGAAACGCAAGGACAAGCTTCAAGAGGATATTAATGCATTTGAAGAAGCTCCTAAGGCCTTGGTCAAGTGGGTTCCCAAGACTACATCAAGTTCTACTTCATCAAGTATGACTACAACTCCAAGGATTCCCATCAAGATGGTGTGGATGTCGAAGAAGAAGAACTGTAGATTTCTTGAGGGGACTCCGCCAACATACTTCACTCTTATCATTTTGGCAAGGACAAGTGCAACCAACTTCCACATCTTGCACTAGTTCATGGAGTCACAAACCCTCTTGTTGGTAAGACAAGGGACAAGGTAACCCAATGCTTTCATAGACATCATCTTGTGTGTGCATGACTCTATGTCTATGGATATCCTTGTTTGTTCCTTGTGGGACTAACCCGTGTAGGTATTGAAAGTGCAACTCACTCCAAAGGATTGCTCCAAAAGATCTACATCAACAAAGAGCATCCACATCTTCAACACCTACATGAAGTTATCATCGACAAAACCCAAGTTTAGTTCATCCCTCTTAGTGGGGATCTCACATCTAGGGGGAGCTTTACTCTAAGAATTGAGCTAAAGCAACTCTAATGATATGAACACATCAATGCATTATGTAAAAGTAGCAACCCCACTTGAGCTTAAACGATGAGTATGACCTATGATCAATTGTTCTCATTTCACTCCTAAGTCAAAATACTCATATATAGATGACCTAGTCATCGCCAATTGCTTGATAGATGCTAGAATTTTTTGCATGCTTTGTCACATATTTTATCTGCCATTTAATTATGTGAGCATGTCGTTTGCATATTTTACTCATTCGAGGACATCCACTTGTAGTTTTGCTTGTTTGGCTTCTTTTATTTTTGCCAAGTGGATGGACAAGAATGCCTAAGAACCCTCTCTAGCTATCTATGATATTCTTGTCTCAAACTCTATCCATGCTACATCACAAAGCTTGATCAAGTCAGATTCGAACCACTCTGTGCGAGGAGCACTCGGAGTCCCCGATTCGTCATAGACTTAAACTTCCAAAACTTCTTTGTGCGTTTTGGTCTGACCGATTCATCCATTTCGGTAATACCGAGATCATTAAGTCAATCTAGGTTTTCAATCTCGGTGCAACCGATTTGAACTTTTCGGTCACACCGAGTTGCAGCAACTGCTTGCAGTTATGCATCTCGGTGCCACCGAGTCGTTCCACTCGGTCACACCGACAGGGTCAGGCTATATATACCCCCGGGCCAAAATTTGGAAATTTCTCCAAATCCTTTCGCCCGCGCTCAGCCTGCTCTGCCTCCCTAGGTCTATGGATCGTCCTCCTCGTCGCTAGCCGCCTCCCGCCGCTGGTCCCCACCGCCGTCAACAGAAATCGTCACCGCCGTTACCACCGTAGAAAGTCCACCGCCGAACTTAGGGTATGGACTTGATCCTTGTGCTAATTTCATTCTGATTCCTAGCACATTGTTTTGCCATGTATCTTGCCACAATTGAGAACGACCTATATAGCAAAATAGATTAGTTTCAATTAAGAATTTAGGGTTAGGTTTCTGCCGAAATCATCTCGGACCGATCGAGTTGTAGAAATCGGTTCCACCGATTTGGCTTAGGCCATTGCACTTGTGATTCTCGGTCTGACCAAGAATTGCAAATCGGTGTGACCGAGTTTAGAACTCTATGAAACCCTAGCAGTCTCGGTGCCACCGAACTATGACTCGGTCTGACCAAGTTCACTAGTTTAGGTTCGAAAAGCTGCTTCGGTATCACCGACTTTACAAATAGGTAGATCCAAAATGCTTTCTGTGGAAAACTAAAACTAAGTTTTTAACTCATTCTTTTGCAAAAACCTCTATGCTTTGTGATGCTCATCCGCTCTATCTCATCTATATCTATTCACAAGGTCTGCTGTCAGAGTTTGCACTATGTCAGATCAAAGTGACAGCCAGAATAGAGATGAAGAGCAAGTTCACTTGAGTGAGGGCACTAGTCCCTCCAGTACCTCAGATGAGGGCAGCAGGAGCACTCCCAGCAACTTGCCAAAGGCTGCCACTAGGACCAGAAAGAAGAGAACCTCAGATTCTGAAGATGAGGACTATGTGGCAGAAGAGGATGAGGCCACATCCAGGAAGGTGCTAAAGAAAGAATATGGCACAACTACTGCCATCAAGCCTGGCATGAACAGGAAAGTTCCAGCCAAGAGAACACCTATGTCGAAGATCAGAGGATCAACTCAAGAGACTTTGGGATCTGAACCCAAAGAGCAAGAAGTGGCTAAAAAGAAAAGGAAAGAAAGAGCTAAGAAGACTATGGCCAGAGTAGTTGGAAACCCCTCTATGATGGAAGAAGAGGAACAGGTTGTTGCACCAGCACCTAAAGCTCAGAAGCTAATGGGAGATGCAATCAGATCAGGGGCTGCTCCATCTAAGCCCAAAGATGCTCCCAAAGCTGGTCCTAAGCCCAAGAATGCACCCAAGAGGAACACTAGGAGCATACCAGCTGCAGAGAAGAACAAGGCCCTAGTGCCTAAAGCTGCTGAAGAAGAAGATGATGATGTGACACATGTCTTGAGGAAGTTGAAGCCCAAAATTCCAGATCACAATGATGCTCATCCAGTAGCTGAGGACATGAAGCTCAGGAAGGATGCATGACTCAGACAATGGAGATTGACAGATCCCTATGCTGTCAGGAGAAGGACTGCTATGGACTACAGGTTCCATACAAAGGAACAACATGACTTCTATGAGACAGTGCTGCTTGATAAGAAGCCAATTGTCTGTGACATGAGATGGATGGACTGGAAGTACATCAGAAACAATGAAGAGCACTATCCTGGAGTCTATGATAGTTATAAATCTTGTGGGGTAGAAACATTTGTTGGGCAGAAGCTCACAAAGTGGAATGATGAGCTCATTATGCAGTTCTACTCCACAGCTCACTTCTACCCAGATGGAAGGATTGTCTGGATGTCCGAAGGTTCTAGGTACCAATCAACTGTTGAAGAATGGGAAAAATTGATCAATGCCCCAAAGGAAAATGAAGATGACTTGGATGTCTATGCCAAGAAGAAGAAGGATCACAACTCCATGGCACACATGTACAGAGAGATCCCAGATGCTGCACTTGAAACTCATAAGTTTGGATCAGTACAGTATCTGCTGTCAGGATTGCCAACAATGAATTGGATCCTCAGGCATACTTTGTTGCCAAAGTCAGGTGATCACAAGATGATCATAGGCCATGCAATTAGTTTGCTTCACATATTTGATGTGCCTCAGAAGTTCAAAGTCATGAGCTTAATTGTTGAGACTATCAAGAGGACACCTGCTAACCAGAAAAGGAGTTGTGGGTATGCCCCACAGATTCAGGAGCTCATCAACTCCAAGATGAGCACTGGCACTTACCTCTTGGATAAGGAACACCTGCCCATCTACCCAGACTTTGAGGACAACATTGTAGTGATGGATGAGAATGAACCATCTTCTGTGCAAGCACAAGAAAAGAAGAAGAAGGCAAGGACAGAGAAGGCCGCAAAGATGACAACCATTGATGAGTCATCTCAGTATTTCCTGAAGAGCAAGCAAGATCAACTTGGCTACTTGATTGCCTCCACTCTGAGGATTGAGAAGGGTTGGGCCACCCTGACACAAAACCAGGAGAGCTTGGAGAGAATCATGGAGCAGAAGTTCTATGATTTAGATGTGAAGGTCACTGAGATAGAGTCAGTTGTTGAGGAACTACAGGAGGAAGTGGAGGAGAAGAAGGGCAAGTCTACCAGTGATACATTTGCTAGAGTGCCCAGAGGCCAGAGATCTGCTGTAGTGCCAGTGACAGACACCAGAGCAACTTCATCTGCACCAGCAACAGCTTTAGTGCCACCAGCTCCAGTAGTCACTCCACCAGCTCCATCAACCTCAATTGATGCCTTCGTCCTTGGAGTCATTTCTACACCACCACATTAAGACCAAGCCCGAGAGTCGATTTAGCACTATGCATTTTTATGAACTTTTTGGTAACTTGTTGCCAAAGGGGGAGAAAATGTATAGATCATAGGCTTCGAGAGAGAGTGTTGCTTTTCTTCTCTCTTGTTTTTGGTGGTTGAACTTTATTTGTTTGCTTGTTTGAGATACATTCTGTGTTTGTGTGATACTTGGATGATCATGTGTTTTATCATATGCTATGTTGCATTAATGCTTGTTTGGATGGTATTATCTCTTATATTCTCATATGATCATTCACTTTGCTTGGTGATGAGTGCATGCATTTAATTATTATAATTTTTTAGCACTCCACCAAGATGTATGTGGCATGGAAGAGTAACCCATGATCCTAACTCATTGTGCATTTGTAGTCCAAAGCAAATCTTAAACTATGCACAAATTTAGGGGGAGCTCTTGTTTTTCACATACTTCTCAAAGCGACAATGTTTTCAATCTTATTATCACTTGTCGAAGCTTTGATCTATATGTTGTCATCAATTACCAAAAAGGGGAAGATTGAAGGTGCAACTATTCCTAGGTGGTTTTGGTAATTCCTAACAACATATAGCTCATTGAGCTAATGTTATTCCAAGATAAATATTTCAGGAAAGCTCAATGATTGGCATGGCATGGATGAGAAAAGTCGACCCCTCAAAATGCTAGGGACAAAAGGATTGGCTCGAGCTCAAAGCTCAAGACTCTACATTTTCTATTTTAGTGACCCAAGATCACATTGAGTCTATAGGAAAAGCCAATACTATCAAGGAGGGATGAGGTGTTGCTTAATGAGGTTCTTGCTCAAAATGCTTAGTGATATGCTCAAAAGCCCTCAATTACTTTCTCACATCCACATAAGACCTAAACAAAAAGTCAAACTCGGCCCCACCGATTCTTTCTATCCAGCGCCACCGAGTTCAGATGTCATAGCCACTCCCAGAAACCCTAAGCAAATCGGTCTAACCGATAGGGATCTTGGTCTCACCGAGATGGGATGGTAATCTATCTATTTCCCTTCGTAATGTTTCGGTCTCACCGAGATGAGCGATCGGTTCCACCGAGATTGCAATGTAAACTCTATGTTTCCCTTTCATAACGTTTCGGTCCAACCGAGATGAGCGAATCGGTCCCACCGAGTTTACCTGACCAACTCTCTGGTTAGCTTATTACCAAAATCGGTCTCACCGAGTTTGTGTAATCGGGCTCACGGAGATTACGTTATGCCCTAACCATAACCATATCGGTCCTACCGAGTTGCATGTCGGTCCCACCAAAAATCCTAACGGTCACTAGATTTACTGAATCGGTCTGACCGAGTTTCTCAATTCGGTCCCACCGAGATTGGTAAGTTGTGTGTAACGATTAGATTTTGTGTGGAGGCTATATATACCCCTCCACCTCCTCTTCATTCATGGAGAGAGCCATCAGAACATGCCTACACTTCCAACTTACATTTTTTGAGAGAGAACCACCTACACTTGTGTTGAGGTCAAGATATTCCAATCCTACCATATGAATCTTGATCTCTAGTCTTCCCCAAGTTTCTTTCCACTCAAATCTTCTTTCCACCAAATCCATATCCTGTGAGAGAGAGTTGAGTGTTGGGGAGACTATCATTTGAAGCACAAGAGCAAGGAGTTCATCATCAACACACCATTTGTTAATTCTTGGAGAGTGGTGTCTCCTAGATTGGCTAGGTGTCACTTGGGAGCCTCCGACAAGATTGTGGGGTTGAACCAAGGAGTTTGTACGGGCAAGGAGATCGCCTACTTCATGAAGATCTACCCCTAGTGAGGCAAGTCCTTCGTGGGCGACGGCCATGGCGGGATAGACAAGGTTGCTACTTCGTGGACCCTTCGTGGGTGGAGCCCTCCGTGGACTCGCGCAACCGTTACCCTTCGTGGGTTGAAGTCTCCATCAATGTGGATGTACGATAGAACCACTTATCGGAACCACGGCTCAAAAATCTCTGTGTCTCCAAATTGCGTTTGGCTCCTCAAACTCCTCCCCTTTACCTTCATATGCAATTATGTTACTTTCCACTGCTATACTCTAGAATTGCATGTGTAGGTTGATTGCTTGACTTGTGCTAAGTTGCTAAAACCTGCCAAGAATTAAAATTGGGAAAAGGTTAAGTTTTTATTTTGTCAAGTAGTCTAATCACCCCCCCCCCCTCTAGACATACTTTTGATCCTACAGGCGCGAAGCTCACGAGTTCCCCCTTGGCATGCAAGTTGCCGCCCAAAGAATTGAAAAGGGGAGTGAAGCCGCCAGAGTGGAACTGCAAGGCTGGGACGTGCAGGGAGCGAGGCCGGTGCCACAACGAACGCGACTTATCTTTTAATGGTCCTGTCCCGTCAGGAGGAGGGTGCCTGTTCTTGCATCTGTGATGGTATCGTTACGCACGACCCGTGATGACCACCCTCCTGCCTCGCTTGCCTAGGTGCTCTACCTTGGGTCCCCACCCTCGAGCGAGCTCAGCCATCGCTGGTATGCCAGGTCGTGATGCCATGGTCAAGGCCAGGGGGTGAGGGCTGTAGAGTCAGTAGGAGCTCCTCAGACGTGATGCTCAGGACCTCCCCCTTTAACGTGCAAGCGACTTATGAGACAAGATGGTGGTCGTCCAAACCAGCTAGTGAATCAACGTCAGGTGAACATGTAGGTTAGATGACAGGAGAGGCCAAGAATCCCTACGGAGCGGGCTGCCAGCCCGAGACCATGGGCGCCAACGAAGGCACCGAGGACCTGGTGAGGTGGCGTGCGCGAGGCGGGTCGCGAGCCAGAGCTCGATCCTTGGGTTTGTCAGTGTTATAGGGACGGACCCGAGCACAAGCACCGTGTCGATGTGAGCAACCATGTAGCAAGGCGAGCGTGAGGTAAGCCAGGAAATTCAAGGAGGCCGCGAGGCGGCTAAGGCCCGGGGCCGCATAGGTAAACTCATAGAAGATGGTATGACAATCTTGGTAAATGCAAAAGCGATACATGCCGTAGGGACAAACCCATGCGACCCGGGGATGATGCAGCCCGGGGGGCGCCCCCAATCTAAACGAACTGGACAGATGTCACCTGGTACCGTCGCTGAAGAGGTGTCGGGGTAGCAGAAGATGCGCGCGGCTAGAGTCGCTCCTCACAAGAAGCCCTGACCCCGAGCCTCGGGAGGCGCAGAGGGTCCGGGAGGTTCCTGGAGGCGCTCTTTCATCTCCCTCAAGGTCGCCTGGAGCCGGGCATCACGAGCCGCTAAGGCATCCCTTGTGCAGCGCTGGAACACCACGGCTACGCTCGACAAGCCGAAGGGCATGCGAAATAGCTGTGGTGTGGACCCTCCCATAGATCGACATGAGACGACCAGAAGAGCTACCGAGATGCGGACCTGTTGAGCCCTGGAATGTCGATGCAGACGCGAAACTCCTTACCCTCGCCAGGGTAGTGGGCCGCGCCTCGCGGTAGGCGGTGATCGCCTTGCAGAACCATTGCCTCTTGAATTTCCTCGATTGCCTTCCGATGAACTCCAGAACACTTGGCGCCTCTCGCCTGGCGCCTTCTCTAGGTAAACTCGCCCTAAAGCGTGCCTCCACATGGTGTCCAAGCGCCTCCCTCATGACCCTGGCTAGGTCTGAGTGAAGGAAATATGCCCTAGAGGCAATAATAAAGTTATTATTTATTACCTTATTTCATGATAAATGTTTATTATTCATGCTAGAATTGTATTAACCGGAAACGTAATACATGTGTGAATACATAGACAAACATAGTGTCACTAGTATGCCTCTACTAGACTAGCTCGTTAATCAAAGATGGTTAAGTTTCCTAACCATGGACAAAGAGTTGTCATTTGATTAACGGGATCACATCATTAGGAGAATGATGTGATTGACTTGACTCATTCCGTTAGCTTAGCACTTGATCGTTTAGTATGTTGCTATTGCTTTCTTCATGACTTATACATGTTCCTATGACTATGAGATTATTCAACTCCCGTTTACCGGAAGAACACTTTGTGTGCTACCAAATGTCACAACGTAACTGGGTGATTATAAAGGAGCTCTACAGGTGTCTCCTAAGGTACATGTTGGGTTGGCGTATTTCGAGATTAGGATTTGTCACTCTGATTGTCGGAGAGGTATCTCTGGGCCGTCTTGGTAATGTACATCACTATAAGCCTTGCAATAAATGTAGCTAATGAGTTAGTTACGGAATGATGCATTACGTAACGAGTAAAGAGACTTGCCGGTAACGAGATTGAACTAGGTATTGGATACCGACGATCAAATCTCGGGCAAGTAACATACCGATGACAAAGGGAACAACGTATGTTGTTATGCGGTTTGACCGATAAAGTTCTTCATAGAATATGTAGGAGCCAATATGAGCATCCAGGTTCCGCTATTGGTTATTGACCAGAAACAGTTCTAGGTCATGTCTGCATAGTTCTCGAACCCGTAGGGTCCACACGCTTAAAGTTATGATGACAGTTTCATTATGAGTTTATATGTTTTGATGTACAGAAGGTTGTTCGGAGTCCCGGATGTGATCACGGACATGACGAGGAGTCTCGAAATGGTCGAGACATAAAGATTGATATATTGGAAGCCTATATTTGGATAACGGAATCGTTCCGGGAGAAATCGGGATTTTTTCGGAGTACCGGGGGAGAAATCAGGATTTTTCCGGAGTACCGGGAGGTTACCGGAACCCGCCCCCCCCCCCCGAGGGTTAATGGGCCTACATGGGCCATGAGGGAGAAGAGGAGGGCCAGCCAGGGCAGGCCACGCGCCCCCTCTCCCCCTAGTCCGAATAGGACAAGGAGGGGGGGGGGCTGTGCCCCCTTTCCACTTTCCCCTCCCCCCTTTCCTTCTCCACCAAGGCAAGAGGGGGTAGAACATCATCATCGTCACCACACCGTCGTCCTGATGGAACTCATCCCCGACACCCTGCTGGATCGGAGTTCGGGGATCGTCATCGAGCTGAACGTGTGCTGAACTCGGAGGTGCCGTACATTCAGTGCTTGGATCGGTCAGATCGTGAAGACGTACGACTACATCAACCGCGTTGTCATAACACTTCCTCTTTCGGTCTACGAGGGTACGTGGACACACTCTTCCCTCTCGTTTCTATGCATCACCATGATCTTGCGTGTGTCTTGGAATTTTTTTTTGAAATTACTACGTTCCCCAACACTTAGGCCCTCCCGAGTAAAGCCCCCGAGCCCAGCCTGAGAGGGGCGCCGGGCGCGCCTTCCAATACAATGGGTGAAGGCGCCCCATCCGAGGACACAAGGCTCATCCCGACATCCTCGGTCGTTGCTTCCTCACGGGATCCCTGACCCAGCTGCAGCTTCTTCGTGTTGGAGGCGACCTCAGGAGGGAGGGCACCACCCCCATCTTCAGGATTATCGACTGCCGCAGTTTGGAAGGCATGCTCGAGGGAGCACACCGCATCCTTCTCTTGACATGCAACTGTGATGACGCTGCCGCTTCCTGGCATCTTGAGGACGTTGTAGTCGTGGTGCGTAGCTGCTATGAACTTGGCTAGTGTTGGGTACCCTAGGATGGCATTGTAGGGTAGGCGAATGTCGGCGACGTCAAAGTCGATGAGCTCGGTGTGGTAGTTGTTGCGCTCGCCAAAGGTGACAGGGAGGCGGACCTGCCCTATCGGGTGTCTGGACTCGTCAGTTACTCCTGAAAATGGCTTAGTTGGCTGAAGCTAGTAATACGACACTTGGAGCCTGTCGAAAGTTTGAACAGAGAGGATGTTGAGCCCTGCTCCACCATCGATTTGAGTCTTGGTGGCGACCATGTTGTTGATGACGGGGGAGCAGAGCATGGGGAGAGCGCTGACAGTGGCTGCGCACTTGAGTTGGTCTGAGGAACTAAAGGTGATGGCGCTTGGACCACCTGAAAGGGCAAGTTGCTTCGGGCATGGGGAGCGCTGCATTCACCTCGCACGCGAACTTCTTGAAGATGCGGTGTGAAGTTGGGGCCTGTGAGCCGCCCAGGATGCAGGAAATGGCTCGAGGCTCCTGGAAGCCCCCAACCCCCTCGTCCTGGTGGTGATCTTTGTTCCTTCTCGGTGGTGGAGGCAATCGAGGCAGACCGGTATTGCCCTGAGGGCGCTCCTCACGAGACTGCTCCCTTCAAGCGACCTCGCGAGGTTGGCCTTGCCAACGGTCCCCCCGAGGATGGTCGCGCCATTCCTGGTGATGGTCGCATCCATCCCAGCGTCCTCCACCTCAGCCACCTCCATGGCCATAGCCTCGATCATTGTTCTCGGCGCGTCGACCGAGGCGTCCATCACGGAGAGCCCTGAGCTCCTGGCAGTCGTTGGTGTTATGGATGTGGATGTTGTGGAAGACGCAGAACGGTCGATTTCTCTTGGATGACTCGAGGTGGACGCAGCCACGCTTCATCTCTGGCTCGGCCGCAAGCACGGTCGGCCCCTTGCGCTTCACGTCCTTGGTCTTGGACTTCTTGTCTTCCGGGTTAGCATCGGGGAGCTCGAGGAGGGAGAGGCGCCGATCCTCAGCCCTTGCGCACTTGTTCGCCATGTTGAACATCTCCGGGGCTGTGTAGAGGTCCTCATGGATGGTGAGCTCCTCCTTCATCTTGACATCATGGACGCCATCATTGAATGCCGAGATGATGGCCTCGTCCGACACCTTGGGGATCTTGAGGCGAACATTTTTGAAGTGCTGGATGTACTTCTGCAGGGTCTCTCCAGGCTGTTGCTTGATGAGACGCAGGTCACCCGCGGCCGGCAGACCGTCGGGAGTGCCCTGGAAGTTGGCGATGAAGCGGTCGCGCATCTCCTCCCATGAAGAGACCGATCCCTCGGGAAGGTTCAGGAGCCAAGAGCGCATGTCATCCTTGAGGGCCATCGGTAAACAGTTTGCCATGATCTTCTCGTCGCCGCTGGCCGCCTCGATGCTCAGCTCGTAGAGCTGCAAGAACTCGATGGGGTTGGCTGTGCCATCGTAGCGTGGGGGCAGGTCAGGCTTGAACTTGCACGGCGAAACGATGTTGCAGAGCTCCGG
Source organism: Triticum aestivum (assembly GCF_018294505.1). Taxonomy (NCBI): domain Eukaryota; kingdom Viridiplantae; phylum Streptophyta; class Magnoliopsida; order Poales; family Poaceae; genus Triticum; species Triticum aestivum. Next base: position 128,303,257 of record NC_057798.1, read on the forward strand.
GGTGAACGCGCGGTGTCCTGTAGTGGCCACTAGGGCCCGCCGAGGAGGTAGAACTTGGTCCTGGTGCGTGCGTGCCGCCTCCTCCTATGGTGGCACGCAGGCTTGACGTGGGGGTGCTGGAAGCACGCACGCTTCTCCTTGAGGCAGCTGCACCACCTGGCAGCTCTCTTCTTCCCGCACAGGCGCCTGGCGTGGTGGGTCGCGCCGCGGCGCCACGCACCTCGACTTGATGATGACGCCCTGGGCCAGAGGTGGTGGAGGAGCCCCGTGAGCCACGTCGCCCGTGGTGGGCGGCTGCTGAGGTAGGGAGTGGGCCGACATGATGTAGCCACTCCTCATAGAAGTCGTCGACCGGATGGTAGCGAATGAGCTCCCGCGCCATAAGTAGAGCGGCTTGTGCGTTTGCTGGGCCGAGACGTGCGTGGGAGGACGAACCTACTGGAGTCAGTGATGGAGTAGCGGTGCGCACGTCGTGGTGCACCAAAGGGTGCAGCGAAGAAGCTTGCTGCTCATGGACGGCAGGGCTCATGGCGGCGTTGGCCATCGTAGACGGAGCACGACGAGCGCAACCATTTCCCGCCGGAGCTGTCTGAGCAACGCGAGCAGCGACTGCGGCCCAGCGCTCGGCGCGAGCTTGGCTTGCGTTGGCCATGGAGTTGTCAAAGTGACAGTGGATCGATCGATGGAAAAGGAAATCCGACGTACCCCTACCTGGTCATGACGCTGCGGTGGGCTCAGTGATGACCTCTGTCCTGCCGTCCTAGCGGTCTTAGTCTTGTTGCACCAAAATGGAAACCTTTGGCTGAGTCCTCGGGACTCCGTGCCTATGGCTTGCCTCCCTTGCACCGAAGAGGAAACTAGCGCACTACACCCACTGGCGACCGCCTGGCCTTGGTCATCACGGCTCATGTCAGCTGAGCCACGTGAGGTGCACCTTGCGTAGAAATCTCCACCCCTCGAGAGCCAGCCTGAGGAGGCCGATCCCCTCAGGGGCTTGGCATAGTCCGCCTCGCGAGGCTTGGTCCCTCGAGAGGGTCTTGATATGTTGGTGTAGAAGCTGGGTCGTACCAGACCGTCGATGGAGCCATGTGGTGGGCCGCAGGCAGGCAAGTCTGGATACCCCCATATCCAGAACACCGACAGTAGCCCCCGGGCCCAAGGCGCGCTTGGACTTGGCTTCCAGGCGAAGCCAAGGGGCAAGTGTGGAGCGCCTCAAGCCGTAACCGCCTGCGGCCATGATGATGCGTGGCGATTGATGGGACGTGGGCGTCTGCACTTCCCCATGCTGCCTCGGCAACTATTCGACTTGACGGAACGATGCGGCATGCAGAAGATTATCATGGCGCGAGGGCGTGGATGCTGGAGGTTGGCCTTCCTTGGCTATAAACGTGGGGAAGGGTGGAGCCCCTCGCCCATCTCTCCTTCGTCTTCCTGCCGCTTGCTTCTTCCTTCACTGGCTTTGTCTTGCTTCCATGGCGCAGATAAGAAGGTTCTCAGAGGCCGAAAAGGGGAAGGCCCCTAGGGAGGGGCCTGATCCTCTCCCACCAAAGAAACGACTCTGCCTTGCGCACGATGCCAGCATTGGGCGAGAGGTGACCAGGCCTTGGAAATCGAGGCCTCCGCCTGGCTTCCCCCTCCCCATATACGCTCACGCTCGGGGTGAAGCTGTGCACTATCGGGTGGCCCCTACCAATGAAGGGCGGGCTGCCATTGTCTTGCTGACCGTGTCGCGGACTCACACTGAGGGCAGCTTGCGTGAGTTTGTGGTGTGCGTGGCGGTGCCTCCCGATACTTGGATCCGACTCCCGAGGTTCTTTGCCCACAAGTTGCTTCCCAAGGGGCCGCTCGAGTTGTGGCTGTAGCACGCCGGATGCTGCAGCCTGGCCACCATAGCGGAGGTCGAGGTGGTGCCCCTGGAGGCGTCTTCATGACCCGCGGATGGGGTGAGGTTGCCCGGGCTTGCCTTGTAGAGGGATCCCTCGAGATTCACTTCGAGTACGACGACACGACCACCTTGTTCTTCAAAGTCTTCAACGAGGAGGGCGAACGACTGGAGTGCAGCCCCGGAGGAAGCAACCCGCGAAGTGGAGTCGTGGGCGCTGGACCCGCTCCCATCCATTTGGGAGCCTCCTCCGACTGCAGCGACGACTCTTGGGAATCCAGTCACTCTCCTGATCCCAGGGAGTCTCTGGAGTCTAGCGATGATAGCTACATGCCGCCGAGCTCCTGTCGTGGTCGGACGCTATAGCGGCTGCCGCTCGGCATCGCCGGGGACGCCCAACGGCTTAGTAGTATCCTTCCTTCTTTTGCTTTCCCTATGCAAAATAAAAACCAGCCCCCGTGGGGTTTGTAAGGATCGGAATGTATTTAATATCAGCGTTGCTTTCTTTTATTCTGTGGTGGATTCGTGTTTCCCAGTTCAGCATGATTCCTCCCTTTACTTTTCCCTAGATTGTTCGATGCTCTACGCCGACGGGACCCAGTCCCCAGGCACGCTTCAGCCGTCGCTAGTATGCCAGGTCGCGATGCCATGGTCAAGGCTAGGAGGTGAGCGGCCCAAAGTCTGGTGAGAGCTCATGAGGCGATGCTCACAAGGTCCCCCTTGGCGTGCAAGCTGCCGTCCAGGGAATTGAAAAGGGGATTGAAGCCACCAGAGTGGAACTGTGAGGCTGGGGCGTGCAGGGAGCGAGGTCGGTGCCACAGCAAACACGACTTATCTTTTAATGGTCATGTCTCGTCAGGAGTAGGGTGCCTGTTCTTGCGTTTGTGATGGTATCGTTAGGCACGGCGCATGATGACTACCCTCCTGCCTAGCTTGCCTAGGTGCTCTACCTCGGGTCCTGGCCCTCAAGCGAGCTCAGTCAGCTCTGGTATGCCAGGTCACGATGTCGTGGTCAAGGCCAGGGGGTGAGGGCTAGAGAGTCAGTAGGAGCTCCTGAGACGTGATGCTCGCTACCTCTCCCTTTAACGTGCAAGCGACTTGCGAGACAAGATGGCGGTCATCCAAACCGGCTCGTGAATCAACGTCAGGTGAACCTGTAGGTTAGATGATAGGAGAGGTCGAGAATCCCTCTGGAGCAAGCTGCCAGCCCGAGGAAATGGGTGCCAACGAAGGCACCGAGGACCTGGTGAGGTGGCGTGCATGAGGCGGGTCGCGAGCCAGAGCTTGATCCTCGGGTTTGTCAGTGTTGCAGGGACAGACCCGAGCACAAGCGCCGTGCTGATGCGAGCAACCATGCAGCAAGGCGAGCGTGAGATGGCTAAGTGGCTAAGGCCTGGGACCGCATAGGTAAAATCATAGAAGATTGTTAGACAATCTTGGTAAATGCAAAAGCGAAACATGCCGCAGGGATAAACCCATGTGGCCTAGGGATGATGCAGCCCGAGGGGCGCCCCAAACTGAATGAACTGGGGAGATGTCACCTGGTACCATCGCTAAAGAGGTGGGGTAGCGGAATATGCGCGCAGCTGGAGTCGCTCCTCATGAGCCGCCCTGACCCCGAGCCTCGGGAGGCCCAGAGGGTCCGGGAGGTTCCTGGAGGCGCTCCTTAATCTCCCTCAGGGTCGCCGGGAGCCTAGCCTCGCGAGCCGCCAAGGCGTCCCTTGTGCAGCGCTGGAACACCACGGCTACGCCCGGCAGGCCAAAGGGCATGCGAACGTAGCTATGGGGTGGACCCTCGCATCGACCGACACGAGAAGGCCAGAAGAGCTGCCGAGATGCGGCCCTATTGAGCCCTGGAAAGTTGATGCAAATGCGGAACACCTTACCCTCGCCAGGGCAGTGAGCCACGCCTCGCGGTAGGTGGCAATCGCCTTACAGAACCCTTGCCTCTTGAATTTCCTTGATTGCCTTGCCGATGAACTCCTTAATGCGTGGCGCCTCCTGCATGGTGCCTTCTCTTGGGAAACGCACTGTTAAGAATGCCTCCACATGGTGCCCGAGTGCTTCCCTCGTGACCCTGCCAGTTGCCGATAACTTTTACAAAACATGATCATCTCATACAATAACTTATATCACATCATGTCTTGACCATATAACATCACAACATTTCCTACAAAAACAAGTTAGACGTCCTCTACTTTGTTGTTGCAAGTTTTACGTGGCTGCTACGGGCTTCTAGCAAGAACTATTCTTACCTACGCATCACAACCACAACGATTTTTTGTCAAGTGTGATGTTTTAACCTTCAAGAAGGACTGGTCGTAGTCAAACTTGATTCAACTAAAGTTGGAGAAACAGACACCCGCCAGCCACCTGTGTGCAAAGCACGTCGGTAGAACCGGTCTCATGAACATGCTCATGTAATGTTGGTCTGGGCCGCTTCATCCAAAAATACCTCCGAATCAAAGTAAGACGTTGGTGGTAAGCAGTATGACTATTATTGCCCACAATTATTTGTGTTCTACTCGTGCATGACATCAACGCATAGACCTAGCTCGGATGCCACTATTGGGGAATGTAGCATGCAATTTCAAAACATTTCCTACGATCATGCAAAAGCTATCTAGGAAAAGCATAGCAATGAGAGGGGGAGAGTGTGTCCATCTACTCTCGTAGACCGAAAGCGGAGGCATTAGGTTAACGCCATTGACGTAGTTGAATATCTTCATGGTCCAACCGATCTAGTACCGAACATACGACACCTCCAATTTCAGCCCATGTTCAGCTCGATGATGTCCCTCGAACTCTTGATCCAGCAGAGGGTTGAGGGAGAGTTTCATCAGCACTACGGCGTGATGACGGTGATGGTGATGTGAAGCACTACGACATTGTGGCCGGAGGTCTAAATTGTGGAGGGGGCACCACACACGGCTAAGAAAATAATTGATGTGCCTTTGGGGTGCCCCCCGCCCTCGTATATAAAACAGAGGAGGAGGAGGCCGGCGGCCAAGAGGGGCGCGCCATGGGGGGGGGGGAGTCCTACAAGGACTCCACACCTAATAGGATTCGCCCCTCCTTTCCTTTCTTCCACTGGAGGGAAAAGGAATGAGAGGGAGAGTGAGAAGGAAAGGGGCACGCCGTGCACTCCCCTATTCCAATTCGGACTGCCATGGGGGGCACCCCTTGCGGCCGTCCTCTCTCTCCACTAAGGCCCAAGTAGGCCCAATACTTCCCCGAGGGGTTCCGGTAACCCCTCGATACTCCGGTAAATACCCGAACCACTCGAAACCATTCCGATGTCCGAATACTACCGTCCAATATATGAATCTTTACCTCTCAACCATTTCGATACTCCCTGTCATGCCCGTGATCTCATCAGGGACTCTGAACAAAACTTCGGTCACCAAAACACATAAATAATAATACAAATCGTCATTGAATGTTAAGCGTGCGGACCCTACGGGTTCGAGAAGTATGTAGACACGATCGAGACACATCTCCGATCAATAACGAATAGCGGAACCTGGATGCTCATATTGGTTCCTATATATTCTACGAAGATCTTTATCGGTCAAACCGCACAACAACATACGTTGTTCCCTTTGTCATCAGTATGTTACTTGCCCAAGATTCGATCATCGGTATCTTCATACCTAGTTCAATCTCATTACCGGCAAGTCGCTTTACTCATTCCGTAATGCATCATCCTATAACTAACTCATTAATCACATTGCTTGCAAGGCTTATAGTGATGTGCATTACTGAGAGGGCCCAGAGATACCTCTCCGATACACGGAGTGACAAATACTAATCTCGATCTATGCCAACCCGACTAACACCTTCAGGAATACATGTAGAGCATCTTTATAATCACCCAGTTACGTTGTGGTCTTTGATAGCACACCAGGCATTCCTACGGTGTTTCAGAGTTGCATAATCTCATAGTCGGAGGAATATTTATTTGACATGAAGAAAGCAGTAGCAATAAAACTGAACGATCATTATGCTAAGCTAACGGATAGGTCTTGTCCATCACATCATTCTCTAATGATGTGATCCCGTTCATCAAACGAAAACACATGTCCATGGTCAGGAAACATAACCATCTTTGATTAATGAGCTAGTCAAGTAGAAGCATACTAGGGACACGATGTTTTTGTCTATGTATTCATACATGTATCAAGTTTTCGATTAATACAATTCTAGCATGAATAATAAACAATTATCATGATATATGGAAATATAAAATAACAACTTTATTATTGCCTCTAGGGCATATTTCCTTCATTACCTACTCGAGGACGAGCAGGAATTAAGCTTGGGGATGCTGATACGTATCCAACGTATCTATAATTTTTGATTGTTCCATGTTGTTATTTTATTGTTCTTGGATGTTTTACAATCATTTTATAGTCATTTTATATCATTTTTTTGTACTAACCTATTGACATAGTGACCAGTGCCAGTTGTTGTTTTCTGCATGTTTTTTACATCGCAGGAAATCGGTACCAAACGGAGTCCAAACGCAATGAAACTTTTTGAGGATTTTTTTGGGCCAGAAGACATCCAGTGGGGCAGGAAAGCATGTGGGTGTACTCCTAGGGGATAACAACCCACCAGGGCGCGCCTGGTGTCCCAGGCGTGCCCAGGTGGGTTGTGCCCACCTCGGGTGCCCTCTGAACCGCCTCTTTGCTCTATAAATACCCCAATATTCCATAGATCCTAGGGGAGTCAACAAAAATCAATTCTAGCCACCGCAGAGTCCAGAAACACCAGATCCAGTCTAGACACCATCACGGAGGGGTTCACCACTTCCATTGGTGCCTCTCCGATGATGCGTGAGTAGTTCTTTGTAGACCTACGGGTCCGTAGTTAGTAGCTAGATGGATTCCTCTCTCTCTCTTGATTATAAATACAATGGTCTCTTGGAGATCCATATGATGTAAGCCTTTTTGCGGTGTGTTTGTTGGGATCCGAAGAACTTTGAGCTTATGATCAGATCTCTGTTTTTATCCATGGAAGTTATTTGAGTCTTCTTCGATCTCTTATATGCATGATTGATTATAGCCTTGTATTTCTTCTCCGATATTTGGGTTTTGTTTGGCCAACTTGATCTATTTATCTTGCAATGGGAAGAGGTGCTCTATGATGGGTTCGAACTTACGGTGCTTGATACCAGTGACAGAAAGGGAAACGACACATATGTATCATTGCTATTAAGGATAACAAGATGGGGTCTATTTCTACATAAATAGATATTGTATGTACCATGTCATCGTTCTTATTGCATTACTCCATTTTTCCATGAACTTAATACACTAGATGCAGGCAAGAGTCGGTCTACTAATCTTGGACTTGCTGCCTATATAATGTTCATTGCCTGGATATCGTCATGATTATTTGAAGTTCTATCAATTGCCCAACAGTAATTGTTTTCCCACCGTTTGCTATTTTTCTGGAGAGAAGCCACTAGTGAAACCTACGCCCCCCGGGTCTCTTTTCATCATATTTTCCTTTGCGATCTATTTTCCTTTGCATTTATTTTCAGATTTGTTAAACAAAAATACAAAAAGACCTTGCAAAAATTTATTTGTTCCACGGTCTATTTATCTTATCTACCACTTTTACCTCACTTTATTTGCCTATCTTGAGGCTCGTACCGGAAAGGGATTGACAACCCCTTTAACACGTCGGGTTGCGAGTAGTTGTTATTTGTGTGCATGTGTTGTTTAAGCGGTGTGAGGAGGTTCTCCTACTGGTTCGATAAACTTGGTCTCATCACTGAGGGAAATACCTATCGTCGCTATACATCATCATCCCTTCCTCTTTGGGGAAATACCGACGTAGTTCTAGTAGACATCATCGTCTGGGACCCACTCAGAGATACCGACTAGTGGGCCCCCGGCTTCATTTGACCGCGTTAACCATGGTCAACGCGGTGTACTGTTCCCCCTAACGCTGACGTGTGGGCCCGTTCGTTTAACTAATTTCACTAAACGGGTTTTACTTTAAACTTAATTAGATTAGCTAAATACACACTAACATGTCGGGCCCACTAGTTAATTAACTCTGAATAAATTTAAAACTAACTCTGCTTAACCCACTGTCTATGACAGGTGGGTGCCGCGGGTCCAGTTTGACCTGGGCCAGGCGGTTTGACTCGCTGACGCAGTAGTGACGTCATGCTGACGTCATAATTCCCTTTCTATTATTTTAGATAATTCCAGAAAATGTTTTAATCTTTGAATATTCGTAGAAAATAAACTGTAGCTCGGATCGAAGAACTTTCTACATGAAAGTTTATCAAAACGACAAGACGAATCTGATCGTGTCATCTATTTTCATGTCGGAACCCTGTATGAAGGAGAACCCATAACTTTTAGCCCGTTTCTGGTAGATGAATAGTGCATATACACCGGTTAATAAATCCTACTTGAATCCTAAAATAACTAAAATGACTTAGACATATCTTTAGGCAACCCTGCGCTGCATCATAGCATTGCATGCTCTGTGTTGCGTCTGTTTGCTATGTATTTACTATTTCTTCCCCTCTTCTCTCCGGTAGACCCCGGGACCGATGTTGCCCCTGTGATCGACTACGTCGACGGCTCCCCTTTCTTTTAAGCAGAGCTTCCAGGCAAGCAAACCACCCTCGTTCATTCTGATATCGCCCTTTTCTTCCCCTCTCTTGCTTGCATTAGAACTGCTATCGCTTTTGTATGATCCTATTCTGATGCATAGCATGTTTTTGTTACCTGCTTTCATACCTTACCTGCTTATTCGAAACTGCTAGTATAGGTTGGTTAGAGATCCATCAGAGAGCCCCCACCTTCTCCCAGTTGCCCTCGCTTTATATTCGATGACTCGATCAACGTGATCGACATCCAGGCCCTGACACCACACATCACCCCCCATTTGTTGAACGACACTACTAGGTTACTATCAAGTGCCAAGGGTGATACATCGTGCACCTCCTATGGAGTGGACTGTCGGTGTCAAAACCGGCAGATCTCGGGTAGGGGGTCCCGAATTGTGCATCTAAGGATCTAAGGTAACAAGGAGGCAGGGGACACGATGTTTACCCAGGTTCAGGCCCTCTTAATGGAGGTAATACCCTACTTACTGCTTGATTGACTTTGATGAGTATATGGGTTACAAGAGTTGATCTACCTCGAGATCGTAATGGCTAAACCCTAGATGTCTAGCTTGTATGATCGTTCTTGCTCTACCGACTAAACCCGCCGGTTTATATAGACACCAGAGGGATCTAGGGTTGTACAGAGTCAGTTTACAGAGAAAGGAAGGTGCATGGACCGAATGCCAAGCTTGCCACCCACGCAAAGGAGAGTCCCCATCCAGACACGGGGAAAGGTCTTTAATCTCATATCTCCACCGCCCATTAATCCGACCAGTGTCACATCACCCGGACGCCCGAGGACCCCTTAGTCCAGGACTCCCTTAGTAGCCCCTGAACGAGGCTTTAATGACGACGTATCCGGCATGCAGATTGTCTTCGACATCGCAACGCGGGTTCCCTCTCCGAATACTCCAAAGAAGCTTTCCGCACACAAAGGTTGTATCCTGCCCTGCTTAATACGTACAACCCTAAGGTGTAAAAGGCTACAATACAAAAAATAAGTCACGTCCACAAACAACTGTTTTGGCGAGACGTTATGTTCTGGCCTTATTTTTATTCTGAACTGTTTTACAGCCCCGTTTCGCATTTTGAGGCACAGCCATTAACACGTCTTGTCAAAGAAGAGATCGTGTCCCCTTTTCACGGGATTCTCATCAATAGGGGTTTTGGGTAATCCAACCATGCTGTTCACACATCCCCTTGGGAATAGGCAAGATTTAAGGCTTATGCGGGGGTGCTTGATATTTGTTGCCTCTATAAGAGGACAAAGACCCATCTATTCACCTCACGCCTTCTTTTCCTCTGCCTTTAAATCCCCCAAGCTCCAGCGCCCAAGTTCTAAAGTTTCCCTTCACCCCAACTTCTCCAGCAATGGCCAAATCCGACTTTCAGGGAAAATGGATGGCTTCCTCCGTAACTGAGAAGAACATCCAAGATCTGTGTGAGGCGAGGTTCTTGACGGTGGAGATCAAACACAGGCTTCCAACCCCGGGGCAGGTCATCCCCACCCCAGAGCCTAGTGAGAGGGTGGTTTTTATCCCCCACTTCCTATGAGGACTTGGTGTCGGGGATATACCCCACGGTATGACCCGGCCGAAGTTATAACCCGTCTGGGACTTGGTAAACCAGCAGACAGTCAAGACAGGTGATAAACCGGCTGACAGTTAGGACAGGTGGCTGAGACAAACGATAAACCGGCGGACAGTCATAAACCGACAGACAATCATAACCCAGCAGACAGTCATAAACCGGCATATGTTAAGTCAAATGATAACCCGGCAGATGTTAAGTCAGATGATAACCCGTTAGATGTTAAGTCAGATGATAACCCGGTAGACGATAACCCGGCAGACATTAAGTCGCCCAGGGTTAACAAGCCAAAGACATTAAGAAGCCCAAGATGTTAAGAAGTCCATGAAGAGAAGTCAAAATAGTTTAAGTCTTAGTCTGAGATGGACTCTACATGTAACCCGCCCCTTCAACTTATATAAGGAGGGGCAGGGCTCTCCAAGAGGGGGGGGGGAGAAATAATCTTAAGGGTTAGACACAACTAGGAGATCCGAGTTACGATGACTCCCTCATGATGATAATGAGACCTAGCCACAAACAGCATGTAGGGTTGTTACCGGATGATGTTTCCTGGGGCCTGAAGCTATCTAAATCCTTTGTCTTGAGTGTTGTGTCTCTCGATTCCGCGCAACCACTCTCAAGCTACCACATAGATGTGTTAGCTTCACGACTAAGTCCTCACACTAGGACATCTGACGTGACAATTCCACGACACTTGGGTTCGTGAAAGGATCGAGAAGAGGTGTCTAGAGGGGGCGTGCTTAGACCCTCAACAAACAAAGTTGGCAATTTTTAAGTTTTTCAAGTTGAGGTGATAGATTAGCACAATTTCAAGCAAACACATTTCAATTGAAGCAAGCATGCGAAGAGTATAGGAGTAGTGGAAAGTAAAGCATGTAACTTGCATGAATGTAAAGGGATGGAACTGGAGTGTGCAAACGCAATTGGAGACACGGATGTTTTTGGTGTGATTCCAATAGGTGGTGTTATCGTACATCCACGTTGATGGAGACTTCAACCCACAAAGGGTAACGACTGCACGAGTCCACGGAGGGCTCCACCTATGAAGCGTCCACGAAGAAGCAACTTCGTCTATCCCACCATGGCCATCGCCCACGAAGAACTTGCCTCACCAGGGTAGATCTTCATGAAGTAGGTGATCTCATTGCCCTTACAAACTCCTTGGTTCAACTCCACAATCTTGACGGAGGCTCCCAAGTGACACCTAACCAATCTAGGAGACACCACTCTCCAAAAGGTAATAGATGGTGTGTTGATGATGAACTCCTTGCTCTTGTGCTTAAAATGATAGTCTCCCCAACAATCAACCCTCTCTCATAGGATTGGATTTGATGGAAATATGATTTGAGTGGAAAGCAACTTGGGGAAGGCTAGAGATCAAGATTTATGTGGTTGGAATGGAATATCTTGACCTCAACACATGAGTAGGTGGTTCTCTCTCAGAAAATGGATGCTGGAAGTGTAGGCACGTTCTGATGGCTTTATCCACGAATAAAGAGAGGGTGGAGGGGTATATATGCCCTCCAAACAAAACCTAACCATTACACACAATTTACCAAACTCGGTGAGACCGAATCAGAAAACTCGGTTAGACCGATTTAGTTCATAATGTGACCATTAGGCATTTCGGTGGGACCGATATGATCAACTCGGTGGGACCGATTTCTCTATGGTTAGGGTAAAACCTCATCTCAGTTTGAACAATTACACAAAATTGGTGGGATCAATTTTGGTAATAAGTGAAACAGAGAGTTGGTCAGGCAAACTCAGTGGGACCGATTGCATATCTCGGTGAGATCGAAATTATTGCAATAGGCAACATAGAGTTTGCAAGCCCATCTCGGTGAGACCGAGATCCCATTGGTGAGACTGAATTGACTAGGGTTTCTGGCGGTGGCTATGTCAAGTGAACTCGGTTGCGCCGGATAGATCAAATCGGTGGGGTCGAGTTTGACTTTTGGTTTGGGACATATGTGGATATGAGAAAGTGGTTGAGGGCTTTGGAGCATATCACTAAGCACTTTGAGCAAGCAAGCCATTAAGCAACACCTCATCCCCTTTTAATAGTATTGGCTTCCCTATGGACTCGATGTGATCTTGGATCACTAAAATAGAAAATGTAGAGTCCTGAGCTTTGAGCTTGAGCCAATCCTTTGTCCTTAGCATCTCGAAGGGGTTCCACATCCTCTTGTCCATGCCACTCCACTGTTAGACTTATCTGAAATATACTAGATAAAAGTATTAGTCCAACAAGAGATATGTTAAAATTAATTACCAAAATCACCCAGGGAGCACTTGTGCTTTCAATCTCCCCCTTTTTGTAATTGATGAAAACATACATCAAAGCTTTAGACAAAGATGTAGAGAAAGACAGGTAACAATTTGGAAGGACATGTAACATGCATAGGCTCCCCCTCCATGTATGCAATCATGTAAATATGGAACATAAGAGCATGTGAGTGCATAATCATAATAGAGCAAGCAATGAGTTACATGTATGTTGGCTATATGCATCAGAGCAAATGGTGTGAATATAGGAAATGTACCTTCATGGTCATGAGTCCTTCTTGCAAACAATATGTACATCAGCAAGAGATCCTCATGCACATGAGTGTGATGCATATACTTACCTTGTGGTCTTGAGCTAGCTTTGGAAGAGATGAACCTGAGTAAACAAGGTTAGACAACACAGAAACATCTATTGAACAGAGCAGGAGCAGCAAACCACAAGAGTACCAAGATTTGGATGACATGTAGAGAGTGAGTACTAGGTACTATATTTGAGGGTAGACATGTCCCCGAAGGTAAAGGTATGCAATGAATTCAAAGATTTCCTTCCCTTATATGTCTTGCTCCCCTTGAATATTATATGGGATACTGGGAGAAGATAAGGAATAGAAAATCAGAGCAAAGCAGACACTTAGACAACATGAACATGTCTTTCCCCTCTAACGACATGTGAATTCTCTCCTCTTTGAATACCAAGCATCTGGGGTCTCTCTTTGATGCGATTATTTATCTCTCTTTCCCCCTTTTGATATGATTAAGCTTTGATGTGAGCTCTCTCTCCCCCTTTGACATCAATTCCCAAGAAGGGGTCTTATGGAGTGTGAGTCAAAATAGGTTTGGTCCTTGAGTCACATAGCAAAGTAGCAGGGAAAAATATGGTGCTGGTAGAGGATAAGAATCATCGAGTGGAGCTGGAACAAAATGTGCAGGATGCAAATGACAAAGTGTCTCCTCAGCATCTAAAATCGGTAACACCGAGTTGTTGTCTTCGGTGGCACCGAGGTGATTCGGTTGGACCGAAATAAACAAACCAGGGTGTCCGAGTTCATTACAGAGATAAAGCACTTGTCACTTCAGCTCACTAAGCAAATAAGATCTCACAAGGATTTGCAGGGAATTAACTAAAGGATTTGCAATGAATAGAATGCAGGGAATGCAGAACAAAAATTAAAAAGTAAAGAGATCTAGATGAATTAAGAAAGGAAACAAATATGCAAGGGACAAATGCAAGAACAAGGAGAAATACTAGAGAACTTCATCTAGAATTGGTAGGCGACAAAGTCACCTATGTTAGAGTGTATTGACTTAGGAGTCAAGTGAGGACACTTGATCATAGGTCATACTCATTGTTTAAGCTCAAAATGGGGTTCCCATTTTTCGTTTAAGCATTTTGATGTATTCACATCTTGTTGAGCTGCTTTGACCCATGACTTGGGGTAAAGCTTCTCTAAGATGGAATAACATACCTTGGGTGGTGTTGTTGATCTTCATCATGTAGTTGAACTTGCGTGGGATGCTCAAGGTTGATGTAGTTCATTGGGAGCACCACTTATAATTGGAGTTCATCTACCTACACGAGTTAGCTTTGCAAGGAGAAGCACTTGTGTATCCAAAGTGTCAATTATGATGATACTAAAAGAAATTTGATATATATATATATATATATATTGTCAAAGGATATGTTTGAAGGGTTTCATGCTTCCTTGTCTTCAACCACCGTATTGTAGAGACTTGGTGATGTAGAGATTGCTCAAGATGTGAGTGAGTTGCAATCTCATAGATTTAGATTCATCCAAGTAACTACAAGGGTTAGATAGCATGCAAGGGTGCAAATATATCCAAGACATATGATTATCATCATAAGAGAAATATCAAGGATTAGTCAAAGGCTCATGCCTTGCATGTATCCAAATGGAGTTCCTACTCCATGTTTGATGCATCAACGATGTTCAATTCACCTCTCAACCGGCAAAATACTTTCTCATCAAGTGGTTTGGTGAATATATCTGCCAATTGCTTATCGGTATGAGAATGCTTAAGGTCAATGTCTCCTTTAGCAACATGATCTCGAATGAAATGATGACGAACCTCAATATGCTTTGTTCGAGAATGTTGCATGGGATTGTGAGCAATCTTAATATCACTTCCATTGTCACAAAGCAATGGAACATGTTTCACATATATCCCATAATCTTTAAGAGTTTGGGTCATCCAAAGTAATTGAGCACAACATGAACCGGTGGCAATGTATTCCACTTCGGCGGTGGATAAGGAAACCGAGTTTTGTTTCTTGGAGGACCAAGACACAAGAGATCTGCCAAGAAATTGACAAGTACCCGAAGTGTACTTTCTATCGACCTTGTCTCCGGCATAGTCCGAATCGGAGTAGCCAACAAGATCAAAAGAAGACCTCTTTAGATACCAAATGCCAAAATTTGGTGTATGTATTAAGTATCTCACTATCCTTTTCACATCCTTAAGATGAAATTCTTTAGGGGCCGCTTGATATCGTGCGCACATGTACACACTTAGCATAATATTAGGACGGGCGGCACATATATATAATAATGAACCAATCATATAGCGGTAAACTTTTTGATCAATGGATTCACCATCTTTAGTCAAATCAAGATGTCCACTAGTAGGCATGGGTGTGTTCATACCTTTGCATTCTTGCATATTGAACTTCTTGAATAAGTCCTTGGTGTACTTTTTTTGAGAGACAAAGGTACCTTCCTTAGTTTGCTTGATTTTCAAACCAAGAAAGAATTTGAGTTCACTCATGATGGACATCTCAAAGTTCTCTGACATTAGCTTTCCAAATTTCTCACTAAAATGGGGGTTAGTTGAACCAAATATAATATCATCAACATAAATTTGGCACACAAATAGTTCTCCATTAACCCTTTTAGTGAAGAGAGTAGAATTAATTTTTCCGATCTCAAAGCCTTTTTCAATGAGGAACTTGGTCAAGCATTTATGCCACGCTCGAGGAGCTTGTTTGAGACCATAAAGAGCTTTGTGAAGTTTGTACACATGATCGGGTTTCTTAGGACTAATAAAGCCGGGAGGTTGTTTAACATAAACTTCCTCCTCAATTTTACCATTTAGAAAAGCACTTTTAATGTCCATTTGGTACAAGGTGATATCATGGTGATTAGCATAGGCAAGTAATATGCGAATGGACTCAAGTCTAGAAACGAGGGCATATGTCTCACCATAGTCCATACCTTCCACTTGAGGTGTAGCCTTGGGTGACAAGACGTGATTTGTTGGGAACTACTTGTCCATCTTAATCTTGCTTGTTGCGAAACACCCATTTGGTACCGATAATGTTGTGGTTGTTGTCGGGCTTCTCGACCAATGTCCACACTTGGTTTCTCTCAATGTTGTGTAGCTCTTCATGCATGGCATTTATCCAATCAAGATCTTCCAATGCTTCTGCAACTTTCATGGGTTCAATGCTAGAGATGAATGAATAATGTTCACAAAATTTAGCCAAACGAGCTTTAGAGCGAGTGATTCTCCCGGTTTGGATATCATTGTATATTTGCTCGACGGGATGGTCTCTGGCGACTCTTGCTTGAACTCGTGAGAGCTTTTTTTTGGTCGGGGTGGAACATCTTCTTCATCATCTTGTTATTCTTCTTGGCCATCTTCAGTGTTGACATTGTCGTTCTCTAGTTGTGGTGGGGAAGGAGGTTGATGATGTTCATCTTGGTGTACTTACTCGTTTTCTTCATCTTGGTGTGTCCCACTTGTGGATGCTTCCATATCAACTCTTGGTTCACCTTGTCGTGAGGTAGAAGATTCCACTTGGACGGACGAGGTACTCTCCTTCACCTTCGTTGGATGGATCTTTCCAATAGACAAGTCTTGGATTGCTTCCCAAGGGGCTTTGTCTCCTACATCAATTGGCAATTGCTCTACTTGCGAGCCGTTAGATTCATCAAACTTCACATCTACCGTCTCTTCAACCTTTCGGGTGAAATTGTTGTAGACAGGGTAAGTGTGAGAGTTTGAGCCATAACCAAGTAGGAAACCTTCATGAGATTTAGGAGCAAATTTAGAATGACGGTGCTTATAAGAATGTAGCACTTTGAGCCGAATACTCGAAAGTATCCAACTTGGGGTTTGTTACCTGTGAGGAGTTTGTATGTCGTCTTGCTGTGTAGCTTGTGAAGATACAAGCGATTTGTTGTATGACCAGCTGTCTCAACCGCTTCCGCCCAAAAGTGTTTTGGTGTCTAGTACTCATTAAGCATCGTTCTTGCCATCTCAATAAGAGTCTGGTTCTTCCTCTCAACAACTCCATTTTGTTGAGGCGTGTACGTAGCCGAGAACTCGTGTGAAATCCCTTCTTCGTCAAGGAAGGAATCCACATTTGCATTCTTGAACTCCGTTCCATTGCCGCTGTGAACCTTCTTGATCTTTTTTTTGACTATTTACTGCAAGGGAACAGCCTCACGGTCCTTTATTAAATAAATAAAAGAGTAATAGTTACAACTATACAAATTTACAAGAAAGGAGAGAAAACTTACAAAGGAAACTATCTAAGGTCAGCTATCCAAGAAACAAAACTATCCTTATATTTACATCTAATCTTGTGAGACAAAAGAGAGATGTCATGTATAAAGTTTCTTCTCCAAGCTCTAAATGATGGCTGTTCATTCCTGAAAATTTTCCCATTCCTTTGTGTCCAAATATTCCAAGTAGCAGTGAAAACCACCTCAGAGAAAAAAGGGTGTCCAAAATCCTTCCTCGCTGCTTGAGCCATATCATATGTGGTTTGGTTTGGTTGCGCAGACCAAGAAACCCCAAGATAGTTCCATACCCTTTGGCTATAATTGCAAGCAAAAAAAAAGGTGAGCCCGATCCTCATGTTGAGAAAGATTGCAAAGAACACAAGTATCATCCTGAATGGTCCAGTGCCTTCGTTGCATCATATCTCTGGTATTTAAACGATCCATTAACAGAAGCCAACCAAAAACTTTTATCTTTAGAGTGCATGTACTCTTCCAAATCCACTTGAAAATAGGATCCACCCGCAGCTGTGAAAAGCAAGAATCATAGAATATCTTTGCCATGTATGCACCAGATAACCTTCTTGATCTTCACTTGAAATTGATTTTGGGCCTTCCTAGCGAAGTTCTTGAAGATCTTTTGTACCTGTGAATTATCATCAAGAACAAACACCCACGTAAATCTTGTAAAATCATCGACTATAACTAGACCAAATGAGTTTCCACCGAGACTTTTGTAGGCATTGGGACCAAAGAGATCCATATGAAGTAGCTCGAGCGATCTTCTCGTGGTCATGATATCCTTCACGGGATGGCTTCCTCCAACCTGTTTTCTCGCTTGACAAGCACTACAAAGTCTATCCTTGTCAAATATAACATCTTTTATTCCAAGGATATGATCACCTTTAATAAGATTATCAAGATTTTGCATGCCCACATGACCTAACCGTCTATGCCACAACCAGCCTTTAGAGGATTTGGCAATTAAGCAAGTTCTAGGTTGAGCCTTTTTAGTGAAATCAACAATGTATAGATCACCTCTACGTATACCGGTAAAGACCATTTTATGATTATCTCTTCGAAACACTTGGCAATCTACTTTAGTAAATAGGACATTGAAACCGAAATCAACAAGTCTAGATACCGAAAGTAAATTATAGCCAAGAGATTCAACGAACATGACATTTTGTATGGAGCTATCATGTGATATGGCCACCTTACCGAGGCCAACCACCTTACCATTTGAGTTATCACAAAAAGTGACATACTTTCGAGGCTCGTCGTTTTCAGCAAGCTCACGAACCATATCCTTGTCTGCGGTCATGTGATCGGTACATCCACTATCAAGGACCCGTTCCTTTCCTCCTTCCATGTAGCCGTGGAGATTAGCCATAAGAACAAAGTGTCTCATTGCATTGTCAAGACCATA
Source organism: Triticum aestivum (assembly GCF_018294505.1). Taxonomy (NCBI): domain Eukaryota; kingdom Viridiplantae; phylum Streptophyta; class Magnoliopsida; order Poales; family Poaceae; genus Triticum; species Triticum aestivum. Next base: position 128,321,607 of record NC_057798.1, read on the forward strand.
GTCACTATCATCATCCTGATCATAGTATCCATGTTCAACATCATCTTGCAAATTATCATTTCCTAGAGAGAGTGATTCATTAGACAAATGATTTTGACAATGTTCATCTCTATGAATTCTAATAGCTTCAGAAATAATATTGCTAATGATTCCAACATCTCCTTTGGCACGAAGAAGATTAGTAAGCTCAAATAGACAATCAGCAAACTTAGGATCATTGGAATTCATCTTAGTCAAGGCAACAGACTTATGAAGGATTTCCTCTAAGTTTTGCAAGGAATAGTCAGGAAATCGTTCCTCAAGAAATCTCCATATAGTGTAGGCACAAGCAAGAGTAGGCAAGCTAGCAATCAAGTTTTAAGGCAAACCTCTAGTGATAAGATTAACGGTGCTAAGATTGCGGATCATGTCAATAGACACATCAAGGGTAGGATGTATATGATCAACATGAGGTGCACAAGGGCTAGTAATGTACTTTGTCAACTAATATTCATTGAAAACACAAGCATCTCATTTTTCCACTCATGAAAGAACTCTCCATCAAGTATAGGCACTCTATATCTAAGACTCCCCAATGTAGACTCATCCATCTTCCTCCAATGGTTATTAAACAAAAGCAATGGAGACCAATGCTCTAATACCAATTGAAAGGATTGAGAAGAGGTGTCTAGAGGGGGGTGATTAGACCCACAACAAACAAAGTTGGCAGTTTTTAAGTTTTTCAAGTTGAGGTGATAGATTAGCATAATTTCAAGCAAACACATTTCAATTCAAGCAAGCATGCGAAAAGTATATGAGCAGCAGAAAGTAAAGCATGCAACTTGCAACAATGTAAAGGGATGGGATTGGAGTGTGAAAACACAATTGGAGACACGGGTGTTTTTGGCATGGTTCCGATAGGTGGTGTTATCGTACATCCACGTTGATGGAGACTTCAACCCACGAAGGGTAATGGCTGCGCGAGTCCGTGGAGGGCTCCACCCACGAAGGGTCCACGAAGAAGCAACCTTGTCTATCCCACCATGGTCATCGCCCATGAAGGACTTGCCTCACTAGGGTAGATCTTCATGAAGTAGGCGATCTCCTTGACCTTACAAACTCCTTGGTTCAATTCCACAATCTTGACGGAGGCTCCCAAGTGACACCTAGCCAATATAGGAGACACCACTCTCCGAAAGGTAATAGATGGTGTGTTGATGATGAACTCCTTGCTCTTGTGCTTAAAATGATAGTCTCCCCAACACTCAACTCTCTCTCATAGGATTGAATTTGTTGGAAAGATGATTTGAGTGGAAAGCAACTTGGGGAAGGCTAGAGATCAAGATTTATGTGGTTGGAACGGAATATCTTGACCTCAACACATGAGTAGGTGGTTCTCTCTCAGAAAATGGATGCTCGAAGTGTAGGCACATTCTGATGGCTTTCTCCATGAACGAAGACAGGGAGGAGGGGTATATATAGCATCCACACAAAATCTACCCGTTACACACAATTTACCAAACTCGGTGAGACCGAATCAGAAAACTCGGTCAGACCGATGTAGTTCATAATGTGATCATTAGGCATTTTGGTGGGACCGATATGATCAACTTGGTGGGACCAATTTCTTCAGAGTTAGGGTAAAGCCTCATCTTGGTTTGACCAATTACGCAAACTCGGCGGGACCGATTTTGGTAATAAGAGAAACAGAGAGTTGGTCAGGCAAACTCGGTGGGACCGATTGCATATCTCGGTGAGACCGAAATTATTGCAATAGGAAACACAGAGTTTGCAAGCCCATCTCGGTGAGACCGAGATCCCATCGGTGAGACCGAATTTACTAGGGTTTCTGGCACTGGTTATGTCAAGTGAACTCGGTGACGCCGGATAGATCAAATCGGTGGGGCCGAGTTTGAATTTTGGTTTGGGACATATGTGGATATGAGAAAGTGGTTGAGAGATTTGGAGCATATCACCAAGCACTTTGAGCAAGGAAGCCATTAAGCAACAACTCATCCCCTTTTAATAGTATTAGCTTCCCTATGGACTCAATGTGATCTTGCATCACTAAAATAGAAAGTGTAGAGTCCCGAGCTTTGAGATTGAGCCAATCCTTTGTCCTTAGCATCTAGAAGGGGTTCCACATCATCTTGTCCATGCCACTCCACTGTTAGACTTATCTTAAATATACTAGATAAAAGTATTAGTCCAACAAGAGATACGTTGACATTAATTACCAAAATTACCCAGGGATCACTTGTGCTTTCAGTTCTCCCTTCACCCCTTCGTCCGAGGTCTCATGTAGTACCACGGGTTGGATTTCCATGATCTGGCCCCGAATTCCTTCCTCCACATATCTGCGTTTTTCATCGTGTGTGAGGTATTTCTCCACGTCCCTCGACACTTCGGCTTATGGCTCAAGGTTTTTAATATAAAGCCAAAGGTGGTTGAAGGTTAACACGCTGAGTGCGGCGACGCCATGGTGAGCAAGCTCAACCATGTTACCTGTCCCAAAGGGAGATTTGTGGATACTATCAAGGTGTGGCAGCAGGAGTAGTTCTATATTACCGAACCCCACGGCACCAAGTGGGATGTTGCTCCCACTTTCCGATCTCGACCTCCGTTGCGGCTCGCATCCTAGACCAACAAGGGTCTAGATTGGGGATCCCTCGACGAAGTGTCAACGCTGCAGAAGCATATCAAGAGCATGATAAGAAAAGGACATCACCCTTGCTGATGTGATTCAGGTGATGCTCATCCGCCGAGCTCCCCTTGCCAACGATGGCCTCTCAAAATGTGGGAGTTCAATCCGGAGGGGCCACAGACCCTATGGCGCTTCTTCGGTATGACACACAAAGGGATTAGGAAGCTGCTCTTTAAGAAGCAGAAGACGTGGCCAAGGATGTCTGACGACACCGGCCTCGAATGCAAAAATCCGGCATCCCCAGTAAGTATCATATTTCTAAATATTACCTAACTTGTCGATCTTCGGTAGGGGTCCTAAAATTTCCATCCCCTGAATATGACTAGATAAAGAAGGCACAGTGGATGAAGTGTCTGGCCCGCTCCCTGAAAACCCAGCCAAGCCTCTGTTAATGAAGATGATGGTCCCAGCGCCCTATCAGGCACCGGCAAAGAAGCACAAGAAGAAGAAGAAGACCAAAGAGGCCGAAAATGGCCTCCATCATGAAGAAACTTCGGGCGCCGTGTTCGGAGGAACCGAAGCTCTTTCCTCTCACGAGGAAGAAGAAGACGAGGACGAGGACGACGAGGAGGAAGCAGAGAACCCTCCTCCCAAAGGGAAAAAGCGGGAGTCCTCCGTAGATCCGGAGGAGGGGGCATCCAAGAGGGGCAGGATATCACTGTCAGATGACTTGGTTTCGGGCACCGAAGTTGTTCCCAAGCACCGCCCCCGAACCAAGCCCCTTGCCGAATCGTGAGTACCTTAAGATGCCTTGTATACATCTAATCTTTTTATAGATTATAATAATAATATCAAATTTCATATTCCAGTCTGGCTCATGACATCAAGAATTGACGTCTTCGGGGGATCTTTCACCGGAGAAGATGGAGAGCGAGACGCCTCCACAACCTTCCCCGCCTCCTAGGGAGGACGATCTCAAGGTGTCGTCCCAAAGGATTTCTCCGGGCTCTAGAGAATTGCGGGAGAAGAACAAGGCGGGGGGGCGAAACCCCCAAGGAGACCGACAACGGGGGTCCTAGATCATCAGACCCTTGGTCGGATACTGTTCCGGAGACCCAAATGGTTCTGGAATCGGGTCAGCAACCCCCTCCACAGGAGGGGGAGACGGCTATTCCGATGGCAACCTCTACTAATGCAGAGGTGCCGAACATGCTGATGGATGCTCTGCAAAGTGTACCCGTCTTGGAGGAGCATCGTACCTTGATGGGTACGGTGGTTGAAAAGATTCAGTCCGCTAGGAGTGGACTGAATGAAGTAAGAGCTCAAGGATGCAACTTGCAAGTGCGAGCTCCTCGAGGAGGAGAATAAAGTTAAGGTGGTCGAACTCGCCAAGGCCCTTCAGGATGCCCAAGAGGCGAGGTCCGAATCCTGAGCATCTCGCAAGGATCTCCGACAGGCCGGAGAAATAACGGCTGGTAAGCACTTTCTTTTATAGTCTAAGTTTGGCGATCAATGGTATGCCTTACTTAATCGACAATGGAGTTCTCCAGATGCCTTTGCGGATCTTCCAAAGAGCGATGTTGATGCTGCACAATCCTACCGAGCCCAGGAGGGGCATGCAACGGAGAAGATGTTCTGGTCGCAATTTGCGACGGAGGAGAATTCACCACTGCTGAACGACCAGATGGCACAGTGGGCCGAGTTGCATAAGATGTCTGAGGCGGCCATGAAGTAGGTTATACTCCGGTTGTGGCCGGTCAAACCAGTTACGTGCAACTATTTTAGCCTAGTGCGGCGACTCCTCGATGTCGTGCCCCGTATCGACGCAATCAAGCGGTCGGTGTGCATAGAAGGTGTGTGGATGGCCTTCACCCGCGTCAAGGTGCACTGGGCGAATATGAAGGCCGCCGTTATCGTAGTTGAGGGTCCCCTCAAAGGCAAGGACCACCGCACGCTGGAGCATTATTTAGATGATGTCCTAGAGGATGCTCGCTTGATAGAGGGTCAATGATCGAAGGACATTATATTCAAATGAATGTATCTGAATGACTCAGGCATGTTTATTATATTAAGGCTTTATAATATATGTGTGCCATTATCTGAAGTTTCTTTCCTCCTATGCGGTCGTTCTTGTATGCCTCAGAGTTTTCCATTCATCGGCTTCGGCCCCCACGTAGATGCTACAGGGGTGTTCGAAATAACACATGAGCACCTTGACCCAATGTCTTGGTCCGTGACAGAGGTGTCAGTGCGGTGAACCAGGCAATCGGACTATACGGCCTTACCGCTCTCACTTAGCCATAGGAGTTTGACGATGGGGCTATGAAATGGCCCCTGGTACGTATGCTACTATTCGAATGCGGATGCATTACACATATGACTGGAAAAACAGTCCTTCGTTTAATATGGGAAAATCGTTAAAGATTTAGTAAGTTATCAGGCGGCTAACCAGCTCTCGCCACATCATGACAGTCAGTTTTCGGCTTTCTCTACTGAGGAGCATGACCGGATGAACCAGAAACACAATCGCAATAGTTCTCCCTTTACTACCTTAGCCGAACAAACGGAACATAAGGTAGCAAACACAGGAGCCGGGCAACCCAACTATTGACCAAAGACATGATTCGAAGCTGATGCATATAATGCCAAGTTCGGGACACTGAAGGGTGCTGCAGAGCTGTTCGGGCTTTTGTTTGGTGGTACATATGTGTCCGTATAGAGCCCCTGGTAATTGGTGTTGAGGTATGTGAGACAACTTGAGAGACGAAGTACCGTTTTATGAATAAAGTTGATACCAAAAAATTGTCCCTACTAGGATCTGATTGATACGTCAAAACATGATCTTCCAGAGGGTACCATAAGCACCAAAATCATTTTACATGTAGGTGGTCTAATAATAAGGATAAAAGCTCAATACAGGTCCTTTAAATAAGGTTTGGTCCGAAGAGTTCTTTGGATATCATGTCGCACGGTTGCGCCATTTTCGCCTTGTAGAGAGGGGTTCCTTGAAGGGAATGGTCTTCGGTTATCCGTACGAAACCGGGCTCAAAGAGAGTCCTTGTAAGTCCATAGGATATATAAGTTCAAGCACACCTATTGTAGGAAAAAAATCTAAGAAAGATGGATGGTCTTACAGGGTCGAACCGTACGATAGACCTGTTCGTATTGTGCCTCCGTTGATGCCCAAGGTATTTTGAGTGCATAGTGATGCATGCGCGGTATGAATTCCGTGGTTGTGCGCAGCAATCAACGGAGGCGAAACTGCTAGTCTAGCTCTAGAAGTACCGAGACATCGCCTTGCGGGACTGATTGGACTTTTTTTAGCAAAGTTTGGCAGCTTGATGGCCGATGAGGTGTGTGGCTTGAGGGGGCCGCTCTATACTTTGGTTGCGAGAGTTGCAGTGTGCTCCTTGGTGCGGAGGGAGCGTTTCGTGTTTCCGTTGACCATTATGACGCCGCGAGGACCGGGCATCTTGAGCTTTAAATAAGCATAGTGCAGCACCGCATTGAATCGAGCAAAAGCGGTCGGGCCGAGCAGTGCATGATAGCCACTTCGAAAGGGTACGATATCGAAGATCAAGTCCTCACTCCGGAAGTTGGCCGGCGAGTCGAAGACAACTTCCAATGTTATCGAGCCAGAGCAATGGGCCTCTACGCCAGGTATTACTCCTTTAAAGGTAGTTTTAGTGGGCTTGATTCTTGACAAATCGGTACCCATTTTGTGGACGGTGTCCTGGTAGAGTAGGCTAAGGCTACTGCCAACGTCCATGAGGACTCGCGTCAGGTGGAATCTATCGATGATTGGGTCAAGGACAAGAGTTGGTGAACCTCCATGACGGATGTTGGTCGGGTGGTCCTTTCAGTCGAAGGTGATCGGGCAAGCCGACCATGGGTTGAATTTTGGGGCGACCGGCTCTACGGCGTCGACGTCCCTTAATGCGCGCTTGCGCTCCCGTTTGGGGATGTGGGTGACATAGATCATATTCACCGCTTTGACCTCGGGGGGGGGGGGGATTTCTTATGCCCCCTGTGTTCGGTAGGCGAGGCTCTCCTTCGTCGTCCTTACTGGGCAGCCTTTCCCCTTGTGTTCGGCGTTTAGCTTGCCGGCCTGTTTAAAGACCCAACAATTTCTATTGGTGTGATTGGCAGGTTTATCGGGGGTTCCATGAATCTGGCAAGGCTGATCAAGTATTTTGTCCAAATTTGATGGACCATGCTTGTTTCCTTTGAATGGCTTCCTCCGCTGACCGGATTTGGAGCCACTGAATCCGGCATTCACCTCCATGTATTCGGTATTGTTTTGACGCTTGTGCTTGTCGTGTCGTGGCTTGCCATTGCTATCCCTGGCTTCAGAGGTGCCTGGGTGGCTGGTGCTATTGCTTCTACGAGCTAGCCAGCTATCTTCTCCCACGCAAAAGCGGGTCATAAGTGCGGTAAGGGCTGCCATGGCCTTAGGCTTCTCTTGGTCGAGGTGTCGGGCGAGCCACCCATCTCAGGCGCTGTGTTTGAAGGCTGCGAGGACTTCGACATCTGGACAATCCACAATATGGTTCTTTTTTATTAGGAACTTGTTCCAGAGCTTCTGGGCTGATTCGTCGGGTTGCTCGATTATGTGACTAAGGTCATCAGTGTCCGGGGGCCGAACATAGGTACCTTGGAAGTTATCTCTAAATGCGTCCTCCAAGTCTTCCCAGCTACCAATAGAGTTTTCTAGGAGGCTGTTCAGCCAATGCCGTGCTGGTCCCTTAAGTTTTAGGGGGAGGTACTTGATGGCATGTAAGTCATCACCGCGAGCCATGTGGATCTGGAGAAGAAAATCTTTAATCCATACCGCGGGATCAGTTGTTCCATCGTATGATTTAATGTTCACAGGTTTAAACCCTTCTGGGAACTGGTGCTCCATCACTTCATCGGTGGAGCATAGGGGATGGGCGGCGCCTCTATATCGGGCCATGTCACGACGCTATTCGAATGAAGTCTGTATGCGATTTTCCGCTCGAGTGGGGTTGTGCTTGTCGCCCCAGGCTTGATGGTCGTCTTCTCACGCAGGTGCGCGCCCCCTTGATCCATATATTGATCTAGTATGACCGGCTCTATTGGACAGGTCCTGTCGCAGGTCATACGTGTATCCTACGGCTACTGTCTCTCTGCCTCTAGGGCGAGGTGGTGCAGGCTAGTGTTCGTCTTGAGTTGCCGCTCTATCCTGGCCATGTGGTGGTCGGTCGGGTTGGCGGTATTGGCTCCGGGGTATCGTTGTCGAATTGGGGTAGCAGCTTGCGCTTCGGGTAACTCTTAGTTGGGCGTTCGAGGCAGTATGCCTAGGCTGCCAGGACATTAGTCCATCTATCATTGAGCAGATCCTGATCGGCCTGAAGCTGCTGCTTCTTTTTCAGGCTTCTTATGGTGGCTATTAGCCGGCGCTTAAAGCGCTCTTGTTCGAGGGGTTCCTCTGGCACGATGAATTCTCCTTCGCCGAGGCTCTCATCCTGTTCTGAGATCGGTAGATAGTTACTATCCTCCGAGTCCTCGTTCCCGACAGGATCATCGGGGCTAACTTGCCCATCCTCCCATTCATCCTGTTAGGATGTTGGCTTGATAGGGGCTTCTTGGTCTTCAGCATTATCCAGAGTGTTATTGTCTCCGGTGCCAGTATTGTTGTCTTTTTCATGATGTGATTTCGAGCAGCATCGCTCATGTCGATGCTTTGGTGGTGCCTCAGAAGGTTTGTCCTCAACAGGACCCTTACCACCATCGTCATCATCCTCTTTGGGTGTGTCCACCATGTACACGTCATATGTGGAAGTGGCCGTCCAGCGGGTTCTGGCTTTGCTCCTCTTTGGCATCGTCGTCCATACCGTCGATGTCTTCGGAGGCATAGTCGAGCATGTCAGTTAAGTCCTCAACAGTGGCTATGAAGTGAGTGGTGGGTGGGACGTAAAATTCCCCGCTCTCAGCCCCTAGTGTGGGCTGGCCGTAGTTTAGGAGTGATTCTTCTGCTATGGCAAGGGATCACTTTAAGTCCAGGGCCTCGTTTAAGCGTGAGGTTTGGACAGGGAGGCGAGAATCCATGGAGCGAGGCGGGATAAAAGTTCCCTGGCCAAGCTCATATGACGCGTATCTCAAGAGTTCGGACTTAGTGTCCGGAGGAGAGTCCAGCTTGATGAGGATAGAGGGAGCCTGAGGTGACTCCAGGCCTGCCGATGATGTGATCCCCTCCGGTTCTCTGAGCCAGGCTCTATAGCCGGAGATAGTCCGGCCGGGTTTTAAACTCCCATCTTCAGACCTGGTGGTGTGCTCCGGATCTAAGGCCGGAGCGGTGATTGGGGCCGCGAACCCTTGGAAGATCAAGTCTCCTCGGATATCGTCGACATAGTTCAGATTCCCAAAGCTGATCTGACGACCAGCGGCGTAGCTGTCGTTCTACTCCAGATGGACAACCGAGTTGGACCGCAGTGCGAAGACACCGAATACAAAGATTTGGCCAGGCAGAAAGGTCTCTCTCAAGGCGGTGTTGTTGTAGATGATTAATGGAGCCATCGAGCCTTCTAGCGACGGCACAACGGAACTCTCAATGAAAGCACCAATGTCGGTGTCAAAACTGGCAGATCTTGGGTAGGGGGTCCCGAATTGTGCGTCCAAGGATCGAAGATAACAAGGAGGCACGGGACACGATGTTTACCCAGGTTCAGGCCCTCTTAATGGAGGTAATACCCTACTTCCTGCTTCAATGACTTTGATGAGTATAGGGGTTACAAGAGTTGATCTACCTCGAAATCATAATGGCTAAACCCTAGATGTATAGCTTGTATGATTGTTCTTGCCCTACAGACTAAACCCGCCGGTTTATATAAACATCGGAGGGATCTAGGGTTGTACAGAGTCGGTTTACAGAGAAAGGAAGGTGCATGATCCAAACGCCAAGCTTGCCACCCACGCAAAGGAGAGTCCCTATCCGGACACGGGGAAAGGTCTTTAATCTCATATCTCCACGACCCATTAATCTGGCCCATCTCACATAACCCGGACGCCCGAGGACCCCTTAGTCCAGGACTTCCTCATGGATCTCGAGGGTGATTCCTCCTAGGTTCACCTTGACGATCACATCAGGTGGAATTCTATCAAGGGTGATTCCTCAGGGTTCCCCCTTGGTGTTTTGGACACACGGTTACTATGGCTTTACCACATAACCATGATACTAAAGCCGGGTCGGCCCTGAGGGGTACCCATGCGAGCATATTTGCGAGTGATGTGGAGTCGGGTTGACCTGGATTGTGCCCGCGAGTTAACTACGTGGCGTAATCGGGCATTCTTATCCCTTGCCCTAAGTCCACGAGACGGGGCGATGGGGTCACATAGATCGTGAGTCTCGGCTCGTTACCACACGTTCTACGCGATGTTCTGCGTGATGACGTCCCTCGAGCTCTTGACACAGCAGAGGGTCTAAGGAGTAGATGAGGTCCATCAGCACGATGGTATGTGATCCGCGCGGGCTTTGGCTAAGTACCACGAGAATATGACCGGAGGCATAAACTGTGGAGGGGGGGCGCCACACACGGCTAAGAGAAATTGGTGTGTATCATAGGGGCACACCCCGTATATAAAGGAGGGAGGGAGAGGAGGCCGTCCTAGGCGCTCCCGAAGTGGGAGGAGAGAGTCCCACTTGGACTCCTAGTAGGATTCGCCCCCCCCCCTTCCTTTTTTGGAGGGGGAAGGGGGAAGGAGTAGGAGAAGGAGAAGGAAAGGGGGGCGCCGCCCCCACCCCTTGACCAATTCGGTTTCCCCCTGGTGGAGGGCATGCCAACCCCTTGTGGGCTGGTGTCCCTCCCTCCTATAGCCCATATTTTCCCCCGGGGGGTTCCGGTAACCCCTCCGGTACTCTGGTATGTACCCGATGCGAACGGGAACCCTTCCGATGTCCGAATACAACCTTCCAATATATCAGTATTTACCTATCGACCATTTCGAGACTCCTCATTATGTGCATGATCTCATCTGGGACTCCGAACAACCTTCGTTCACCAAAACACATAACTCATATAACTCATATCGTCTTCGAACGTAAAGCATGCTGACCCTACGGGTTCGTGAACTATGTAGACATGACCGAGACACCTCTCCGATTAATAACCAATAGCGGAGCCTGGATGCTCATATTGGTTCCCACATATTCTACGAATATCTTTATCGGTCGAACCGCTATATCAACATACGTTATTCCCTTTGTCATCGGTATGTTACTTGCCCGAGATTCGATCATCGGTATCTTCATACCTAGTTCAATCTCGTTACTAGAAAGTCCATTTACTCGTTCCATAATGCATCATCCCGCAACTAACTCATTATTAACATTGCTTGCAAGGCTTTATATGATGTGCATTACCGAGAGGACCCATAGATACCTCCCCGATACTCGAGTGACAAGTCCTAATTTCGATTTATGCCAACCCAACAAACACCTTCGGAAATACATGTAGATCATCTTTATAATCACCCAGTTACATTGTGATGTTTGATAGAACACCAGGCATTCCTCCGGTGTCCGGGAGTTGCATAATCTCCTAGTCGGAGGAATATGAATTTGACATGAAGAAAGCAGTAGCAATAAAACTGAATGATCATTATGCTATGTTAACGGATGGGTCTTGTCCATCACATTATTCTCCTAATGATGTGATCCCGTTCATCAAATGAAAACACATGTCTATGGCTAGGAAACTTAACCATCTTTGATTAACGAGCTAGTCAAGTAGAGGCATACTAGGGACATGGTGTTTTGTCTATGTATCCACACATGTATCAAGTTTCCGGTTAATACAATTCTAGCATGAATAATAGACATTTTTCATGATATAAGGAAATATAAAATAACAACTTTATTATTGGCTCTAGGGCATATTTCCTTTAGTCTCCCACTTGCACTAGAGTCAATAATCCAGTTCACATAGTCATGTGATTTAATAGTAATAGTGTCACATCTATATGTGACTAACACACATAGTTCACATTGCCATGTCACTAACACCAAAAGGGTTTACTAGAGTCAATAATCTAGTTCACATCGCTACGTGATTAACACCCAAAGAGTACTAAAGGTGTGATCATGTTTTGCTTGTGAGAGAAGTTTAGTCAACGGATGTGCCACATTCAGAGCCGTATGTATTTTGCGAATTTTCAATGTCTACAATGCTCTGCATAGACCGACTCTAGCTAATTGCTCCCACTTTCAATATGTATCCAAATTGAGACTCTGAGTAATCTGGATCGGTGTAAAAGCTTGGATCGACGTAACTCTTTATGACGAACTCTTTATCACCTCCACAACGGAGAAATATTTCCTTAGTACTCTTAGGTAAATAAGGATAATCTTTAACCGATGTCTAGTGATCCACTCCTGGATCACTATCGTACCCCCTTGCCAAACTCATGATGAGGTACGCAATAGGTCTGGTACACATCATAGAATACTTTATAGAACCTATGGCTGAGGCATAGGAAATGACTTTCATTCTCTTTCTATTTTTTGTTGTGGTCGGGTTTTGAGTATGGCTCAACTTTACACCTTGCAACACAGGTAAGTACACCTTCTTTGATTGTTCCATTTTGAACTACTTCAAAATATTGTCAAGGTATGTATTCATTGAAACATCTTATCAAGCGTATTTATCTATCTCTATAGATATTGATGCCCAATATGTAAGCAGCTTCACCGAGGTCTTTCTTTGAAAAAACTCTTTTCAAACTCTCCTTTATGCTTTCCAGAAAATTCCACATCATTTCTGATCAACAATATGTCATTCACATATACTTATCAGAAAGGCTGTAGTGCTCTCACTCTCTTTCTTGTAAATACATGCTTCACCGCAAGTATGTATAAAACTATATGCTTTGATCAACTCATCAAAGTGTATATTCCAACTCCGAGATGATTGCACCAGTCCATTGATGGATCGCTGGAGCTTGCACACTTTGTTAGCACCTTTAGGATCGACAAAACCTTTTGGTTGCATCATATACAACTTTTCTTAGAGATGTCCATTTAAGGAATGTTGTTATGACATCCATTTGCGAGATTTCATAAAATGTGGCAATTGCTAATAAGATTCAGGCGGACTTAAGCATCGTATGTTTGGGAAAGTATCATCATAGTCAACCCCTTGAACTTGTCAAAAACCTTTTGCGACAAGTCGATCTTTGAAGATAGTAACATTACAATCAACGTAAGTCTTCTTCTTGAAGATCCATTTATACTCTATGGATTGCCGATCATTAGGCAAGTCCACCAAAGTCCATACTTTGTTCTCTATACATGGACCCTATCTCAGATTTCATGGCATCAAGCCATTTATTGGAATATGGGCTCATCATAGCTTCTTCGTAGTTTGTAGGTTTGTCATGGTCAAGTAACATGACTTCCAGAATAGGATTGTCGTACCACTCTGGTGCAGATCATGCTCTGGTTAACCTACAACGTTTTTTAGTAACTTGATCTGAAGTTTCATGATCATTAACATTAGCTTCCTCTCTAGTTGGTGTAGGCATCACGGGAACGTATTTCTCAGATTAGTTACTTTCCAAATTGAGAGAAGGTACAATTACCTCAACAAGTTCTTCTTTCCTCCCATTCTTTCTAGCAAAGATCTTGCCTTCGAACATGTGTTAGAAGGTCTACCCAATTGTTTCCTTAGGGTATCCTCCTAAGACGCACTTCTCCGATTTGGGTTGGAGCTTATCCGACTGAAGCCTTTTGATATAAGCATCGCATCCCCAAACTTTAAGAAACGACAGCTTAGGTTTATTGCCAAACCACAGTTCATACGGTGTCGTCTCAAGTTCTCAACAGATTTTGACGATGCCTTGTTTAATGTGAATGCAGCTGTCTCTAATGCATAACCCCAAAACGATAGTGGTAAACCTGTAAGAGACATCATAGATTGCACCATATCTAATAAAGTACGGTTATGACATTCGGACACACCATTACGTTGTGGTGTTCCCGGTGGCGTGAGTTGTGAAACTATTCCACATTGTTTTAAATGAATGCCAAACTCGTAACTCAAATATTCACATCCACAATCAGATCGTACAAACTTTATTTTCTTGTTATGATGATTCTCCACTTCACTCTGAAATTCTTTGAACTTTTCAAATGTTTTAGACTTGTGTTTCATTAAGTAGATATACCCATATCTGCTCAAATCATCTGTGAAGGTCAGAAAATAACGATACCTGCCACGAGCCTCAATACTCATCGGACCGCATACATTGGTATGTATTATTTCCAATAAGTCATTGGCTCGTTCCATTGTTCCAGAGAACGGGGTTTTAGTCATCTTGCCCATGAGGCATGATTCGCAAGTATCAAATGATTCATAATCAAGTGATTCCACAATCCCATAACCATGGAGTTTCTTCATGCGCTTTATACCAATATGACCTAAACGGCAATGCCACAAATATGTTGCACTATCATTATAGACTTTGCATCTTTTGGCATCAATATTTTGAATATGTGTATCACTACGATCGAGATTCAATAAACTATTAAAATCGGGTGTATGACCATAGAAGGTTTTATTCATGTAAACAGAATAACAAATATTCTCTATCTTAAATGAATAATTGTACTGCAATAAACATGATCTAATCATATTTATGCTCAACGCAAAGACCAAATAACATTTATTTAGGTTCAACACTAATCTTGAAAGTATAGATAGTTTGCAATGATGATCATATCAATCTTGGAACTACTTACAACACACATCTTCACTTCACCCTCAACTAGTCTCTATTTACTGTACACCTCCTGTTTCGAGTTACTAATCTTAGCAACAGAATAGGTATAAAATACCCAAGGGCTACTACGAGCACTAGTAAGGTACACATCAACCAAATATACCTTTGTTCACTTTTCCATCCTTCTTATCCGCCAAATATTTGGGGTAGTTCCGCTTCCAGTGACCATTTCCTTTGCAGTAGAAGCACTCAGTTTCAGGCCTAGGTCCAGCTTTGGGTTTCTTCATGGGAGTGGCAACTTGCTTGCCATTCTTCTTGAAGTTCCCTTTCTTTCTCTTTGCCCTTTTCTTGAAACTAGTTGTCTTGTTTAATCATCAATAGTTGATGCTTTTTCTTGATTTCTACCTTCGTCGATTTCAGCATCACGAAGAGCTCGGGAATCTCTTTTGTCATCCCTTGCATATTATAGTTCATCATGAAGTTCAAGTAACTTGGTGATAGTGACTAGAGAACTCTATCAATCACTATCTTATCTGGAAGATTAAATCTCACTTCATTCAAGCGATTGTAGTGCCCAGACTTTCTAAGTACATGCTCACTAGCTGAGCTATTCTCCTCCAACTTGTAGGCAAAGTATTTGTCAGAGGTCTCATACCTCTCGACATGGGCATGAGTCTGAAATACCAATTTCAGCTCTTGGAACATCTCATATGTTCCATGGCATTCAAAACATCTTTGAAGTACCGGTTTTAAGTACTAAAACATGGTGCACTAAACTATCAAGGAGTCATCATATAGAGCTGGCCAAACATTCACAACGTCTGCATCTGCTCCTGCAATAGGTCTGTCACCTAGCGGTGCATCAAGGACATAATTCTTCTACGCAGTAATGAGGATAATCCTCAGATCACGGACCCAGTCCGCATTGTTGCTACTATCATCTTTCAACTTAGTTTTCTCTAGGAACATATCAAAAACATAGGGGAGCTACAACATGAGCTATTGATCTACAACATAGTTTGCAAATAGTATCAAGACTAAGTTAAAGATAAATTAAGTTCCATTGATCATATTACGTTAGAACTCCCACTTAGATAGACATCCCTCAAGTCATCTAAATGATTCATGATCCCAATCAACTAAACCTTGTCCGGTCATCACATGAGATAGAGTACTCATCAATGGTGAACATCTCTATGTTGATCATATCCACTATATGATTCACGTTCGACCTTTCGGTCTAAAGTGTTCTGAGGCCATGTCTGTACATGCTAGGCTCGTCCAGTTTAACCCGGGTATTCCGCATGTGCAAAACTGGCTTGCAACCGTTCTATTTGAACCTAGTGCTTATCACACCCGATCATCTCGTGGTGTCTCAGCAT
Organism: Triticum aestivum; assembly: GCF_018294505.1. Classification (NCBI taxonomy): domain Eukaryota; kingdom Viridiplantae; phylum Streptophyta; class Magnoliopsida; order Poales; family Poaceae; genus Triticum; species Triticum aestivum. The sequence goes on from NC_057798.1 coordinate 128,337,348, forward strand.
GAAGAACTTTCGCAACGGTGCATACTCGGGGAGAACACTTATACCTTGAAATTTTAGTAAGGGATCATCTTATAATGCTACCTCCATACTAAGCAAAATAAAATGCATAAAGATAAACATCACAGGCAATCAAAATATGTGACATGATATGGCCATCATCATCTTGTGCTTTAGATCTCCATCACCAAAGCAACGTCATGATCTCCATTGTCACCGGCTTGACACCTTGATCTCCATCGTAGCATCGTGGTCGTCTTGCCAACTATTGCTTCTATGACTATCGCTACCACTTAGTGATAAAGTAAAGCAATTACATGGCATTTGTATTCCATACAATAAATCGACAACCATAAGGATCCTGCCAATTGCCGATAACTTTTACAAAACATGATCATCTCATACAACAATGTATATCACATCATGTCTTGACCATATCACATCACAACGTGCCCTGCAAAAACAAGTTAGATGTCCACTAGTTTGTTGTTGCAAGTTTTACGTGGCTACTACGGGCTTCTACCAAGAACCGTACTTACCTATGGCACAAAAATCACAACGGTGATTTAACAAGTTTTCTGTTTTAACCTTCACAAGGACCGACTGTAGACAAATTCGATTCAACTAAAGTTGGAGAAACAGACACCTGCTAGCCACCTTTATGCAAAACTAGTTGCATGTCAGCCGGTGGAACCGGTCTCATGAACGTGTTCATGTAAGGTTGGTCCGGGCCGCTTCATCCAACAATACCACCGAATCAAAATAAGACATTGGTGGTTAGCGGTATGACGATCACCGCCCACAACTCTTTGTGTTCTACTCATGCATATCATCTACGCGTAGACCTGGCTCGGATGCCACTGTTGGGAAGCGTAGCATGCAATTTCAAAAAAAATCCTACGCTCACACAAGATCTATCTAGGAGACGCATAGCAATGAGAGGGGGACAGTGTGTCCACGTACCCTCGTAGACCGAAAGTGGAAGCGTTTGCTCAATGCAGATGATGTAGTCGAACGTCTTCTCGTTCCGACCGATCGAGTATTGAACGTACGGCACCTCCGATTTCTGCACACGTTAAGTGCGATGACGTCCCTCGAGATCTTAATCCAGTAGAGGGTCGAAGGAGTAGATGAGTTCCGTTAGCACGACGGCGTGGTGATGGTGATGGTGATGTGATCCCCGCAGGGCTTCACCTAAGCGCCACGAGAATATGACCGGAGGCGTAAACTGTGGATGGGGTGCTGCACATGGCAAAGAGAAATTGGTGTGTCTCATAGGGGCGCCCCCCTGTCAGGACCATGATCCTAAGTCACACCGACCCAGCATGTAACACATCATATCACTTTGCGGCCTCACGCACGGTATTCCCACAGGTGCCACATTACCTGGCCCGGGACCGTTTGTGCCTTTTGGCTCACGTATATGATAGTGTCGCTAGCATCCATATGACAAAGAACCCATGCCGACATGACTAGTCGTAAACCCAAGGTGGCGCTAACTTACAGGGACAGGCATACATGACCCAGTAACGAACATGTCAATCATCAACGTATGAACCCAAGTCGTAGCAAGCTACAAGGACTTTTCCCCGAAGGGACACACATGGGAATGAAGAAGGACACATGCCGGCCAGCCTAAGTGTTCCGGAGCAGTAGCAAGCTACCTGGGCTCAGTGGAAACACTAGGAGACATTTCCTCATAAGAGAGGCTACCAAGAATAAATAACTATGTTGTCGGATCCCACACATACCAAGCATTTCAAAATCATACATATGCCCGATATGTGCAAATACAACATGGCATCACAACAAAACTCTACGACTCAAAGTATTTATTCAGAAGGCTCCGAAGAGCCAGATATTACAAACATGGGTCTCGTGACCCAACACACAAAGCATACAAGCAACAGAAACATAACATGTCTGGGTACAGAAAACTACAAATGAAAAAGGATGAGAAGCCTGACTATCTACAAGACCCTCCCAAGGGTACAAGATCGTAACTGAGGCAACAAGCTAAACATCGAAGTCCATGCGGAACTACTAGTGATACTGAAATCTCTCTGCAAAAACATAAATTAAGCAAACGTGAGTACAAATGTACCCAGCAAGACTTACATCAAAACTAGCTACATATGCATCAGTATCAACAAAGGGGTGGTGGAGTTTAACTGCAGCAAGCCATCTTTGAGTCGGTGGCTATCTTGAACTATGACTGCTGGTAACTCTTTTGAGGTGGCGCACATCAGTCCACATATTCACCATATCAATACACCACTATGGATCTGCTCCCGTATCCCTACGAGAAGGTCATCCATAGCACTCTCGCTTATCTTGCGTATTTTAGAGTATCCACTTTCACTTGTCTATGAACTGTATAAGCAACCCAGTATTCCTTTACCGCGGACGCCGCAATTCGAATAGATCATGTTGACCCTGCAAGGGTGTACTTCTTCACACACGCTCTCGCCACTTACCACCATGTACACGTCATGTATCTCGGCAACCTTCAAGAGGAAGCCTGGCGAGGGTGTCGGCCACGACCTGACTAACCACACAAGTCTATAGTCCATGTTTATCACCTATTCGGGTTCCATCCGCAAGGAGATCCCGCCGGGGTGTCACTAACAGCCCCAAACGATGTGTATAGGGTTCGCAAGCCCGCCAAATGCGCGACGCTTTGTACACCCGACCACGATGCCTAGTGTGTCCCAAGCCCACCTATACCGGGTGCCACTTGTTACTACTACTAGCACTACCTACAAACACCAAAAACTAGTTCAAACTCCCAGACAGAGATCAAGTTGATTAATAAGCCGAGAGGGGTCCAGTTACCGGAACCCAATGTGTGGTAGTAACTGTCTTGGATCGCAGACACGGAACTTTGTTCCTAAGGACAGTTTCAATGAGACAACCCACCATGTACTCCTACATGGCCTCTCACCGCTACCTTTACCACATCGTGTTCACACACTTAGCTCTCAATAGTAGGACATGTTCACAACATTCCAATTCATCCTTGATGAATCAGACCTGACTCAACTCTACGCAGTAGCAGGCGTGACAAACAAGCATGAATGAGTAGGCACATCATGGCTCAAACAACTCCTACTCATGCTAGTGGGTTTTCAACTATTTATTGTGGCAAACATAGGTCATGCAGATGAAAGGGGTTCAACTACCACAGCATGTAACAGTTGAATCGTTGTTGTCTTAATGTAGTAAACGAGAGCAGGAGCGAGAGAGTGGGATTCTATCGGAATGAACAAGGGGGTTTTGCTTTCCTGGCACTTCTGAAGATGATATAGCTCTTCATCAGTGTCATTGAACTCATCATCGGAACATACGTCTACCAAGGGAGAACAAACACCAGCAACAGAGAAAGAACACAATCAATGCAATGCAACAGTATGATGCATGATCATGACATGGAAATATGCTACGATTATGGCTAATGCAACAAAGAGTCATTTTGATTGAAGTAGAATTCAAAATTATATCAAATTCCAACTCCAAATCTATTATCAAATTTTTCCTAATCATATTTCATCCTAAATAGTGATGTTAACAAGCTCAATCATGCATGAAAATGGTACAAATGGAAATATTGGATTTTTCTGATCATTTTTCATATATAAATTATTTCATTTTGAGTTAGAGATTATTTTCTATGAATTTTAGAAGTTTTAAATATTATCTGGAATTTCCTGAATTAGTTTTAATCCAGAAAGTCCTTTACTGCATCAACATGACGTCAGTGAAGGAACTATGCCCTCGAGGCAATAATAAAGTTGTTATTTATATTTCCTTATATCTTGATAAATGTTTATTATTCATGCTAGAATTGTATTAACCGGAAACTTGATACATGTGCGAATACATAGACAAAAACACTTTGTCCCTAGTATGCCTCTACTTATCTAGCTCGCTAATCAAAGATGGTTATGTTTCCTGACCATAGACATGTGTTGTCATTTGATGAATGGAATCACATCATTAGAGAATGATGTGATGGACAAGACCCATCTGTTAGCTTAGCATAATGATCGTTAAGTTTTATTGCTATTGCTTTCTTCATGACTTATACATGTTCCTCTAACTATGAAATGATACAACTCCCGAATACCGGAGGAACACCTTGTGTGCTATCATATGTCACAACATAACTGGGTGATTATAAAGATGCTCTACAGGTGTCTCCGAAGGTGTTTGTTGGGTTGGCATAGATCGAGATTAGGATTTGTCACTCCGTGTATCGGAGAGGTATCTCTAGGCCCTCTTGGTAATGCACATCACTATAAGCCTTGCAAGCAATGTAAATAATGAGTTAGTTACGGCAAAATACATTACGGAACGAGTAAAGAGACTTGCCGGTAACGAGATTGAACTAGGTATGAAGATACCAATGATCGAATCTCGGGCAAGTAACATACCGATGACAAAGGGAACAACATATGTTGTTATGCGGTTTGAGCGATAAAGATCTTCATAGAATATGTAGGAACCAATATAAGCATCCAGGTTCTGCTATTGGTTATTGATTGAAGATGAGTCTCGATCATCTCTACATACTTCTCGAACCCGTAGGGTCCGCACGCTTAATGTTCGATGACGATTTGTATTATGAGTTATGTGTTTTGGTGACCGAAGTTTTGTTCAGAGTACCAGATGAGATCGTGGGCATGACGAGGAGTCTCAAAATGGTCGAGAGGTAAAGATTCATATATTGGAAGGTAGTATCCAGACACCATAATGGTTTAGAGTGGTTCGGGTATTTTACCGGAGTACCGAGGGGTTATCGGAACCCCCCTGGGAAGTATTGGGCCTACATTGGCCTTAGTGGAGAGAGAGGAGGGCCGCAAGGGGTGGTCACCCCCCCCCCCCATGGCATTCTGAATTGGACTAGGGGAGGGGTGGCGCCCCCCTTTCCTTCTCCCTCTCCCTCTCCTTCCTTTTCTCTCCGATGGAAGAAAGAAAACGGGGGCGAATCCTAGTAGGACTCCCCCCATGACGCGCCCCTCCTGGCCGCCAGCCTCCTCCTCCCCTCCTTTATTCTCTTAGCCGTGTGCAGTGCCCCCCTCCACAGTTTACACCTTCGGTCATATCATCATAGTGCTTAGGCGAAGCCCTGCACGGATCACATCACCATCACCATCATCACGCCATTGTGCTGATGAAAGTCTCCCTTGACCCTCTACTGGATCATGAGTTCGAGGGACGTCATCGAGCTGAACGTGTGTTGAACTCGGAGGTGTCGTACGTTCGGTACTAGATCGGTTGGATCATGAAGACGTTCGACTACATCAACCGCGTTAACCTAACGCTTCCGCTTTCAGTCTACGTAGGTACGTGGACACACTCTCCCCCTCTCGTTGATATGCATCTCCTAGATAGATCTTGCGTGATCCCAGGATTTTTTTTGAAATTGCATGCTACGTTCCCCAACAGTGGCATTAGAGCCAGGTCTATGCGTAGATGATATACACAAGTAGAACACAAAGAGTTGTGGGCGATAATAGTCATACTGCTTACCACCAACGTCTTACTTTGATTCAGTGGTATTGTTGGATGAAGCGGCCTGGACCAACATAACATGACCACATTCATGAGACCGTTTCTACCGACGTGCTTTGCACACAGGTGGCTGGCGGGTGTCTGTTTCTCCAACTTTAGTTGAATCGTGTTTGACTATGGCCGATCCTTGTTGAAGGTTAAAACATCACACTTGACGAAAAATCATTTTGGTTTTGATGCATAGGTAAAAACGGTTCTTGCTAGAAGCCCGTAGCAGCAATGTAAAACTTGCAAAAACAAAGTAGAGGACGTATAACTTGTTTTTGCAGGGCATATTGTGATGTGATATGGTCAAGACATGATGTGATATAAGTTATTGTATGAGATGATCATGTTTTGTAAAAGTTATCGGCAAGTAGAAGGAGCCTTATGATTGTCGCTTTATTATATGAAATGTAATTCCCATGTAATTGCTTTACTTTATCACTAAGCGATAGCAATAGTCGTAGAAGCAATAGTTGCCAAGACGACAACAATGCTACGATGGAGATCAAGGTGTCAAGCTGGTGACAATGGAGATCATGACGGTGCTTTGGATATGGAGATCAAAGGCACAAGATGATGATGGCCATATCATGTAACATATTTTGATTGCATGTGATGTTTATCTTTTATGCATCTTATTTTTCTTAGTACAGCGGTAGCATTATAAGATGATCCCTTACTAAAATTTATAGGTATAAGTGTTCTCCCCGAGTATGAACCGTTCCGTAAGTTCTTCATGCTAAGACACCACGTGATGATTGGGTGTGATAAGCTCTACGTTCAAATACAATGGGTGCAAGACAGATTTGCACACACGGAATACTCGGGTTAAACTTGACGAGTCTAGCATATACAGATATGGCCTCGGAACACTGGAGACCGAAAGGTCGAACGTGAATCATATAGTAGATATGATCAACATAGAGATGTTCACCATTGATGACTACTCCATCTAACGTGATGATTGGCATGGTTTAGTTGATTTGGATCACGTATCATTTAGATGACTTGAGGGATGTCTATCTAAGTGGGAGTTCTTAAGTAATATGATTAATTGAACTTTAATTTATCATGAAGTTAGTCCTGATAGTATTTGCAAATTATGTTGTAGATCAATAGCTCGCGTTGTAGCTCCCCTATGTTGTTGATATGTTCCTAGAGAAAACTAAGTTGAAATATGGTAGTAGCTTTGATGCGGACTGGGTCCGTGATATGAGGTTTATCCTCATTGATGTGTAGAAGAATTATGTCCTTAATGCACCGCTAGGTGACAGACCTATTGCAGGAGCAGATGCAGACGTTATGAATGTTTGGCTAGCTCAATATGATGACTACTTGATAGTCTTGTGCACCATGCTTTATGGCTTAGAATCGGGACTTCAAAGACGTTTTGAACGTCATGGACCATATGAGATGTTCCAGGAGTTGAAGTTAATATTTCAAGCAAATACCCGAGTTGAGAGAATATGAAATCTTCAACAAGTTCTATAGCTAAAAGATGGAGGAGAATTGCTCAACTAGTGAGCAAGTGCTTAGATTGTCTGAGTACTAACAATCGATTGAATCAAGTGGGAGTTAATCTTCCAGATAAGATAGTGATTGGCAGAGTTCTCTAGTCACCATCACCAAGTTACTGGAACTTCATGATGAACTATAGTTGTTATTCTGTTTACATGAATAAAACCTTCTATGGTCATACACTCAATGTTAACGGTTTATTGAATCTCGATCATGGTGATACGCATATGCATAATATTGATGCCCAAAGATGCAAAGTTGATAATGATAGTGCCACATATTTTTGGCACTGCCGTTTGGGTCATATCGGTGTAAAGCGCATGAAGAAACTCCATGCAGATGGACTTTTGGAATCACTTGATTATGAATCATTTGATACTTGTGAACTGTGCCTTATATGGGCAAGATGACTAAAACTCCGTTCTCTGGAACAATGGAACAAGCTAATGACTTATTGGAAATAATACTTACCGATGTATCTGGTTTGATGAGTGTTGAGACTCGTGGGGGGTATCATTATTTTCTGACCTTCACAGATGATTTGAGAAGATATGGGTATATCTTCTTAATGAAACACAAGTCTGAAACATTTGAAAAGTTCAAAGAATTTCAGAGTGAAGAGGAGAATCATCGTAACAAGAAAATAAAGTTTCTATGACCTTATCGTGGAGGTGAATATTTGAGTTACGAGTTTGGCCTTCATTTAAAAACATGGTGAATAGTTTCACAGCTCACGCCACTTGGAACACCACAACGTAATGGTGTGTCTGGACGTTGTAACCGCACTTTATTAGATATGGTGCGATCTATGATGTCTCTTACCGATTTACCACTATCGTTTTGGGGATATGCATTAGAGACAGCTGCATTCACATTAAACAGGGCACCGTCATAATCCGCTAAGACGACACTGTATGAACTGTGGTTTGGCAACAAACCTAAGCTATCTTTTCTTAAAGTTTGGGGATGCGATGCTTATGTCAAAAGGCTTCAGCCTGATAAAGCTCGAACCCAAATCGGAGAAGTGTGTCTTCATAGGATACCCTAAGGAAACAATTGGGTACACCTTCTACCACAGATATGAAGGCAAGATCTTTGTTGCCATGAACGGAACCTTTCTAGAGAAGGAGTTTCTCTCAAAAGAAGTGAGTGGGAGGAAAGTAGAAATTGATGAGGTAGTTGTACCTTCTCTCAATTTGAAAAATAGCTCATCCAAGAAATCCGTTCCCATGATGCCTATACCAACTGGAGAGGAAGCTAATGATAATGATCATGAAACTTCAGATCAAGTTGCTACAGAACCTTGTAGATTAATCAGAGCACGATCCGCACCAGAGTGGTATGGTAATCATGTTCTCTAAGTCATGTTACTAGACCAAGATGAACATACAAACTATGAAGAAGCGATTATGAACTCAGATTCTGATAAATGGCTTGAGGCCATGAAACTTGAGATAGGATCCATGTATGAGAACAAAGTGTGGACTTTGGTGGATTTGCCCGATGATCGGTCACCCATAGAGAATAAGTGGATCTTCAAGAAGAAAACTGACGCTGATAGTAATGTTACTATCTATAAAGCTCGACTTGTCACAAAAAGGTTTTCAACAAGTTCAAGGAGTTGACTACGATGAGACTTTCTCACCCTAGCGATGTTAAGTCTGACCGAATCATGTTAGCAATTGCCGCATTTTATGAGTATGAAATCTGGCAAATGGATGTCAAAACTGCATCCTTAATGGATTTCTTAAAGAAGAGTTGTATATGATGCAACCAAAAGGTTTTGTCGATCCTAAAGGTGATAACAAAGTGTGCAAGCTCCAGCGATCTGTTTATGGACTGGTGCAAGCATCTCGTAGTTGGAATATACGCTTTGATTAGATGATCAAAGCATATGGTTTTATACAGACTTTTGGTGAAGCCTGTATTTACAAGAAAGTGAGTGGGAGCACTACAGCATTGAATGCGTACATACCTTGACAATATTGCTGATCGGAAAGTATATGTGAATGACATATTGTTGATCAGAAATGATGTATAATTTTCTGGAAAGCATAAAGGAGAGTTTGATAGCAGATTTTCAAAGAAATACCTCAGTGAAGCTGCTTACATATTGGGCATCAAGACCTATAGAGATAGATCAAGTTGCTTGATAAGATTTTTAAATGCGTACATACCTTGACAAGATGTTGAAGTAATTAAAAATGGAAAAGTCAAAGAAGGAGTTCTTGCCTGTGTTGCAAGGTGTAAAGTTGAGTAAGACTCCAAACCCGACAACAGCAGAAAATAGAAAGAGAATGAAAGTCATTCCCTATCCCTCAGCCATAGGTTCTATAAAGTATGCTATGTTGTGTACCAGACCTATTGTGTACCTTATCATGAGTTTGGAAAGGGGGTACGATAGTGATCCAGGAGTGGATCACTGGACATCGGTCAAAGTTATCCTTAGTTACCTAAGAGGACTAAGGAAATATTTTTCGGCTATGGAGGTGATAAAGAGTTCGTTATAAAGATTTATGTCGATGCAAGCTTTTACAACAATCCGATGACTCTGAGTCTTGTTCTGGATACATACTAAAAGTGGGAGCAATTAGCTAAAGTAGCTCCATTTAGAGCATTGTAGATATAGAAAATTTGCAAAATATATACGGCTCTGAATATGGCAGACCCATTGACTAAACTTCTCTCACAAGCAAAACATGACCACACCTTAGTACTCATGTGAACTAGATTATTGACTCTAGTGCAAGTGGGAGACTAAAGAAAATATGCCCTAGAGGCAATAATAAAGTTGTTATTTATATTTCCTTATATCATGATAAATGTTTATTATTCATGCTAGAATTGTATTCACCGAAACTTGATACATGTGTGAATACATAGACAAAAACAATGTGTCCCTAGTATGCCTCTACTTGACTAGCTCGTTAATCAAAGATGGTTATGTTTCCTTACCATAGACATGTGTTGCCATTTGATGAACAGGACCACATCATTAGAGAAAGATGTGATGGACAAGACCCATCTGTTAGCTTAGCATAATGATCGTTAAGTTTTATTGCTATTGCTTTCTTCATTACTTATACATGTTCCTCTGACTATGAGATTAGCAACTCCCGAATACCGGAGGAACGCCTTGTGTGCTATCAAACGTCACAATGTAAGTGGGTGATTATAAAGATGTTCTACGGGTGTCTCCGGAGGTATTTGTTGGGTTGGCATAGATCGAGACTAGGATTTTTTACTCCGTGTATCGGAGAGGTATCTCTAGGCCCTCTCGGAAATGCACATCACTATAAGCCTTGCAAGCAATGTGACTAATGAGTTAGTTATGGGATAATGCATTACGGAACGAGTAAAGAGACTTGACGTTAACGAGCTTGAACTAGGTATGAAGATACCGATGACCGAATCTCGGGCAAGTAACATACTGATGACAAAGGGAACAACATATGTTGTTATGCGGTTTGACCGATAAAGATCTTCGTAGAATATGTAGGAACCAATATGAGCATCCAGGTTCCTCTATTGGTTATTGATCAGAGATGTGTCTCAATCATGTCTACATACTACTCGAACCCGTCGGGTCCGCACGCAAAACGTTCGATGACGATTTGTATTATTTGTTATGTGTTTTGGTGACCAAAGTTTTGGTTGGAGTCCCGGATGACATCACGGGCATGGCGAGGAGTCTTGAAATGGTCGAGAGGTAAAGATTCATATACTGGAAGGTAGTATTCGGACATCGGAATGGTTTTGAGTTGTTCGGATATTTTACCGGAGTACCGAGGGGTTACCAGAACCCCCCGGGGAAGTATTGGGCCTACATGGGCCTTAGTGGAGAGAGAGGAGGGCCGCACCCCATGGCAGTCCGAATTGGACTAGGGGAGGGGGGCGCCCCCCTTTCCTTCTCCCTCTCCCTCTCCTTCCTTTTCCCTCTGGTGGAACAAAGGATAGGGGGGTGAATCCTACTAGTAGTGGAGTCCTAGTAGGACTCCCCCCCCCGCATGGCGCGCCCCTCCTGGTCGATGGCCTCCTCCTCCCTTCCTTTATATACGTGGGCGGGGGCACCCCAAAGGCACATCAATTATTCTCTTAGTCGTGTCCCGTGTGCGGTGCCCCTCCATAGTTTACACCTCCGGTCATAGCATCGTAGTGCTTAGGCGAAGCCCTACGCGGATCACATCACCATCATAGTCATCACATTGTCGTGCTGATGAAACTCTCCCTCAACCCTCTGCTGGATCAAGAGTTCAAGGGACGTCATCAAGCTAAACGTGTGCTGACCTCGGAGGTGTCGTACATTCAGTATGATATCGGTTGGATCATGACGACGTTCGACTACATCAACCGCGTTAACCTAATGCTTCCACTTTTGGTCTATGAGGGTACATGTACACACTCTCCCCCTATCGTTGCTATACATCTCCTAGATAGATCTTGCATGATCATAGGAATTTTTTTGAAATTGCATGCTACGTTCCCCAACAGTCAGCAAGTCAACAGGGCCGGTCCAGGTCAAACCTGACCTATAGGGCCCATTGGTCAGTGACAGAGGGGTTAATCCCGCGTCAGCATCTAAGGGTGGTCCAGCTGGCGGGGATTAGTGCTAATGACAAAGCCACATCGGATCGCTGGAGTTTGGCCGGCGGCAACCATTTCGCACGGCGGAGGCATAGCTGGGAGGCGCTAGGGGCTGCAATTTGATGCGCGAAGATCATCTACGTGGAGTTGGCGGGGTGCCACATCCAACGGTGGCGGTGACTAGAGCTGGGGTGGCCGGAGCTCGTTGGAATGGAGCACTTGGTGGTGGCCGGAGCTCTAGCTCGAGCGGGCGCGAGGCTGCGGTGCGCTGGGAAAACAGGTGGCGGTGGCGTTGCCTTCCTATGGAGCTCCTGAGCACGTAGTCGTGCTCGGGCGTGAGGTTTGCTAGATCTGGTTACGGCAGCGACAAGAACGGGGACGACCGGCTCTCAACTCCATGGAACCACAGTCTAGAGAGAGCAAATGAGCGCGGAGGCTCACAACAAGTCCAACGAGCGCGAGGGCGAGGTCGGAAACACCCTGTAGCTCCCGAATCGACGACAAGGATCCACGGTTCACAGCGATGGAAACATCGATTCTGGCGACGTTGTGGCCATCCGTCATTCCATGGCTCGGTGGAGAGGATGAGGAAGACGTCCCGAACTCTTGGACACGTCAGGGGAGCAAGGGGGTGGCTGTGGCTGTCGGTGTCAAAACCGGCGGATCTCGCGTAGGGATCCCGAACTGTGCGTCTAAGGTTGATGGTAACTGGAGGCGGGGGACACGATGTTTACCCAGGTTCGGGCCCTCTCTATGGAGGTAATACCCTACTTCCTGCTTGATTGATCTTGATGATATGAGTATTACAAGAGTTGATCTACCACGAGATCGTAATGGCTAAAACCTAGAAGTCTAGCCTATGAGGTTACAATTGTGTATATGTCTGCCTCTACGGACTAAGCCCTCCGGTTTACATAGACACCGGAGGGGACTAGGGTTGTACAAAGTCGGCTACAGAGAAAAGGAATCTTCATATCGATTGCCAAGCTTGCCTTCCACGCCAAGGAGAGTCCCATCCAGACACGGGACGAAGTCTTCAATCTTGTATCTTCATAACCTAACAGTCCGGCCCACATCAGTAGTCCGGCTATCCAGGGACCCCATAATCCGGGACTCCCTCAGTAGCCCCTGAACTAGGCTTCAATGATGAGGTGTCCGGCGCAGATTGTCTTCGGCATTGCACTAGTGCAGAACCGGGCAATAGCACCGGTTCGTAAGGCCCTATAGTGCCGGTTACATAACCGGCACTAAATTGTGCTCACTAAAGCCCCCCCCTTTAGTACCAGTTCAGCACGAACCGGTGCTAAAGGGCAACCACGTGGCACGAGCCAGCTCCGGGGGCCTGGAGCCCTTTAGTACCGGTTGGTAAGACCAACCGGTACTATAAGGTTTGGGGGGTTTTTAGTTTTATGATTTCTTTTTCATTTAATTTTGTGTTTCCATTTTAATTCTTTTTCGTTTGCTGGTATTTTACGATACTACACATTGTACATGTTATGCATATATATATATATATATAATTTCTAGTAGAACCAATCATGCATATATATATCATCAATGTCTCACAAACCATCATATTAATTAATTCACACATACACACATGTATAGCTATATACAATTTCTCGTACATATGCATGTTGCCTTCGGAGCCAGTGGCATTAGCCTATATTGGTGCCTTCGGAGCACGATGACAATTAGAAGTGGTTTTCATGGGGGCGGTAGCGGGTAATAGTATTCTCCCTTCGGATTTATGACCTGGTCGAGCAAAAATCTCGCTATTTCCTCTTGAAGTGCTTCTACGCGCTCCGTTTCTAGGAGCTTCTCCCGCACCTCTCTGAACTGTTAACAAGGAGATCAATACGTTAGTTGTGTGACTAGATATCGATAATGGTGTAAAAATTGTGAATAGTGTTTTGACAAGCGTACCCATTCCTGTCTTTGAGATCTGCTCCTTTCGGACGCCATCATGCGAATGTTCTCGCAAACGCAGAATGCACACAGATCAGTCCCCTGCGCCTGCTTCAGGGCCTTTACGAGAATGAAAATTGATCAGATAACAATTAATCAAGCATGATAATTAAAGAGATGGCAGCTAGCTAGCTAGCTAGTACTACTTAATTACTTACCTTGGGTCGAAACCATTGAAGCTTTTGTTTCCATTCGCCGGGCGTGACGGCGATGAACCTTGCCCAAGCCCTGCCCGCCAACAAAGAAAATGAATAAAGGGGTTATTAAATAGTTCATATCATGAAATGACGAACTAAATAGGCCGAGATATATAGTTAATAATGATTGAAATTACCTGTTGACTATCCCATACAAGATGTTATAGTCAGTTTTTTCTAAGATTAGTGAGTCCAGTACTTCAACTGTTCCGGTGTCAACTTTAATGATACACAAGACCCAGTGAAATCTGCATGCACACACGTTTGCATGTCTTAATTAAGCGGCATATGTAAGCAAAAACATGTAGCTAGCTAGTAGGCAAAAACAGAGAATTTGTAGTACAAGACAGTGTGACTCACTGGAAGTTGTAAGGAAGTAGTATATCTTCATTGTATTTGAGGCGCTTCAAGAACTCTAGCATGCTGTCCTCTACGTCCTTTTGCTGACGTTGATTTATCTTCCATGTGTATTCATTAACGGTGTTTGGGTCAATGAACCCAATGCCAAAGCGTCCACCTTTTCTCATTTCATACATCTTCATCCTGCATAATACCACAGAAAAGAATATAGTGAGGATAATTACAGGTAATGATTGATCAAAAGGATCACTACAGCTAGCTTGAGACTTAAATTATAGAAAGAAATCACTTACAGACAATAGCAACTGACGATAGATTTGTCGAGTGCGTCTTGATTGTATAACTGAAACAGTTCTAGAATACTCAACGGACAAAGCTTTCTCATGGAAGTAATGGTCCTGCTTGACATTCACCATGTGGGACAATCGATCTGAAATCTTGGTAATGTTCATGTACCATTGATGCAATTCATACATTCTCGTTGGGAGGTTCTTGACCTTGTCTGGCGCGACCAAAGGTTGGCCCCGGACATATTTCCGTTTTATTTCATCCTCTCTAAGCAAAGGCATGGGCTCGATCTCGAGGAGTTGTCCAACAGTGATGTTGAGAACTTCAGCCTGCATTATATGCTCCTCCGTTATTACCACATTGCCCACCTCGGGAACGTGCACTGTTTGCCCACAATAATATTGGGCGCGCGTACTGTCACCTGTTGTTGGCACAACAAGCGAGGGGATCGATTGCGCCGCCTGTTCTCCCAGCTGGGGAATGGTTTTCCCGCATTTTTTGGCAGCTGCTTCTTGTTTGCTCGATCCCGATGTAGACGTGCTCGCCTCCCTTTGTAGACGTGCTCGATTTAACTTCCTGATGTGGCGCTCATAGTCTGTGTCAACAGGCTTGGGAGCTGGTGGTTGAGCCATACGAATGAAGTGGTCAATCATTTCCTCAGGCACTTTCTCCCTTGGCGGCGGTGGCGGTTTCGGTGCAAAATGGGCTTCCACCTCGGCCTTCGATATGGCTGTGATTTCCTCCTCGGACCTGTCATAAGACCTCTGCGGAAGAGGCTTGAGGCTTGGACCATATTTATATCGCTTGCCTCCGCCTGTACTTCCTGTACTACCTCGACTCGTACCGCTACGCACCATAGCTGCGGGGTGTCTCTTCTGCGATTGCTGAGGCGGCGGAGACGGCTGACGGGGCTGAGTTGGACGAGGAGGAGTGGCCTGAGGTTGTGCCGGACTTGGAGGAGGAGTGGACGTCTGACGCTGTGGCGGACTTGGAGGAGGAGGATTGTCCTGACACTTTGCCGGACTTGGAGGAGGAGGAGTGGCCTGACACTTTGCCGGACTTGGTGGACTTGCAGGAGCGGGAGTCTGCTGACTCGGTGGCGGACTTCGACGAGGACTCGGCTGACGCGGTGTCGGTGGCCTTCGAAAGATGATGCAATCCTTTTTCCATAGGATGATACGATGTTTGGCCTCTCCGAGAAAGCGCTCGCCGTCACCTCCAGCAATGTCAAGCTGTAGCTCCGAATATGGTGGGTCCACCACCTCATCAACCAAGACACGAGCATAGCCCGCTGGAATCGGGTTGCAATGGAAGGTTGCCTCGGGGGGATTTGTAAAAGCAAAGCCGTCCGCCACCTTCATGGATATGTTCTTCATTTTGACGTGTAGCTCGCAGTTAGTGTTCTCTGTGATGTCATCCACGGGGTATCTACCCAGCATTGCGTCGTCCGGGACGGAACCCACGCTGCTTCTCGGCATGGATGGGCCGGTGCTATCCAATGCTGGATCATCCGCTAGCTGCTGCAGCTGCTGAGACCCCCTTTGATGGGTAAGTGAGTCGATCTGCTCCTGCTGCCGCTGGAATTTGACTGCCAATTCCGCTTGACTTGCTTCTAGGCCTTGAAGGCGTTCATAGTCCCGCTTCCTCTGCTCCTCCTCCATCTTCCTCTTCTTCTCCTCCGCAATCTTCTTTCTCGCACGGGTTCTGTAGTCGGTGTTCCATTCTGAAAACCCCTCATACCACGGAATAGCGCCCTTGCCTCGTGTTCTTCCCGGGTGTTCAGGATTTCCCAGGGCACGCGTAAGCTCGTCGTTCTCTCTGTTGGGCTGGAACACCCCCGATCGTGCCTCTTCTATTGCAACAAGTATCGCATCGTCGGCTCCCTTCAGACTTGCCCTCGTCGAAACATTGCCTGTCTCCGGGTCCAACTCCCCCCCATGCGCATAGAACCAAGTCCTGACCCTGGGGGGCCAGCTCTTAGTAGCCGGAGTGACACCTGCATCCTCCATCTCTTTCTCAGACTTATCCCACTTAGGCATTGCCACCGCATAGCCACCTGGCCCCAGCTTATGGAACTTATCCTTTTTTTCGGCATTCTTCTTGTTTATTCTCGACCGTTCCTTAGCTAATTCCGAATCCTTGAATTTCACGAAATCGTCCCAATGATCACGTTGGTTCTCTAGTGTTCCCTTGAATACTGGAGTCTTCCTTCCTCCCTTGACGTACTTCTTCCATTCACGATTCTTGTGGTTCTTGAATGCAATCGCCATCATCCTAAGAGCAGCCTCCTTGACTTTCTGCACATCTGCTTCTGTGAAATGATCTGGTAGGGTGAAATGTTCCATGAGAGTATCCCAAAGCAGATCTTTTTGATTCTTGTCGACAAAAGTAACATCTGGACGTGGAGCAGCGTCCTCTTTGCCTTTTTGTCTTTTGTCTTTTGCTGGCTCTCTCCATTCTTGAAGGGAGATCGGGAGTTGGTCCTTCACAAGAACTCCGCACTGACGAACGAACTTGTCCGCAATCTTCTTAGGCGCTAATGGTTTGCCAGTAGGGCTGCATGCCTCGATATTGTACTTTACGCCCGGCTTCAACTTTTTGTTCGGGCCTCGTTTCGTCATTTTGCCTGAAGATTTGCTCGATCCGGATGGCTGAAAGAACAAAGATCGATTCGTTAATATATCTTCAAGTCATTTAAAACATGTGATGATCACCAGATGCCTGCTTATATAAATATATATACCTCGCCGGTCTTTGTTGTTTCAGGATCAACATGTTCTTCGTCATCGTCATAATCATAGTTCAAGACTTCATCAATTTGGTCGTCGTGATCGAATATCATATCACCCTCTCCGGTGTTGTTTACAAATTCGGAGTCGTCATAATCTTCTTCATTCTGATTATCATCTGGCCCGCGTATCATATCAAACATGGTCTGTTCTCCCTCTCTGTCGGTATTGTCTGTCATAGCTTTTGTTTAACTAATCCAAAAGAAATATAAAACAATTTAGTATTCAAATTACATTGTCTCGAATAATAGATATAATCTCGAATACATCGTCTAGAATAATAGATGTAATCTCGAATACATCGTCTCGAATAATATATAATATTGAATAGTACATCACTGGCTATTAGCTAATAAAGATCGAATACTACAGAAGAATCTAGGACACTCGCGGTTCCTCCGGCGCGGGCGGTGGACACCCAAAGAGAAGGAACCCTCACAGGATCATAGCTGAAGTGAGATCCCCGAAGAATCTGCCATGTATTGGAGAACCTGCCGCCCTCTAACACAACGATGTAGCGATGGACGTGCTCGTCCTCCTCCCTGACACGGCGACGTACCACCTCCGGCGGGGCCGGGTCCCTCCGCACCGAAATTGGCCCACGCGAACGCCACCAAAGGAGATCAGGGTCGACGACGGGACCCGGGGCCGGGTTCCTCATCAAGCGCGGTGCCCCTCCAGGTAGCACCTCCCAGTGCCAGCCCGGCGGAGCCTAGTCTCGGACATGGGTCGGCTGGACGTCGTCGCGGACGGGTCGACGGCGAGGATGCGGGCCAGGCATCATCGAGAACAAATACTAGCTATATGCCCGCAAAAAGTAACATTTTTTTAATGATTGGATTTTGATAACTAAAATTTCTAACATTTCTATATAACACTAATTATGCTAATCTAAATAATCTAAATAACACTAAAATTTCTAACATTTCTAACATTTCTATATAACACTAATTTCTAACATTTCTATATAACACTAATTTCTAACTGATTAAACACTAATTATATCCATCTAACATGCATTCATACATATATAATAGTGAAAAAATAACAATCTAAATAATCTAAACTAATTAAACATACAAAATACGTGTGTGTGTCTGTGTACTAATTAAACACTAATTATCTAAACTAATTAAACATACAAAATAATAATCTAAATAATCTAAACTAATTAAACATGCTTGTGTGTGTGTGTGTACGGGCTCGGGGAGGGCTCATAGCGGGCGAGGGCGACGGCGAGGCGACGGCGAGGCGATGGCGAGGCGACGGCCGGGGCGACGACGGCGGGGACGGTGCGACGGGGACGGGGACGGCGCGACGGGGACGGGGACGGCGCGACGGGGACGGGCCCGGGGCGGCGACGGAGACGAGGGCAGCGACGGGGACGGGTGCGGCGACGGAGACGAGCGGCGACGGAGACGATCGAGGGCGGCGGCGACGATGACAGAGACGGAAACAGAGGAACAAACAGAGAGGGAAAACGAAATTTTCGCACTCTAGCATATATAGAGGGCACCTTTAGTATCGGTTGGAGCCACCAACCGGTACTAAAGGCCTGTTTTTGCCAGGCCAAGCGGCGGGAAGCGACCCACTTTAGTACCGGGTGGTGGCACAAACCGGTACTAAAGGCCCCCCCTTTAGTACCGGTTTGTGCCACGACCCGTTACTAAAGGGGGTGCGCTGGCGCAGGTGCGGTGCGGCAAGTTTAGTCCCACCTCGCTAGTCGAGGGGCTACCGCACTGGTTTATAAGCCCCAGTGCGGTAGCTCTATCGAGCTCCTCTCCTAACCAGGCCTACTAGGCCTACCTGTCCTCTTCGCCTAGTGGGCCTACTGGGCCTTCGCGGGCCTGCATCCTGGCCCAACGAAAGGTTGTGTCGCTAGTCATATGCAGGCCGCTTTGGCCCAGTAGGCGGGCTTTTTTTCTTAATTTTTTTGCTTTATTTTTTGCTTTATTTTTTTGTTTTATTTATTTTTGAGTTGTTTTTTGCTGTATTTAGAGTTTCTTTGTGAATATTTTTGCTTTAGGTACAAAAAATTACAAACTTTCTGTTAGTGCCGGTAGATTTCAAATTTGAATAGTTTAAATTTTGAATTATTTGAAATTTGTGTGAATCACTAGTTTGTGAATAACTTAACTTTGAAAAAAGTTTTTTCAGTGATTCTTTTTTCTTATGTTTAATATTAGTGTGTTTTATCATTATATTCAATTTAGTAATGCTTAGGTTATTTAAAAAATGAAATGCCTTTGTAACAGTTCAGTTTTCGTCGGAAACCCTGATACTTCGAAAGAGATTGTCCATTTTGTACACGAAGTGCATCCAGTTTTTGCCGTAACCCTCTCTACTTTCTTGCACATGCTATTTGTATGAAATTATGATACCATGCCAACTTTCAACCTTTTCTGAGTTCATTTGAATTGCTTTTCAATTTCAGGGTCATTTAGCTGGAAAAAAATCAGTAAATGCATGAAAAGAATTTGTTTGCACATAAAATTTCTTCGCGTTTCAAATGCCAAAACACATAACTACCCTAACTATTACAGACATTCCCTCCTGGGTGTGAAACACAGAAGAAAGTGATGATAGTGAAGCCGATCACATCCCAGATCTTTGGGTGTGAAACTTTTTCTTCGCGTGTGTCCCTTTGCGCCGTAACCATGGAAAATCTTCATCATTTAACGGGATGCTCGGGTCAATATTCACTGTGAATGGAGCAATTTCATCAAACTTTTCATAATCTTCTGACTTGTCTGTCTTGTCATCCACTCCCACGATGTTTCTCTTCCCAGAAAGAACTATGTGCCGCTTTGGCTCATCGTACGATGCATTCGCTTCCTTATCTTTTCTTTTTCTTGGCTTGGTAGACATGTCCTTCACATAGAAAACCTGTGCCACATCATTGGCTAGGACGAATGGTTCGTCTGCATACGCAAGATTGTTGAGATCCACTGTTGTCATTCCGTACTGCGGGTCTTCCGTTACCCCGCCTCGTGTCATATTGACCCATTTGCACCGAAACAAAGGGACCTTTAAACCACGTCGATAGTCAAGTTCCCATATGTCCTGTATATAACCATAATATGTTTCCTTTCCCGTCTTGGTTTCTGCATCAAAGCGGACACCACTGTTTTGGTTGGTGCTCTTCTTATCTTGGGCGATCGTGTAAAATGTATTACCATTTATCTCGTACCCTTTGAAAGTCATTATATTCGAAGATGGTAACTGGGACAGCAAGTACAGGTCATCTTCAATAGAGGTGTCATGCATGGTACGTGTCTGCAACCAGTTGGCGAAACTCCTGGTTTGTTCACGTGTAATCCAGTCATCAGACCGCTCCGGGTGTTTGGAGCGTAGCAAATTCTTGTGTTCATCCATATACGGAGCCACCAAGGTGGAATTCTGTAGAACTGTGTAGTGTGCTTCAGTGAGAGAATGTCCGTCCATACATATTATTTGTTCCCCTCCTAGCGTGCCTTTTCCATCCAGTCTGCCCTTATGCCGCGATTCAGGAACACCAATCGGCTTAAGGTCAGGAATAAAGTCAATACAAAACTCAATGACCTCCTCATTTTGATGGCCCTTGGAGATGCTTCCTTCTGGCCTAGCACGGTTATGAACATATTTCTTTAAGACTCCCATGAACCTCTCAAAGGGGAACATATTGTGTAGAAATACAGGACCCAAAACGTTAATCTCTTCGCATAGGTGAACTAGGACGTGCGTCATGATGTTGAAGAAGGATGGTGGGAACACCAACTCGAAACTGACAAGACATTGCACCAAATCATTCTGTAACCTTGGTATGATTTCTGGATCGATTACCTTCTGAGAGATTGCATTGAGAAATGCACATAGCTTCACAATGGCTAATCGAACGTTTTCCGGTAGAAGCCCCCTCAATGCAACCGGAAGCAGTTGCGTCATAATCACGTGGCAGTCATGAGACTTTAGGTTCTGGAACTTTTTCTCTGCCATGTTTATTATTCCCTTTATATTCGACGAGAAGCCAGACGGTACCTTAATACTGAGCAGGCATTCAAAGAAGATTTCCTTCTCTTCTTTGGTAAGAGCGTAGCTTGCATGACCCTGATGTATGCCGTCTTCTCCGTGCATACGTTGCTGGTCCTCCCGTGCCTCAGGTGTATCTTTTGTCTTCCCATACACGCCCAAGAAGCCAAGCAGGGTCACGCAAAGATTCTTCGTCACGTGCATCACGTCGATTGCGGAGCGGACCTCTAGGTCTTTCCAATATGGCAGGTCCCAAAATATAGATTTCTTCTTCCACATGGGTGCGCGTCCGTCCGCGTCCTTCGGAACAGGTTGTCCGCCAGGACCCTTTCCAAATATCACCTTCAAATCCTTGACCATATCATGTACATCAGCACCAGTACGGTGGCGAGGCTTCGTCCGGTGATCCGCCTCACCTTTGAAATGCTTGCCTTTCTTTCTTACGGGATGCCTGCTCGGAAGAAATCGACGATGTCCCAGGTACACATTCTTCTTACAACTATTCAAATATATACTGTCGGTATCATCCAAACAGTGCGTGCATCCGCGGTATCCCTTGTTTGTCTGTCCTGAAAGGTTACTGAGAGCAGGCCAATCATTGATGGTCACGAACAGCAACGCCTTTAGGTCAAATTCTTCCCCCATGTGCTCATCCCACGCACGTACACCTGTTCCATTCCACAGTTGTAAGAGTTCTTCAACTAATGGCCTTAGGTACACATCAATGTCGTTGCCGGGTTGCTTAGGGCCTTGGATGAGCACTGGCATCATAATGAACTTCCGCTTCATGCACAACCAAGGAGGAAGGTTATACAAACATAGAGTCACAGGCCAGGTGCTATGGTTGCTGCTCTGCTCCCCAAAAGGATTAATGCCATCTGCGCTTAGACCAAACCATACGCTCCTTGCGTCATCTGCAAACTCCTTCCCGTACTTTCTTTCGATTTTTCTCCACTGCGACCCGTCAGCGGGTACTCTCAACTTTCCGTCTTTCTTACGGTCTTCTCTGTGCCATCGCATCGCCTTGGCATGCTCTTTGTTTTGGAACAAACGTTTCAACCGTGGTATTATAGGAGAATACCACATCACCTTGGCAGGAATCTTCTTCCTGGGGCGCTCGCCCTCGACATCACCAGGCTCATCGCGGCTGATCTTATAGCGCAATGCACCACATACCGGGCAAGCGTTCAAATCCTCGTACTCACCGCGGTAGAGGATGCAATCATTAGGGCATGCATGTATCTTCTGCACCTCTAACCCTAGAGGGCAGACAGCCTTCTTTGCTTCGTACGTACTCTCGGGCAATTCGTTGTCCTTTGGAAGCATATCCTTTATCATTACCAGCAACTTTCCAAATCCCTTGTCAGATACACCATTCTCTGCCTTCCATTGCAGCAATTCCAGTGTGGTGCCCAGCTTTTTCTTGTCACCTACGCAATTCGGGTACAACAATTTTTTGTGATCCTCTAACATGCGCTGCAACTTCTTCTTCTCCAAATCACTTGCGCAGTTTCTCTTTGCATCGGCAATGGCCCGACCTAGATCATCAACGGGCTCATCTGATGCCTCTTCTTCAGCTTCTTCCCGCATTTCCGGCTCAGCTTCTTCCCGCATTACCGGCTCAGCTTCTTCCCCCATTGTTGTATCATCGTATTCAGGGAACCCATGGCCAGGATAGCTGTCGTCGTCCTCTTCTTCTTCATTGTCTTCCATCATAACCCCTCTTTCTCCGTGCTTGGTCCAAACATTATAGTGGGGCATGAAACCGGACTCAAACAGGTGGACGTGAATGGTTCTTGACGTAGAGTAATTGTGACCATTCTTACAGCCAGCACATGGACAAGGCATAAAACCATCCGCCCGCTTGTTTGCCTCAGCCGCAAGCAGAAAAGTATGCACGCCCTCAACGAACTGGGGAGAGCATCGGTCATCGTACATCCATTGCCGGCTCATCTTCATTACACAACACCGAATAGACCAAATTAATACAAGTTCATACATAAAGTTCATACAACACTTAAATGCAACAAACAAATAACTCTCTAGCTAAAGCATTTAAATGCAACAACAAATGCGATCAAGATCGCAACTAAGGTAACAATTGATCCAACAGCATAATGATACCAAGCCTCACTATCGATGGCATATTTTCTAATCTTTCTAATCTTCAAGCGCATTTTCTCCATCTTGATCTTGTGATCATCGACGACATCGGCAACATGCAACTCCAATTCCATCTTCTCCCCCTCAATTCTTTTCAATTTTTCTTTCAAGTACTCGTTTTCTCTTTCAACTAAATTTAACCTCTCGACAATAGGGTCGGTTGGAATTTCCGGTTCACATACCTCCTAGATAAAAATATCTATGTCAACTTGATGGGCATAATTTGTCATAAACACGAAATGCAACAAATAGTTTTAAAAGAGAATATACCACATCCGAATCATAACAAGGACGAGGGCCGACGGGGACGGATATCAAAACCATGGCACTATGTATAACAAACAACGTACGGGTAAGATAATTATTACATGATTAACTATATATCCAAATCACACAAACATCAATTTTTTATATAAAATTTCATGAACAAGAGGCTCACCACAAGGTGGTGCTGGCGACGGGAGGGTGCGGGCGATCGACGGTGGTTACGACGGAGATTTAGAAGGCACTAAGTAAACCACACCTACATATGCAAACTAAGTGTTATTTTTGACCTCAAATTACATATAAATCAAATACTAGCACATATATATATTTCCTCCCAAATTACTAAACTCACAAATTAATAACTATATAAAGCATTGCAAGAGCTAATCTAGCAATGAGAGATGAAAGGAAAAAGTTGCTAACCTTTGTGATCACTTGAATGGATGGGGGCCTTCAAATCTTGACAAATTTTGGGCAAAATGTGTGATGAGCTCGAGGGGAAGAGGAAGAACAGAGAGGAGAGGAGAGGGGAAAGGGGGAAGAACAGAGCGAGCTGGACGAAGGGTTTATATGCAGGAGGACCTATAGTACCGGTTTGTGGCACGAACCGGTACTAAAGGTGCTGGAGGGGGCCCAGACTGACAACATCCTGCCACCACCCTCATTAGTACTGGTTCATGGCACGAACCGATGCTAAAGGTTAGCCACGAACCGGTACTAATGAGAGCGGCCCGGCTAGCCGTTGGAACCGGCACTAATGTATACATTTGTGCCGGCTCTAATACAAACCGGCACTAATGTGCTTCACGTTTGACCCCTTTTCTACTAGTGTTGCAAGGCGGGTTCCTCCTCCGATTTCTTCAAAGTACCTGATTAAAAGAGCAGTATTCGGCTTTTCATTTAATGACGCGCTCATCGGCTTCCACACTTTTTTTATCTTCAGCTTCCATGTGTCGAGCAAATATGAGAGGTCGGGACACTTTTGCACATACCACCCTGTCCATGTAAGAGAGGCGTCTATAAAAGAGATTGAGATTTCCAGATCCATTCCACACTAAGCGAAAGATCCTAGGAGCTCACTGGGAGAAACCATTCCACCATGGCCAGTGTTCCCGGCTCTCCCTCCCGTCCCCAAGGCCCCGAAAAAGGCAATTGGGAGAGATGCTCCTTATCACATAGTCAACTAGAGAAGCTGCAGACACAGAGATTCCCCCCGCAGATCTAGCTCCCGTTCGAGCAGGATTGATTCCCTTCAACGACGGGGCTCAGGCGGAGAACTTCCCCAATCCATCCAGGGGGGACGAGTGTGCTTTGTTCCCTATTTACTGAGAGGCATGGGATTTCCAATTCCTCCGAGGTCTTCTGCAGTAATATGGCCTCCAACTGCACAGTTTTACTCCTGCCTCCATCCTGCATATTACGGGTTATGTCGCCCTCTGTCAGTGTCAAAACCGGTAGATCTCGGGTAGGGGGTCCCGAACTGTGTGTCTAAGGCTAATGGTAACAGGAGGCGGGGGACACGATGTTTACCCAGGTCCGGCCCCTCCCTATGGAGGTAATACCCTACTTCCTGCTTGATTGATCTTGATGATATGAGTATTACAAGAGTTGATCTACCACGAGATCAATGAGGTTAACCCTAAGAGCTGGCCTATGATTATGATTGTTGTTGTTGGCCCTACGGACTAAACCCTCAGGTTTATATAGACATCGGAGGGGGCTAGGGTTACACAGAGTCAGTTACAAAGAAGGGAATCTACAGATCCGAATTGCCAAGATTGCCTCCCACGCAAAGGAGAGTCCCATCCGGACACGGGACGAAGTCTTCTATCTTGTATCTTCATAGTCTAACAGTCCGAGGACCCCTGAATCCAGGACTCCCTCAGTAGCCCTGAACCGGGCTTCAATGACGATTGAGTCCGGCGCGCAGATTGTCTTTAGCATTGCAAGGCGGGTTCCTTCTCCGAATACTCCAAAGTAGATCTTGAACACAAGAATCGTGTCCAGCTCTGCAGAAACAAATTCTAGATACCACCGTACAGAGCATAGTATTTCACGGATCTAATCTGCTGACAGTTTATTCATAGTGTGACATCACACCACAACCCAGTTATTATTCAAACCGTTTTATTAGCCTGCCACAACATGATTTGCGGGGCGGTTCCATTGGCATGTCTTGTCGAAGCAGAGATCGTGTCCCCTTATCACGGGGTACTCATTAATACGGGTGTGGGTAACCCAACCGAGCTATTTAGCACGTCGCTTGGGGAATAAGCGAGCTTTTTAGGGCATGTGGGTAGGCGCATGATCCGCCTTTAGAAAGGGATAAGAATTCTCCTGTTTCACCCACGCCTTCTGCTTCCTCTGCTTATCCTTCCTCTTGAGCTCCAATGCCCAAGCATTCGCATTCTCCGCCCACTAAAGTGTTGGGTAATGCAGTAATTTCAAAAAAATTCCTACGCACACGCAAGATCATGGTGATGTATAGCAACGAGAGGGGAGAGTGTGTCCATGTACCCTCGTAGACCATAAGCGGAAGCATTAGCACAACGCGGTTGATGTAGTCGTATGTCTTCACGGCCCGACCGATGAAGCACTGAAAGCACGGCACCTCTGAGTTCTTGCACACGTTCAGCTCGATGACATCCCTCAAACTCCGATCTAGCCGAGTGTCGAGGGAGAGTTCCGTTAGCACGACGGCGTGGTGACGATGATGATGTTCTACCGACACAGGGCTTCGCCTAAGCACCGCTACGATGTTATTGAGGTGGATTATGGTGGAGGGGGGCACCGCACATGGCTAAGAGATCAATGATCAATTGTTGTGTCTAGAGGTGCCCACCTACCCCCGTATATAAAGGAGCAAGGGGGAGGGGGCGGCCGGCCAGGAGGGGGCGCACCAAGGGGAGTCCTACTCCCACCGGGAGTAGGACTCCCTCCTTTCCTTGTCCAAGTAGGAGAGGGGGAAGGAAGGGAGAGAGGGGAGAAAGGAAAGGGGGGCGCCGCCCCCCACCCCTCCTTGTCCAATTCGTACTAGAGGGGGTGGGGACGGGCGGCCTGCCCTGGCCGCCCCTCCTCTTCTCCACTTTGGGCCCATGTGGACCATTAATCCCCGGGGGTTCCGGCTATCCCCCGGTACTCCGGTATATATCCGATAACCCTCGGAACTATTCTTGTGTCCGAATATAGTCGTCCAATACATCAATCTTCATGTCTCGACCATTTCGATACTCCTCATTATGTCCGTGATCACATCCGGGACTCTGAACTACCTTCGGTACATCAAAACATATAAACTCATAATATAACTGTCATCTAACTTTAATCATGCGGACCCTACGGGTTTGAGAACAATGTAGACATGACTGAAGCACGTTTCCGGTCAATAACCAATAGCGGAACCTGGATGCTCATATTGGCTCCCACATATTCTACGAAGATCTTTATCGGTCAAACCGCATAACAACATACGTTGTTCCCTTTGTCATCGGTATGTTACTTGCCCGAGATTCGATCGTCGGTATCTCAATACCTAGTTCAATCTTGTTATCGGCAAGTCTCTTTACTCGTTATGCAATGCATCATCTCGTAACTAACTCATTAGTCACATTGCTTGCAAGGCTTATAGTGATGTGCATTACCGAGAGGGCCCAGAGATACCTCTCCGACAATCGGAGTGACAAATCCTAATCTCGAAATACGCCAACCCAACAAGTACCTTCGGAGACACCTGTGGAGCACCTTTATAATCACCCAGTTATGTTGTGACATTTGGTAGCACACAAAGTGTTCCTCCGGTAAACGGGAGTTGCATAATCTCATAGTCACAGGAACATGTATAAGTCATGAAGAAAGAAGTAGCAACATACTAAACGATCAAGTGCTAAGCTAACGGAATGGGTCAAGTCAATCGCATCATTATCTCAATGATGTGATCCCGTTAATCAAATGACAACTCTTTTGTCCATGGTTAGGAAACATAACCATCTTTGATAAACGAGCTAGTCAAGTAGAGGCATACTAGTGACACTCAGTTTGTCTATGTATTCACACATGTATCATGTTTCAAGTTAATACAATTCTAGAATGAATAATAAACATTTATCATGATATAAGGAAATAAATAATAACTTTATTATTGCCTCTAGGGCATATTTCCCTCAGTCTCCCACTTGCACTAGAGTCAATAATCTAGATTACATAATAATGATTCTAACACCCATGGAGCCTTAGTGTCGATCATGTTTTGCTCGTGGAAGAGGCTTAGTCAACGGGTCTACAACATTCAGATCCGTATGTATCTTGCAAATCTCTATGTCTCCCACCTGGACTTGGTCCCGGATGGAATTGAAGCGTCTCTTGATGTGCTTGGTCTTCTTGTGATATCTGGATTCCTTTGCCAAGGCAATTGCACCAGTATTGTCACAAAAGATTTTCATTGGACCCGATGCACTAGGTATGATACCTAGATCGGATATGAACTCCTTCATCCAGACTCCTTCATTTGCTGCTTCCGAAGCAGCTATGTACTCCGCTTCACATGTAGATCCCGCCATGATGCTTTGTTTAGAACTGCACCAACTGACAGCAACACCGTTCAATATAAACACGTATCCGGTTTGCGATTTAGAATCGTCCGGATCGGTGTCAAAGCATGCATCGACGTAACCATTTACGACTAGCTCTTCATCACCTCCATAAACGAGAAACATATCCTTAGTCCTTTTGAGGTATTTCAGGATATTCTTGACCGCTGTCTAGTGATCCACTCGTGGATTACTTTGGTACCTCCCTGCTAAACTTATTGCTAAGCATACATCAGGTCTGGTACACAGCATTGCATACATGATAGAGCCTATGGCTAAAGCATAGGGAACATCTTTCATTTTCTCTCTTTCTTCTGATGTGGTCGGGCATTGAGTCTGACTCAACTTCACACCTTGTATTACAGGCAAGAACCCTTTCTTTGCTTGATCCATTTTGAACTTTTTCAAAACTATATCAAGGTATGTACTCTGTGAAAGTCCAATTAAGCGTCTTGATCTATCTCTATAGATCTTGATGCCCAATATGTAAGCAGCTTCACCGAGGTCTTTCATTGAAAAACTTTTATTCAAGTATCCTTTTATGCTATCCAGAAATTCTATATCATTTCCAATCAATAATATGTCGTCCATATATAATATTAGAAATGCTACAGCGCTCCCACTCACTTTCTTGTAAATACAGGCTTCTCCAAAAGTCTGTATAAAACCATATGCTTTGATTACACTATCAAAGCGTTTATTCCAACTCCGAGAGGCTTGCACTAGTCCATAAATGGATCGCTGGAGCTTGCACACTTTGTTAGCATCCTTTGGATCGACAAAACCTTCTGGTTGCATCATATACAACTCTTCTTCCAGAAATCCATTTAGGAATGCAGTTTTGACATCCATTTGCCAAATTTCATAATCATAAAATGCGGCAATTGCTATGATTCGGACAGACTTAACCATCGCTACGGGTGAGAAAGTCTCATCGTAGTCAACCCCTTGAACTTGTCGAAAACCTTTCACAACAAGTCGAGCTTTGTTGATAGTAACATTACATCAGCGTCAGTCTTCTTTTTGAAGATCCATTTATTCTCAATGGCCTGCCGATCATCGGGCAAGTCAACCAAAGTCCACACTTTGTTCTCATACATGGATCCCATCTCAGATTTCATGGTCTCAAGCCATTTTGCAGAATCTGGGCTCATCATCGCTTCCTCATAGTTCGTAGGCTCGCCATGGTAAGGTAACATGACCTCCAGAATAGGATTGCCGTACCACTCTGGTGCGGATCTTACTACGGTTGACCTACGAGGTTCGGTAGTAACTTGATCTGAAGTTTCATGATCAATATCATTAGCTTCCTCACTAATTGGTGTAGTCGTCACAGGAACTGGTTTCTGTGATGAACTATTCTCCAATAAGGGAGCAGGTACAGTTACCTTATCAAGTTCTACTTTCCTCCCACTCAATTCTTTCGAGAGAAACTCCTTCTCTAGAAAGGATCCATTCTTGGCAACGAATGTCTTGCCTTCGGATCTGTGATAGAAGACGTACCCAATAGTCTCCTTTGGGTATCCTATGAAGACACATTTCTCCAATTTGGGTTCGAGCTTATCAGGTTGAAGCTTTTTCACATAAGCATCGCAGCCCCAAACTTTAAGAAACGACAACTTTGGTTTCTTGCCAAACCATAGTTCATAAGGCGTCATCTCAACGGATTTTGATGGTGCCCTATTTTAACGTGAATGCGGCCGTTTGTAAAGCATAACCCCAAAATGATAGCGGTAAATCAGTAAGAGACATCATAGATCACACCATATCTAGTAAAGTGCGATTACGACGTTCGGACACACCATTACGTTGTGGTGTTCCGGGTGGCGTGAGTTGTGAAACTATTCCGCATTGTTTCAAATGTAAACCAAACTCGTAACTCAAATATTCGCCTCCACGATCAGATTGTAGAAACTTTATTTTCTTGTTACGATGATTTTCAACTTCACTCTGAAATTCTTTTAACTTTTCAAATGTTTCAGACTTATGTTTCATTAAGTAGATATACCCATATCTGCTTAAATCATCTGTGAAGGTGAGAAAATAACGATACCCGCCGCGAGCTTCAATATTCATTGGACCACATACATTAGTATGTATGATTTCCAACAAATCAGTTGCTCGCTCCATAGTTTCGGAGAACGGCATTTTAGTCATCTTGCCCATGAGGCACGGTTCGCAAGTACCAAGTGATTCATAATCAAGTGATTCCAAAAGTCCATCAGTATGGAGTTTCTTCATGCGCTTTACACCAATATGACCTAAACGGCAGTGCCACAAATAAGTTGCACTATCATTATCAACTCTGCATCTTTTGGTTTCAACATTATGAATATGTGTATCACTACTATCGAGATTCATCAAAAAATAGACCACTCTTTAAGGGTGCATGACCATAAAAGATATTACTCATATAAATAGAATAACCATTATTCTCAGATTTAAATGAATAACCGTCTCGCATCAAACAAGATCCAGATATAATGTTCATGCTCAACGCTGGCACCAAATAACAATTATTTAGGTCTAAAACTAATCCCGAAGGTAGATGTAGAGGTAGCGTGCCGACGGTGATTACATCGACTTTGGAACCATTTCCCACGCGCGCCGTCACCTCGTCCTTAGCCGGTGTCTGCTTAATCTGTAGTCCATGTTTTGAGTTGCAAATATTAGCAACATAACTAGTATCAAATACCCAGGTGCTATTGCGAGCTCTGGTAAGGTACACATCAATAACATGTATACCACATATACCTTTGTTCCCCTTGTCATCCTTCTTATCCGCCAAATACTTGGGGCAGTTCCGCTTCCAGTGACCAGTCTGTTTGCAGTAGAAGCACTCAGTCTCAGGCTTAGGTCCAGACTTGGGTTTCTTCTCTTGAGCAGCAACTTGTTTGTCGTTCTTCTTGAAGTTCCACTTCTTTTTCCCTTTACCTTTTTTCTTGAAACTGGTGGTCTTGTTGACCATCAACACTTGATGTCCTTTTTGATTTCTACCTCCGCAGCCTTTAGCATTACGAAGAGCTCGGGAATAGTCTTGTTCATCCCTTGCATATTATAGTTCATCACAAAGCTCTTGTAGCTTGGTGGCAGTGATTGAAGAATTCTGTCAATGACACTATCATCAGGAAGATTAACTCCTAGTTGAATCAAGTGATTATTATACCCAGACATTTTGAGTATATGTTCACTGACAGAACTATTCTCTTCCGTCTTGCAGCTATAGAACTTATTGGAGACTTCATATCTCTCAATCCGGGCATTTGCTTGAAATATTAACTTCAACTCCTGGAACATCTCATATGCTCCATGACGTTCAAAATGTCGTTGAAGTCCTGGTTCTAAGCCGTAAAGCATGGCACACTGAACTATCGAGTAGACATCAGCTTTGCTCTGCCAAACGTTCACAACGTCTGCAGTTGCATCTGCAGCAGGCCTGGCACCCAGCAGTGCTTCTAGGATGTAATTCTTCTGTGCAGCAATGAGGATAATTCTCAAGTTACGGACCCAGTCTGTGTAATTGCTACCATCATCTTTCAACTTTGCTTTCTCAAGGAACGCATTAAAATTCAACGGAACAACAGCACGAGCCATCTATCTACAATCAACATAGACATGCAAAATACTATCAGGTACTAAGTTCATGATAAATTTAAGTTCAATTAATCATATTACTTAAGAACTCCCACTTAGATAGACATCCCTCTAATCATCTAAGTGATCACGTGATCCAAATCAACTAAACCATAACCGATCATCACCTGAAATGGAGTAGTTTTCAATGGTGAACATCATTATGTTGATCATATCTACTATATGATTCATGCTTGACCTTTCGGTCTCAGTGTTCTGAGGCCATATCTGCATATGCTAGGCTCGTCAAGTTTAACCTGAGTATTATGCGTGTGCAAAACTGGCTTACACCTGTTGTAGATGGACGTAGAGCTTATCACACCCGATCATCATGCGGTGTCTGGGCACGACGAACTTTGGCAATGGTGCATACTCAAGGAGAACACTTTTATCTTGAAATTTAGTGAGAGATCATCTTATAATGCTACCGTCAATCACAGCAAGATAAGATGCATAAAGGATAAATATCACATGCAATCAATATAAGTGATATGATATAGCCATCATCATCTTGTGCTCGTGATCTCCATCTTCAAAGCACTGTCATGATCACCATCATCCCCGGCGCGACACCTTGATCTCCATCGTAGCATCATTGTCGTATCGCCACCTATTGCTTCTATGACTATCGCTACCGCTTAGTGATAAAGTAAAGCAATTATAGGGCGATTGCATTGCATACAATAAAGCGACAACCATATGGCTCCTGCCAGTTGCCGATAACTTGGTTACAAAACATGATCATCTCATACAATAAAATATAGCATCACGTCTTGACCATATCACATCACAACATGCCCTGCAAAAACAAGTTAGATGTCCTCTACTTTGTTGTTGCAAGTTTTACGTGGCTGCTACGGGCTGAGAAAGAACCGTTCTTACCTACGCATCAAAACCACAACGATAGTTCGTCAAGTTAGTGTTGTTTTAACCTTCTCAAGGACCGGGCGTAGCCACACTCGGTTCAACTAAAGTTGGAGAAACTGACACCCGCTAGCCACCTATGTGCAAAGCACGTCGGTAGAACTAGTCTCGCGTAAGCGTACGCGTAATGTCGGTCCGGGCCGCTTCATCCAACAATACCGCCGAACCAATGTATGACATGCTGGTAAGCGGTATGACTTGTATCACCCACAACTCACTTGTGTTCTACTCGTGCATATAACATCAACGCATAAAACCTGGCTCAGATGCCACTGTTGGGTAACGCAGTAATTTCAAAAAAAATCCTACGCACATGCAAGATCATGCTGATGTATAGCAACGAGAGGGGAGAGTGTGTCCACGTACCCTCATAGACCGTAAGCGGAAGTGTTAGCACAACGCGGTTGATGTAGTCATACGTCTTCACGGCCCGACCGATCAAGCACCGAAAGCACGGCACCTCCAAGTTCTTGCACACGTTCAGCTCGATGATGTCCCTCGGACTCCGATCCAGCCGAGTGTCGAGGGAGAGTTCCATCAGCACGACGGCGTGGTGATGCTGATGTTCTACCGACACAGGACTTCGCCTAAGCACCGCTACGATATTATCGAGGTGGATTATGGTTGAGGGGGGCACCGCACACGGCTAAGAGATCAATGATCAATTGTTGTGTCTAGAGGTGCCCCCCTGCCCCCGTATATAAAGGAGAAAGGGGGAGGGGTGCACGGCCGGGAGGGGGAGCCAAGGGGAGTCCTACTCCCACCTTTCCTTGTCCAAGTAGGAGAGGGGGAAGGAAGGGAGAGAGGGGAGGAAGGAAAGGGGGGCGCCCCCCCCCCCCTCCTTCTCCAATTCGGACTAGAGGGGGTGGGGGCATGCCGCCTGCCCTGGCCGCCCCTCCTCTTCTCCACTTTGGGCGCATGTGGCCCATTAACCCCCTGGGGGGTTCAGGTAATCCCTCGGTACTCCGGTATATATCCGATAACCCCCGGAACTATTCCGTTGTCCTAATATAGTCGTCCAATATATCAATCTTCATGTCTCAACCATTTCGAGACTCCTCATTATGTCCGTGATCACATTCGGGACTCCGAACTACCTTCGGTACATCAAAACATATAAACTTGTAATATAACTATCATCTAACTTTAAGCGTGCGGACCCTACTGGTTCGAGAACAATGTAGACATGACTGAAACACGTTTCCAGTCAATAACCAATAGCGGTACCTAGATGCTCATATTGGCTCCCACATATTCTACGAAGTTCTTTATCGGTCAAACCGCATAACAACATACATTGTTCCCTTTGTCATCGGTATGTTACTTGCCCGAGATTCGATCGTCGGTATCTCAATACCTAGTTCAATCTCATTACCGGCAAGTCTCTTTACTCATTATGCAATGCATCATCTCGTAACTAACTCATTAGTCACATTGCTTGCAAGTATTATAGTGATGTGCATTATCGAGAGGGCCCAGAGATACCTCTTTGACAATCGGAGTGAGAAATCCTAATCTCGAAATATGCCAACCCAACAAGTACCTTTAGAGACACCTATGGAGCACCTTTATAATCACCCAGTTACATTGTGATGTTTGGTAGCACACAAAGTGTTCCTCCGGTAAATGGGAGTTGCATAATCTCATAGTCTCAAGAACATGTATAAGTCATGAAGAAAGCAGTAGCAACATACTAAACGATCAAGTGCTAAGCTAACAGAATGGGTCAAGTCAATCACATCATTCTCTCAATGATGTGATCTCGTTAATCAAATGACAACACTTTTGTCCATGGCTAGGAAACATAACCATCTTTGATAAATGAGCTAGTCAAGTAGAGGCATACTAGTGACACTCAGTTTGTCTATGTATTCACACATGTATCATGTTTCCGGTTAATACAATTTTAGCATGAATAATAAACATTTATCATGATATAAGGAAATAAATAATAAGTTTATTATTGCCTCTAGGGCATATTTCCTTCATAAAACGCTCCGAAAATATCCAGATCCGGAGCTGGAGGCAAGTGGATGGCCTCCACTGTCCAGGAGAAAGATATCAAGAAACTTCGGCAGGCCGGGTATCTGGCCAAGAAGACCGCGCATCGTCTCCCGACGGCTGGACAGATCGTCCCTACCTCGGAACCCCGCGAGAGGGTCGTCTTCCTCTCTCACTTTGTCTGTGGGTTGGGGATTCCCCTCCACCCATTCGTTCACGGCATCATGTACTATTATGGGATCGATTTCCATGATATATCCCCCAATTCTTTCCTAAACATCTCGACGTTCATCATCGTGTGCGAGGCCTTCCTCCGCATCTCTCCGCATTTCGGGTTATGGCCGAAGATCTTCAACGTGAAGCCCAAGGTGGTGAGTGGCGAGCATGCCGAGTGCGGAGGAGCCATGGTGAGCAAGATGCCCAACGTCACATGGCCATCAGGTACATTCAATGATTCCGTCAAAGGGTGGCAGCAACAATGGTTCTACGTCACCGAGCCACGCGGCGCCAAATGGGCCGCGGCTCCTGGATTTCAATCCGGAGCCCCGTTGCGGCTTACGTCCTGGCCCAGGTAGGGCCTGGACTGGTCTTTGCCAGACGAACTGGGAGTGATCCAGGCGCGTGTCAAGAGCATGGAAGAAAACAACATCAAACTTGTCGACGTAGTCCAAGTGATGTAGGTTCGCCGAATTCTCCCATGCCAACGCAGGGCTTGCAAATTATGGGAATTCGATCCGGCTGAGCACCAGACTCTGACGGAGCTCTTTGGCTCAAGCATGACGATATCTGGAATGTGCTCTTAAAGTCTGGCAAATCGTGTCTGGACTCGGCCGAGGACCGTGGGTACAAATTGTCCCGTCCCGCAAGTTCGGTAGGTTTTCAGATATTCAACCGAACATATGCTTTAGCCGCGTATTTTAAAGAAAGTGCTTAACATATCCTCCAATAATTTCCCCAGGGCTGGACGAAGAAGGCGGAGTGGATCCACTGTCCGGCCCCGCTGCCAGAAGGGCAAGCCGACCCACTCTTAACAAAGATGATGGACCCGACGCCTTATAAGGCACCCAAGAAAAAACCGAGAAGAAGACCGGAGGGACTAGGGGCGGCCTTCGTCGCAGGGGTGCCTCGAACAAAACGTCTGAAGACTCAGAGGCCCGCTCTTCCTCCGAAGAGGACGAGGAAAAGGAGGAAATCCAATCCCCCCAAGCAAAGGGGAGAAAGAAAAGAACGGTCTCCAAACAATTGGAGACCAAGTCATCTAAGAGGGGGAAAACCTCCTCCATAGACGATTCCACCGCCGCCACCAATAGCAGCCTGGACTGGGATCCCAGGGTCCAGCCCCTGGTTAAACCGTGAGTATCACAGAATTCGAATATATTAACATATCCGAACTTATTATCGCACAATGTTGACCGTATTGAGCCACACATATTGTAGCCCGGCCAAGTCCCCCGCCGAACAGTCCTCGTCGGATGATTCAATAAGTTCGGACGCGATGGACAGCGGAACTCCCCCGACGGCCACCTCCCCCAAACATGCGGACGATGCCGAAGTGTCGTCCCTAATGGGCCCAGGCCAAGGAGGGACCAGGAAGACCGTCCGAGTGACACCCGAGGGCCAAATCCCGGTGGCCGACCACACGAGGCCAAATCCGAACACGGTGCCGGAGACCGTCAAGGTTCCAGAATTAGGCAGGGAGCCTTCTTTGACAAAAGGGGTGCGCATGTTCCACCGGTGACCTCTGTATAGACAAAGGTGCCGAATGCCTTGTTGACAGCGTTAAATAACGCATCCATCGTTGAAGAACACTGCGCCTTATGGGTGCGGTGATTGAGAAGATTCGGTCTGCGGAAAGTGGGCTGACTGAAGCCTGCACAAGCCTTTTAACAGGTTTTGAAGTAAGTGATGAGGCTTGAAGAGCGTCATAGTATAGATAGTAGCCCCTAATACACTATTCAGCATTCGAGAAGAAAAACCAAACAGAGGATCCAGTATGTGCTCGCAGGGGACTGACCATGCTACACCCTTATTTATGTGTTTTGTCTAAGAAGGCGTCGTTGTTGACTGCCGCTTCTCATACTGCGGAAGTCTCCGGACTAAAGCAGCGTCGGGAGCGGGCCGAAGAAGAGCTCAGCCACGTAAAGAAGCAGTTGGAAGATATCCAAGGTATGTAAAAACCTTGTCTTGATTTATTATCAATCAATGATTTATTTTGACAAAGAATGTCGTGTTGTGCGCCAGGAGCGATGTCTGAAGTCGAAGCTCTTAAGAAGGCGGTGGCCGTGGCTGAAAAAAGGCATCCAAAGAGCAGGCCGATCATGAAAAACACGAGGCCAGGGTTATTGAGGTTCAACAAGAACTTCAGGAAGTTGTGAGAAGGTGCGAGACTTTGGAACAGAGCCTGTCGAATAAAGAATCCGAACTCATCGAGGCTCGGCAAGCGGCACGTGATGCCCGGGGTGAGTCCCAAGGCGCCCTCCAGGAAATCCAAGAGGCCAGAAAGATCACGGCGGGTAAGGCTTTTTCTATGCAAAGCAGGTATGTGGAGGAAAGATTCCTGTTACTAACCCGAATCTGGGGATCTCCAGGTGCATTTGCGGATTTGCCGCGCAGCATATTTGATGCCACACAATTTTATCGAGCCGAAGAAGGTAGTTCTACGGAGAAGCTATTCTGGTCGCAGTACCTTGTGTCGGAATATCCTGTGCCCTTTATCGATCAGCTGAAATAGCTGGTCGAGCTGCATAGGGCTGCCAAACTAGCCATGAAGGACTTGATAATTCGGCTATGGCCTGCCGAAGCAATTCCCAGCAGCTACTTCGGGCTCGTTAAGCGGCTGGTTAGCGCCTGTCCTTGGATTGACATGATCAAGCGGTCGGTCTGTATTGAAGGTGCTCGAATGGCCTTCGCCTATGTCAAAGTACACTGGCCGAAGATGGACACTCTTAAACTGATGACCAAGGGACCACCCAAAGGGAAGGAGCACCACAAGCCTGAATTGTACTACGAAGGTGTTCTGGAGGGATCTCGCCTTGTGGCGGAGCATTGTACCAAAGACATTATTTACCCATGAATATTCATGTTGTCTGGCATTGTAATATGAAACAAGGTTACTATGTAGTGCCTATTTTTTAATAATTTGGCCTCCTGTGCGGCTGTTATTTATGTTAATTCTGAGAGTTGGCCAGTCGTCGGCTTCAGCCCCCACGTAGGAAGTACGGGGGTGTTCGGGATAAATCCAAACACTCTTTACCATAGTTTTCGGTCCTTTAAGGAGGTGTTTGGCGCAACGAACCAGGCAATCAGACTATACGGCTTTATCACCCTCACTTAGCCATAGGAGTTTGACGAAAGAAAAGTAGGCGCAGCCCCTAGTGTTCGGAAGACCGGACTAGGGGCTCTATCAGCACCTGATCGGAAAAACCAGTCCATCGCATGTTGCATTCATTATCGCATAACGCGGAAGAAATCTTTAAGATTTTGTGACCTCTCGAACAGCGACCAGCTCTCGCTGCATCATGACAGTCAGTTTTCGGCTTTCTCTACCGAGGTGCTCGTCCGTAAGAACCGGGACACAATTGCAGTACTTCTTCCTGTGTCGCCTTAGCTGATATAGCAGAACGTAAGGTGGCAAAACATGGGAGCCGGGCAAACCCAACATTTGACCAAAGACATGATTCGGAGTTGATGCATATAGTGCTATAAGTTCGGGGTGCCGAACAACTGCGAAGGTGTTCGGACTTGTTTGCCGTATTATGGGTACAGTAAAGCCCCTGGCATATTGATATGTACCAAAATGTACGGCTGCTAATTGACAAAGAATGTCAATAAAAGTAAAAAGAAGATAGCAAGTGAATGTCATATGCGGCCACAGTTTTGTAATTGAATAATACGTCAAGGCGTATGAATACAAGTAGTGCGATAAAAGGGAATATGACCTCAAAACCTGTTGTGGCCAGGGCAGGAGCTGTATGCGGATCCAGATGATAGTATGATGATTGTCAAGGAAAATATCTATGGATTCCCCTATGCGTTCGAGCTGTCTCCCGCCGTGATGCGTCTGTTCCTTCGCAGGTCCGGTCGCCAGGTCGCCCGATGATGACCTAGGCCAAAAAGGTGAAACCTGAAAAGAAAATGCGAAAAATATTTGTGTGTCCCCCATCGATTGATCCGTATTGTGGGACACCACCTGGCCGTGCCGCCGTTCATTTCCTAAATTATTAATGAAGCTGAGCTATCATGCCGCGAGATAGTTCGGACTCTTTTATCAGTGTCCGGGGGCCTGCCTGTCGAATTAATGTCCGGCAGTGAGAGGCCGCTCCATCCTTATGCCGTTAGGGCCGCAGTGTGCTCTTCGGTACGGTGGGAGCACTTGGTGTTTCCGTTGGCTGTTATAACACCATGTGGGCCAGGCATCTTGAGCTTAAGGGAAGCGTAGTGCAGCACCGCATAAAATCCGACAAGTGCAGCTCGTCCAAGCAGTGCGTGAAAGTCACTGTGAAAAGGGACGATGTCGAAGAGTAACTCTTCGCTTCTGAAATTATCTGGGGATCCGAAGACCACCTGCAGTGTGGTTGAGCCTATACTGCACGCCTCTATATCTGGTATTACACCTTTAAAGGTGGTTTTAGTGGGTTGGGTCCTTGAAGGATCTATGCCCATCCTATGTATTGTATTGTGATAAAGTAGGTTCAGGCTACTGCCTCCATCTATGAGGACTCGCGTAAGGAGAAATCTGTAGATTATTGGGTCAAGGACCAGTGCGACTGAGCCGCCTTGACTGGTATTGGTTGGATTATCCCAGCTATCAAAGGTGATTGAGCCTGCTGACCATGGGCTGTAATTTGCGGTAACTGGCTCTATCGCGTAAACGTCCCTAAGTACACACCTCTGCTCCCGCTTGGGAATGTGGGTGGCGTATATCATGTTCACCATTTTGATTTGCGGAGCGAACTTCTTTTGACCTCCTGTCTTTGGAGGCCGGGTCTCCTAGTCATCATCATCGCTTTGCGACCCCCTCTGCTTGCAGTCGGCATTTGACTTGCTGGCCTGTCTGAAGACCCAGCATTCTCTGTTGGTATGATTAGCTGGTGTTCCTGGGGTGCCATGAATTTGGCATGAACGGTCGAGTATGCGGTCCAAATTGGACATGCCCAGATTGTTTCTTTTGAATGGTTTCTTCCTCTGGCCGGTAATAGATCCTCTGAATCTAGCATTGACAGTTGTGTCTTCGGCGCTATCACTGTTGTTTCGGCACTTGTGCTTGCTGCGCCGGGGCTTGCCTTTGTCCTCTTTGGATTTGGAATGTCCAGTCTTACTTGAGGTGATGTTGCTGCGTGCTAGCCAGCTATCTTCTCCCGCACAAAAGCGGGTCATGAGCGTTGTAAGGGCTGCCATGGATTTCGGCTTCTCTTGTCCAAGGTGTCGGGCTAGCCATTCGTCCCGGATGTTATGTTTAAAGGCCACTAGGGCTACGAAATCTGGACACTCGACGATTTGGTTCTTTTTAGTTAAGAACCAAGTCCAGAATTTCCTGGCTGACTCTCCGGGCTGTTGGATTATGTGACTTAAGTCATCAGCATCCGGTGGTCATACATAAGTGCCCTGGAAGTTGTCGAGGAATGCGTCTTCCAGGTTCTCCCAACTGCCGACGGAATTTTCGGGCAGACTATTCAACCAGTGCCGAGCTGGTCCCTTGAGTTTTAGCGGGAGATACTTGATGGCGTGGAGATCATCACCGCGGGCCATATGAATGTGGAGAAGGAAGTCTTCAATCCACACCGCAGGATCTGTTGTCCCATCATACAATTCGATGTTTGCGGGTTTAAACCCTTCTGGGAACTCATGTTCCATTACTTCATCAGTGAAGCACAGGGGATGTGCAGCGCCTCTATGCCGGGCTATGTCGCGACGCAGTTCGGATGGAGCTGGTCTGCGGTACTCGGCTGGACAGTTTGGTTTTTATTGTACCTGGTGTGGCGGCTGTCGGTGTCGGTGTCAAAACCGGCGGATCTCGGGTAGGGGGTCCCGATCTGTGCATCTTAGGCTGATGGTAACAGGAAGCAAGAGACACAATGTTTACCCAGGTTCAGGCCCTCTCGATGAAGGTAAAACCCTACTTCCTGCTTAATTAATATTGAAGATATGAGTAGTACAAGAGTAGATCTACCACGAGATCGTAGAGGCTAAACCCTAAGAGCTAGCCTATGATGGTATGATTGTAATTGTGATCGGCCTTCTAAGGACCATCCTCTCCGGTTTATATAGACACCGAAGAGGGCTAGGGTTTACATGGAGTCGGTTACAAGGACGGAAATATAATATCCGGATCGCCAGGCTTGTCTTCCATGCAAAGGAGAGTCCCATCCGGACATGGGCCGAAGTCTTGAGTCTTGTATCTTCACGCTTCAATTGTCCGGACAATGTATACAGTCCGGCTGTCCGGATACCCCCTAATCCAGGACTCCCTCAGTAGCCCCTGAACCAGGCTTCAATGACGCTGAGTCCGGCGTGCAGTCTTGTCTTCGGCATTGCAAGGCGGGTTCCTTCTCCGAATACTCCAAGGTTATTTATCGAACACGTAGACCGTGTCCCGATCCGCAAGATGATCTTCACGCACCATTGTAGGGAACATAGCATAAATCCATTCTGCTGGCAATCTTTGTACGTCGTGCCCTTGCATCATGGCCTGGTCCAACACGAACCGGCGTTTCCTACTCCACCTGGACTCACGTTGCGAGGAGGCTTTATTGGCACATCCTGCCAAAGCAGAGATCGTGTTCCTCTTATTACGGGATCTTTCATCAATATGGGTGTGTGTGACCCCACGGCGACCGTTGGAATGACTCCATGTATTTTAGATAAGTCTCAAGCGGTCACGATAAGGATTCTTGATATTCATCCCTTTTATAAAGGGGTCGAGGCGTACGCCTCTTTTCCACCTCTCCTCCTCCTTCTCACACCTCGAGCTCCAACACTCAAAACCTAAGCTCCAACACCCCAGATCCTCCAGTATGTCCGGATCTGACGCAAAAGGCCGGTGGGTGGCCTCCTCGATCCAAGAGGAGGATATCGCTAAGCTTAGGGAGGTCGGATACCTGACCGCCGATATCCAGCACAGGCTTCCTGCTCCAGGGCAAGTTATCCCCATGCCGGATCCCAAAGAGAGCGTCGTGTTTGTCCCTCACTTCCTCCGAGGCCTGGGCCTCACCCTCGACCCCTTTGTGAGGGGGCTCATGTTCTACTATGGCTTGGATTTCCATGATCTGGCTCCAGACGCCGTCCTCCATATCTCGTCATTCATTATTGTGTGCGAGGCTTTTCTCCACGTCACCCACACTTCGGCTTATGGCTCAAGACCTTCAATGTGAAGCCGAAGATGATCGAGGGGCGACATGCGGAGTGCGGAGGTGCCATAATAAGCAAGAACACCGACGCCCCATGGCCAGAGGGCTCTTTTCAGGAAGTATCCGACGTATGGCAACGGAGGTGGTTTTACATTACAGCTCCCAGAGGCACAAAGTGGGTAGCCGCCCCCGAGTTCCGCTCGGGCCCTCCGTCACAGTTAGCGTCTTGGACCGACGTAGGATGGAATTATGGGCCTGCTGGCGATGTACCAGAACTACAGAATCGTATCCGGGAGCTTATTGAGAGGGACATAAATCTTGTCAGCATAATGCAAGTGATGCTAATCCGGCGGATGTTGCCGTGCAAACGTCGGCCTCTCCAGATGTGGTAGTTTAATCCGGAGGGTCTGCGGACTATTAAGCACTTCTTCGGCCTGAAGCTCGAAGGAATGTGTAAATTATTCATCGGACCACAAGTAAAGTGTCCGGATACCACCGAGGATGCGGGCCTAAGGTGCAATCGCCTAGATGCCCAAGTAAGTAATCTTAAAGCCGGATACTTCATTTGTATTTATCATAATTATTACTCTGAAAATCCCTCCGTGGCCAGGAATGGCTCAACAAGGCGGAGAGAATCAAGTGTCCGGTGCCACTTCCTGAAGGCTCGCCTGCTCCAACCATTGCCAAGATGCTTGGTCGGGTGCTCAGCAAAATCCCCTCAGGGAAAGGCGAAGGAAAGGGTAGTGAAGCCGAACTTCACACACTATGCATCCAGACCGGGGGAATCACTACCTCTCCTATGGAGGATAGTCAGGAGGGGAGGTTAAAGTCTCCTCCCCATGCGGGAAGAAGAGGGCATCCTCCGAAGACTTGGAGGCGGAGACGCCCAAGCAAGGGAAGAAGGTATCACCAGGGGGCTCTGCCGCGACGGGCACCCTCACCGCATCGTGCCCACCAACGGGCCAGCCCTCCACTGAGCCGTAAGTTATTCATTAAATCGAAGGTATGGTGTTACTCCGAGATCCGTAACCGGGACTTCGTCTTTTGTAGTCCGGCGAGCAGCTCTTACCAACAGAGTTCGTCTTCGGGGGACCTTCGTCCGGAGATGATGGAGAGTGAGACTCCACCCACCTCTCCGCCTCATGAAGCGGGCGACACGAAGGTGTCGTCATGGAGGAGTCTGGATGTACCGAAGCCAGAAGCGAACACGTCAGTCACCCTGAGCCCGGAGCATTTGGCTCCCACGGGGGGCGATGAGAAGGGTCCGGCACAGTTCGATGTCCGGCCGGACGTACTGACAGGCTTTCTGGAGCAAGCCGCCCTCTCGGAGGAGCACCGCTCTTTAATGAGCACGGTGAGCACGGTGCTCACGAAGATTTCATACGCTACCAGCGGTTTGAATGAGGCATTTACAAGCCTGCTCAAAGACTTTGAGGTATGTAGTGAAAAATGCAGTATTTTTTGGTTATGAAGCACGCGCTAGGTGTGCTCCTTATGGATAGTAGCCCCTGAG
The DNA here is from genome assembly GCF_018294505.1 of Triticum aestivum. NCBI lineage: Eukaryota > Viridiplantae > Streptophyta > Magnoliopsida > Poales > Poaceae > Triticum > Triticum aestivum. The sequence continues at coordinate 128,381,049 of NC_057798.1, forward strand.
ACTCTAGTTTCCCTCCATAGGCGGCAAACGGGGTATCATATAGTAATGGCTGCGCTGAATATGTGCGCAGGTATATAAGGATCCGGCAGCCGACCAGTCTGTTGAAGTTGCCGAACTGAGAAGGCAGGTCGGATCTATTGATGCCGATATCACGCTGGTGAACAAACGGCTGGAAGAATCCCAGGGTATGTGCTCTGCTTCCCTTATTATATTGTATAGGAAAATGCGAGAATGGCATAATTTTAACGCCCTGTGTATGCACTGCAGATGGTGTTGCTGCCGTGGAGGCCCTAAGGGCAGAGCTTGCTCAGGCCAACGAACAAGCTCGGGCTAGCAATGTGGCTGCCCTAAAGGCGGCCGAAGAGTTGAGAGCCGAACAGGCTGCTCATCGCCGAAGCAAGGAAAAGATAGCCGAAATGGATGAAGAGTTGAAAAATGCCGCCGATCGGTATGTGCTCCTTAAAAAGGAGAATAAGGCTAGTTCGGCCGAGCTGGACAAGGCACTTAATGCCGCCAAGGAGATGTGGACCGAGATCCGGGGTATGCGGGAGGAGCTCCAACACGCCGACAAAATCGTGGCTGGGGGCTCCTACCTACTGCGGACGAAGTTTTTGGATCCAAAGTATGCTCCCCTAGCTGGGCGTTGGAGTCCTGCAGACGCATATGCGGACTTGATGAATAGTATAGCTGACGCTGCCAAGTTCTTCAAGGATCAAGATGATAAGGAAGTGGAGAAGCTTTTCTGGTCGCAATTCAATGCTCACACTCGCCCGCTGCCGTTGAATGAGAAGGTGGCTGTGGCGGAGCTTCATAGCATGTACGGGCTTGCAATGCGGTCTGTAATAGACCATCTTTGGCCGAAGAGGCCCAAGCCGGACAGTTATTTTGGTTTTGTGCAATAATTACTTGGGGCCGTGTCTCGGATCGACGCCATGAGGAGGTCGGCGTGCATAGAGGGTGCACGGATGGCTCTTGCCCGCGTGAAAGCCTATTGGACGGATATGGAGGCCACCATTATAGCGACCCAGGATCCGGCAGGCGCCCAATATCCGACCAAGCACTACTTGGCGCGGGTCACAGAAGGTGCCCGCCTAATAGAGGCGCAGTGCTCGAAGAATGTCCTCTTCGACTGATATGTCAAATCATTGTAAAAAAAACAATGTTTATTTTGATTATAAGGCTATATTTATACTTTTTGCCGGAAAGTATGATTGTGTCCCCTGTATGGCCGTCTTTATATGTATAAGTAGTCCGAAAGATAGCAGTCGTTGGCTTCATCCCCCACGCATACAATGCGGGGGTGTTTGCGAAAAATATGCATAATCAAACTTGATCCAACGTCTTGGTCCGTTAAGGAGGTGATCGCACGTCGAACTAGGCAACCGGACTATATAGCTATAACACTTTCGCTTAGCCATGGGAGTCTAACGGTGGGGCTACTATGTATCCCCTGGTACATTCACGTGCGTCCGAATACGGGCGTGTGTGTACATGGCCGGGAAACGGCCCTTCGTTAATGCGGAGGGATCCTTAGAGATTCCGGTGAGTCTTCGAGTGGTTGAACAGTCTCTCGTTGTATCATGACAGTCAGTTTTCAGCTTTCTCTACTGAGGCGCTCATCCGGAATAACCAGGGAACAATTGCAGTAGTTCTCCTTTGGCCTGCCTTAGCCGATAATAACGAAACGTAAGGCGGCAAACCCAGGAGCCGGGCAAACCCAACATTTGACCAAAGACATGATTCGGAGTTGATGCATATAAGGCCAAGCTCGTGATGCCGAACACTCCCGAAGGTGTTCGGGCTTTATAACAGAAGATGGGCTCAAGAATGCCCATTCATGATGAACCCTGTATTTCCAGGTACGTGCGGTACTCTGTCGTGGCGAAATGCTAATAATGACAGTATCCTCTGTGGGTATGGAACCCATGGGATTGTTGAAACAACAAGAGGCAATAGAAAAGGTTTACATAGGGGCTTAATTTAAAAAGAAACCTATTGAACGGGGCCCTGCTGCACGTCTTCGCCTTTGTCTCCGTTGTTCCGTATCCTGGAAGGGTATCGCATGAACATTGTCTGTGGAAAAAAGGAAAACTCATAGGAGAGTACAACGTAAGTATGCGATGGATAGTAAAGGTGTAAGATGTTGGCCTGCCAATAAGGTTGAGCCAAGTGTGGGGTTGTATTAAATATTTATAGCCCCTGGTTTCCGCTATGGGATTACATATACGGTCTCCGGTTGAATTTTATCCGGGCTACCGGACTCGTCTAACCGTGTTTGTGGTCTTAATGACCAGTCATGTTTTCTGATATTGGAGGCCGCTTATAGTCCGGCCGCCAGGGCCGTCGCGTGTTCCTCTGTGCGTGAAGAGCGCTCTGTGATTCCGCTAACGGTGATGACGCCACGGGGACCGGGCATCTTGAGTGTAAGGTAGCCATAGTGCGACAATGCGTTGAAGCGGGCGAAGGCTGTTCTTCCTAGCAATGTGTGATAGCTGCTTTGGAAGGGTGCGATGGTGAAGAGCAGTTCTTCGCTTCTGGAGTTGCCTGGGGAGCCGAATGTTACTTCCAGCACGACAGAGCCCCTGCCGTAGGCTTCAACGCCTGGTATCACCCCTTCAAAGGCGGTGTTGCTTTGGCTAATTCTGGATGGGTTTATCCCCATTCTGGGAACAGTGTCCTCGTATATTAAGTTGAGACTACTGTCGCCATCCATGAGGACACGGGTGAGACGGTATCAATCGATTATTGGGTCAAGCACCAAGCCTTTGATGCTCCCCGCCAAATACTAGTTCGGCCGTCCATGTGATCGAAAGTGATCGGACGAGAAATCCAGTAGTCGGATGTGGGTACGATGGGCTCTACATCATGCGCGTCTCTGAGCGCACGTTCTCGCCTTCTCGTGAATGTGTGAGTCACGTGGATCATGTTTACTATTTTAACCTCTGGCGGGAATTTTTTCTATCCCCCAGTGTTCGGCTGGCGAGGTTCATCCTCGTCTTCACTTGGTGTTTCCCTCCCCTTGTGTTCGGCATTTAATTTGCCGGCCTGCTTGAAGACCCAGCACTCTCTATGTGTGTGGTTCGCAGGTTTCTCTACGGTGCCATGAATTTGGCATAGTTTGTCTAGGACTCTGTTTAGACCGGACGGTCCCTCTTTACTGCCTTTAAATGGCTTCTTTTGCTGATCAGGTCGAGAGCCCCTGAATCTGGCATTGACCATTGTGTTATCCGGGCTCTCTTCCTTGTTTTGGCGTTTGTGTTTATTACGCCGTGGCTTCCTGTTGCCATCCCTTATTTCAGATGTGCTGGGGTCATTGGTGCCTTTACGGGCTAACCAGCTGTCTTCACCCGTGCAAAAGCGGGTCATAAGGCTTGTTAAGGCTGCCATTGTCCTTGGCTTTTCTTGGCCGAGGTGTCTGGCAATCCATTCGTCACGGATGCTGTGTTTGAATGCCGCTAAGGCTTCGGCGTCCGGACAAACGACAATTTGGTTCTTCTTAGTGAGGAATCTGTTCCAAAGCTTGCGGGCGGACTCTCCGGGTTGTTGGATTATGTGACTTAGATCGTCTGCATCCGGAGGCCGGACATAAGTCCCTTGAAAGTTGGCCCTGAAAGCATCCTCGAGTTCCTCCCAACTCCCGATTGAATTTTCGGGGAGGCTTTTCAACCAGTGTCGAGCTGGTCCCTTCAACTTGAGGGGAAGGTATTTGATGGCGTGGAGGTCGTCCCCACGAGCTATGTGAATATGCAGGATAATCCTCGATCCAGACCCCTGGGTCTGTCGTTCCGTCGTATGCCTCTATGTTCACAGGTTTAAAGCCTTGTGGGAATTCGTGTTCCAGTACTTCTTCGGTGAAGCACAGGGGGTTTGCAGCCCCTCTGTATCTGGGCGCGTTGTGGCATGTAGTCGGCTGTTGTTGTGTCTGGTGCTTATTCCGAACTGGTATTTGGCTTGTATTAGCATTTGGGTGACCATAGTCCCACGCCGGGGTGTGTCCTTTAGATCCATAGATGGACCTGGCTGCATCAGCCATCCAGCTTCTGACATAGATCGTGCGCGGAGTGAGGAGCCGCTCTATTGTGGTTGTGAAGCGATATGTCTGGTCCCCTGGTCGTATTATTCTTTGGTGGAATGGCCTCGTCGTCGAATTCTGGCAGTAGCTTGCATTTTGGATAGCTTTTTGTATGGCGATCGTCGCCATATCTTTCTTCAGTGTCTAGCACTTTATTCCATCTGTGACTGAGCTTTTCCTGTGCGGCCTTAAGCCGTTGTTTCTGCTTCTTTAGAATTCTTGCTGTGGCCATAAGCTTTCGGTGGAGGTTGTCTCGTTCCACTCGTTCGTCCGGGATGATGAATGCATCGTCGTCCGGACTGTGTTCCTGTTCTAGGGCGGTTTCATGAGCTCGTCCCTTCGGATCATTGTGATCGGATATTTGCTCCGATCTTGGTTTGGCGTGACCTGGCTCGTCCTGCTCCATCGCTGGGTCCGTGTGGTCATTACTTCCTTCTGGTATGTCGACCCTTCTTGCACTCTTGTCGCTATTTTTACTATTGCTGGAGTTTGAGCGGCGTCTGCGCCGCCATTTTGGCTTTTGTCTGGGTGTTTTATCTTGCAGATTATCGATGTCGTCCTTCTTGGGCGTATCCACCATGTATATATCGTGTGACAAGGTAGTAGTCCCACGCCCCAGAGATTCTGGAGCTTCTCTTGCATCTTCGTCCATACCGTCGATGTCTTCGGAGTCGAAGTCAATAACGTCGGTTAAATCATCGATCGTGGCAATGAAGTGGGTGGTGGGCGGGCAACGAATTCCTGCGTCGCCTGCTTCCCACTCAGGCCGGACATAGTTCGATCCAGAGTCTCCTGACAAAGAGAGAGACTTTAATGAGTTCAGCATGTCGCCAAAGGGCGAGTGCTGGGAGATGTCCGCAGTGGTAAACTCCATTACCGGAGCCCAACCTGGTTTGACTGGCTCGAGGGTATGCGGACCGGAACCAACAACCAGATACGAGTCCGGGGGCCCGGTGTTACAGGCCTCCACAGAGGTGAGACCTGTGTTCGGTTCACCCATCGATGAGTATGCGGCCCGTGGGGCGGGGTCCACCCCTCCGTCCTTAGGCAACGCAACCTGTTCCGGATTTAGATCCGGGGCTGATGCAGGGGTGATGTCCCGAGCATTGTCCGATGGCAGGTCTAGGCCGTGCTCGTCGTGACTGTCCGGCGCTCTTGGCACAGGGCCGAATCCGTCGAAGATCAAGTCTCCACGAATATCTTCCATGTAGTTCAAGTTTCCAGACCTGATCTGGTGGCCAGGGGCATAGCTGTCGGTCTGCTCTAGATGACCAAGCGGATTGGCCCGCAGGCGAAGCCGCCGAACACAAAGATCTGTCCTGGGAGAAAAGTCTCACCCTGGACCGTGTTGTTAGCGATTGAAGACGTCATCAAGCCTCAAAGCGACAACACAGAGGAACTCTCGATGAAAGCACCAATGTCGGTGTCAAAACCGGTGGATCTCGGGTAGGGGGTCCCGATCTGTGCGTCTTAGGCTGATGGTAACAGGAAGGAAGGGACACAATGTTTACCCAGGTTCGGGCCCTCTCGATGGAGGTAAAACCCTACTTCCTGCTTGATCAATATTGAACATATGAGTAGTACAAGAGTAGATCTACCACGAGATCATAGAGGCTAAACCCTAAGAGCTAGCCTATGATGGTATGATTGTAATTGTGATCGGCCTTCTAAGGACCATCCTCTCCGGTTTATATAGACATCGGAGAGGGCTAGGGTTTACATGGAGTCGGTTACAAGGAAGGAAATATAATATCCGGATCGCCAGGCTTGTCTTCCACGCAAAGGAGAGTCTCATCCGGACACGGGCCAAAGTCATGAGTCTTCTATCTTCACACTTCAATAGTCCGGACGATGTATACAGTCCGGCTGTCCGGATACCCCCTAATCCAGGACTCCCTCAGTCGTCGCGTGTTAGGGTGCACCCCCGCGATCCGTAGATCGATCTAGGTTGACATGTTCTCCTTTTTAAGTTGTGCCACAGGTCATTTGTATATCCTCTAGCTTTTGTGGTTTTTCTTGTTTGGCGACGCGGAGCCGGTTTGTCTTGGCCACTTGGCGGCCGGTCGGTTGTATCCCATGCTGGTAGTTTAGGTAACAACCTGCGCTTTGGGTAGCTTTTGTTCAGGCGCTCGAGTCTGTATTCCTCGGCTGTCAGGACCTCGGTCCATTTATCAGTGAGCAAGTCCTGATTGGCTTGAAGCTGCTTCTTTTTTTTCTTCAGGCTCTTTGCAGTGGCTATTAGCCGGTGCTTAAAGCGCTCCTGTTCGACGGGGTACTCTGGCACGGTAAATTCATCGTCGCCGAGGCTCACCTCGTCCTCGGAGAGGGACATGTGATTATCGTTCTCTGAGTCTTCATTCATGGCCTGTTCCTCAGGGTTGGCTTGCCTGTCATCCTGTCCGGCCTGTTCGAATCCTGGTTGGGCGGGGTCGTCTTCATTTTCTTCGGCATCGTCCGGACTGCTATTGTCCCCTGTGCCAGTACTAGTGTTTTTACCATGGCGTGGTTTAGAGCGGCGCCGCTGACATCGGCACCTCGGCTGCTTCTTGGGAGGTTTGTCCTCACTGTATCCTTTTTGTCCTTGCCATTATCTTCTTTAGGGGTATCCACCATGTAAATGTCATATGACGAGGTGGATGTCCATCGCCCTGTGGGCGATGGTTCCTCCTCTTCTCCCGCATCGTCGTCTATACCGTCGATGTCTTCGGAGTCGAAGTCGAGCATGTCGGTCAAGTCGTCGACAGTGGCGATCAAGTGGGTGGTGGGTGGGCAGCGAAGTTCTTCATCGTCCGTTTCCCACTCGAGCCGGACATAGTTCGGCCAAGAATCTCCTAACAAGGAGAGAGATCTTAATGAATTTAACATGTCTCCCAAGGGCGAGTGCTGAAAGATGTCCGCGGAGGTAAACTCCAAGATCGGCGCCCAATCCATCTCGACGGGCGTGGACACACGCGGTTCAGAACCCGTATCTAGAGACGAGTCCGGGGGTCCGACGACACAGGCCTCGATAGAGGTTGAATCTGTGTTCGGCTCCAATGCCGTAGAGTATGAGGCTTCCGTGGTGGGGTCCAGCCCCCCGTCCACGGATGGCACGGTCTGTTCTAGATCTAGGGTGAGGGCAGTCACATGCGCGGTTTCTTGAGCGTAGTTTGATGACCGATCTAAGTCGTGTTCATCGTGGCTGCAGGGAGCGGCAGTTGTGGGTTCGAATCCGTCGAAGATCAAGTCTCCGCAGATGTCGGCGATGTAATTCAAACTTCCAAACCTTACCTGATGGCCAGGGGCGTAGCTATCGAATTGCTCCAGATGGCCAAGCGAGTTGGCCCGCAGTGCGAAGCCGCCGAATACGAAGATCTGTCCGGGGAGAAAAGTCTCACCCTGGACTGTATCGTTGTAGATTATTGAAGGAGCCATCAAGCCTTACAATGACGACACAATGGTACTCTCAATGAAAGAACCAATGTCGGTGTCAAAACCGGCGGATCTCGGGTAGGGGGTCCCGAACTGTGTGTCTAAGGCTAATGGTAACAGGAGGCGGGGGACACGATGTTTACCCAGGTTTGGGCCCTCTCTATGGAGGTAATACCCTACTTCCTGCTTGATTGATCTTGATGATATGAGTATTACAAGAGTTGATCTACCACGAGATCGATGAGGTTAACCCTAAGAGCTAGCCTATGATTATGATTGTTCTTGTTGGTCCTACGGACTAAACCCTCCAGTTTATATAGACACCAGACGGGGCTAGGGTTACACAGAGTCGGTTACAGAGAAGGGAATCTACATATCTGAATCCCCAAGGTTGCCTCCCACGCAAAGGAGAGTCCCATCCGGACACGAGACGAAGTCTTCTATCTTGTATCTTCATAGTCCAACAGTCCGGCCAAAGTATATAGTCCGGCTGTCCGAGGACCCCTGAATCCAGGACTCCATCACCCTCTGTGAGCTATTCCTGGGTTGTGAAGCCCACTTTGAATTATGGAGGAAACTATTCTGCCTCGTCCCACGTAACCAAGAGGGATCAATATTTGAAGTAGGCAGAGCCAAAGTGTGGCACATTGCCGGGACCGAATACATGTCCAGCACGCCGAAGAAGGCATCCGAAGAGTGGCCTTCCAAATGGTTTTATATCGAGGAAATCGCTATTCCCGACCCAGTCCAAATGGGTCTTCCTGAATTTTCAACAGCTCCACTGAAGAAGCGCCACAACTGGCACCCTCGGAGCCTCAAGGAGGAAGGTAGTGCGGAAGTCCGTCAATTGATGAGCAAGATAGAGACGCTCGCCCGGTCCAGATTATCAATAGTCGAGGTAATGGCGACTTCCATAGCACGAGGGGTTCAACCGCTTCAATATAGACGTGTCCCATGTGGCACTATAATGGGGAAGATGACGCCTCCCGCTGCGGTCGAAATGGTCCGGACACACTTGCCGCTTTGACCAAAATACTAGCCGAACTATACAAAGGGGAGAAAGAGGAATTCGCTTGTATTAAGCACCGGGATGGATACTCCATGTTTAATCCTCCCAGCTGGGTAAGTTCTAATCCCACTACCCGTCTCATTCTGCTCCCAGAGTTGCTTTCCATGAACATTAATCCGTCCATTTGTAACAGGAATGGCGAAAAATCACCAAGGAGCTCAAGAGCCCTGCACCACAATCAGAGGACCACAACCGGGACCTCGACCCCGGATTCAAAGAGGATCCGGATATATTTGTGGATCTTGAAGATGGGGTGTTTTACTAGGCAAGCAATGACAGCACGGAAGTGGCCATTATTGCTGACTATCCTGGTCTCCTCCCTGCATCACATGTAAGTAACAAGGAGACATTTCTTCGAGAAGAACTTCCTTGTTACGCCTCACCCACCCCAGTGTCTCATGCTCTAAAGGGGAGGCGCTAGCCGCGCCATGGTGCACCTAAGGCGGACCATAAGAGAGCGGCGCCTACACTGGGCAAGCCTTCGAAGAGGAAGGCAAATAAAAACACGGCTGAGCCTTCCTTTCAGAGGTATGGTTTCAAAACATGCTCCTTGACTGTCATATTGAAGTGTGACACTATCTGTTGTGTCTCATCAGGAAAAGAATTCGCCGGACTATGTCCGGGGATCCTGCCGGTCATGCCTCCACCAGCCGGATTCCAGATCCTGCTTTTAGGACAGAGGATGACGCAGGAGTGACACCAAATTGTCCTTCTGCAGAAGATTCGGATTATATATCCGTTACAAACTCTGAAGTGGAAAGCGCCATGAATCATCGGCGCTGGCAGGCCACTCTTCGAGACCACAGCTTTTCAAATGAGGCGTTTAATGCCTTCAGCTCGGCTGATGCATACATCCGAGCTGCTCGAGATGGGCTTACCAGAGCCACCAACCAATATTTGAAAGATGTGCAGGTAAGTACACATTTGTGCAAATCTGATAATTATATATACCAGTAGCCCCCGAGACTTGAAGCAGGTTGTACAACTGATTTAAGGATCATTGTATAACCAGGTGCTCACATAGAAGAACAACCTGTTGTCTCAAGAGCTGGAGAAGTATCGGACCCAGCTAGCTACTGCAATTGCCGAACTGGAGGAATCCAAGAAGGCCTCAACTGGTAATGTGTCCCTCCATCGAGAAAAAATAGAAATATATCTATACCAGTAATGCGAACATAGTTGCATATCTGATGAAAATATCAACAGATAATCCAGGAAAGGTACCGGAAGCGGGTTCACAACACAGCGAAAGGCAACTCGCCGCTAGTGAGCGTATTCTTACACGGGTCAGGGAGGATAAAAATAAGCTCCAGGATTCCAACACCCAACTGGGCGAAGAGCTAAAAGATGTGCGGGCTCAGTTGGCTAACTCCATGAAGGAAAATAAATGGTTGCAAGGCGGCATATTTAGTATGTATTCGAACTTACCTCTGCATAATTCGGCGAGTAAAGGAACTGACAAAGTTATGTCTGTAGGTATGCTGACTGGCCATCCCGAAGAGGAGATGTCCGAATCCTCAGGCGATCTGCTACAAGAGCTGTCATAACTACACGAGCAAGCTCGACAGGCAATGCGGAGTGTTGCCAAGGCATTATGGCCATCCGCCTCCCCACCAAGAAGTATGGAAGAGCTTGTACAGCTATTTAAGGGAGCACGACGGTGTTTCCGATTATGGAAGATATCGGCCTGCCGAGAAGGTGCACGAGAAGCCTGTGCCATGGTGAAAACACGGTATACCAAGCTTGATCCGAATCATATGGTCCGGGTCGGACCTTTAGGGTCGGATGGGAAAGAGATCCCCGTTAGTGTGGTATATGACCAGGTAAAATTAGCCGCAGAATATTCTCAGCAGGACTGTAAGCTAGATAACCTATTGGACGGCATAGAAGAGGAAGTTTTTGAGTCCGAGTGACTATGTACTTCAATGGAAAATTTTGTCCCTAGCCAGATTGTAAAACATTTGTCATGGCGGACCTTTTCGCTTCGGCCTCTGGACCAGAAGGTCCGGAGTGTTTTCGAATACCCGGTCGGTAATATAGACCGGGGTATGTGTGGAAACCAGGTGTAGGGGTCATAGTTGCTTGATCAGACAAGTACCCAACTAGCAACGTTATATTACATTGTGATAGTAAGAAACATCTTCCAGAGAGAATAGTTCCGTTAAGGGTTCCTTTTCCTGGGTGAGCATGCGTTTATCATGCATGTCCGAACTGTGATTAAAAAACCGCACTATACTTAACATCTGGGGGTTCATAATGTAATTGGTAAAAAACATCTTTATTCCGCCGACCGAATATTCCCTTAAGAACGCTAGCTTTCGGCTTCACCCAGTCTGAGGTACACATCCGGATGACCCGGCAGTAACAATCGCAGAGGTGCTCCCTTTATGCCCTAGCCGAACTAATGGGAACGTAGGGCATAAGCACAGGAGCCAGGCAACCTAGCTTGGCCAAAACTTAAGTCATATCGATGCCTATAATGGCGAAGAAAAGGTACATACGAGGAAAAAATACGTATGTTGTGAGCTTTAATGCTCAGAGAATGATAGTAATAATAACAAGCTTCTGTACAAGAAGCCCCTAGGTATAATGGACGTACATATTTTAAGATGTATATGTACAGGTGCTGGTCTAGCCGCACTAACGCTTTAAGGCTAATCAAAAAGGAAAAACTGAAAAGAGAGAAAAAATAACGGATACAAAAAGGGAGAAGGAGACAAACAAAGAGTTGGGTGCTAGGCATAGAATCTTTGAAGTCTGGCTGTATTCCATGGGTTCGGCTTTAGGCGATTGTCAGATGCATCACGTAGGCAGTACGCTCCTCCAGTGAGAACTTCGTCAATGATGAAGGGACCCTCCCACTTGGGCTTGAGTTTGTCGTTTTTCTTCTCCAGTAAGTGTAGAATGAGTTCGCCAACATTATAAGTCTTGGCCCGCACTTCTCTTCTTTGGTACCTCTGTGCCTGTTGTTAATATAATGCAGAACGGCCTTTTGCAACGTCGCGCTCCTCCTCCAGAGCATCTAAGTTGTACTGCCGATCGATCTCGGCCTCTCTCTCTCTTCATACATGCGCACTCGAGGTGAGTCATGAATAATGTCGCGGGGTAACACAGCCTCTGCGCCGTACACCATAAAAAGGGGGTATATCCGGTAATACGGTTGGGCATGGTCCGCAGCCCCCAGAGTACGGAGTCGAGCTCCTTAACCCAGTGATTGTCTGATTCTTTCAAAGACCGCACTAGTCTGGGCTTAATGCCGCTCATAATAAGACCATTGGCTCGTTCGACTTGACTGTTTGTTTGTGGGTGATAGACAGAGGCGTAATCGAGCTTGATGCCCAGATTGGCACATCAGGTATCACCGTATCGGCTGTGAACTTAGAGCCGTTATCAGTGATGATGCTGTGTGGGATACCATAACATTGTCTACCACTTGTCCGGCTTCAGCCGCTTTAACTGGTTTGGCCTCTATCCACTTAGTGAATTTATCCACCATGACCAACAAATATTTTTTATTATGGCTTCCTCTTTTAAGGGGTCCGACCATATTAATCCCCCAGACCGCGAAAGGCCAAGTGATGGGGATTGTTTGTAGAGCGGTGGGTGGCATATGGCTTTGGTTGGTGAAAAGTTGGCATCCGATGCAATGTTGGACAAGGTCCTATGCATCTGCTCGGGCCATCGGCCAATAGAATCATGTACGGAAGGCCTTGCTTACAAGGGCCCGAGCTGCAGCGTGGTGACCGCTGAGACTGGCATGAATTTCATCCAAGAGCTGCCGCCCCTCTTCCTCAGAGATACATCTTTGAAGTACTCCGGTAGTGCATTTCTTGTAGAGTACTCCTTCATGGACCTTGTAGGCTTTCGAGCACCAGATAATGTAGTGCACCTCGTTCTGATACTCTAAGAGTTCTCGCCTATTAAGGTAGGCCAAGAAGGGTTCGATCCATGGGGCAAGGACTGCCATGATAAGATGGGTCGATGATGTTATTTCGGTAGCCGAGTCCACAATGATATCGGTGTGTTCGGTATCTGGGGTTATAGTTGGATCCGGACTTGTACTGCCGCTCTCCCCTTGCCACACCACAGATGGCTTGAAGAGCCTTTCTAGAAATATGTTAGGTGGGACGGGGTCGCTCTTAGCGCCAATGCGGGCAAGGATATCTGCCGCTTGATTACTTTCTCGAGCCACATGATGGAACTCGAGCCCCTCGAACCGAGCTAACATTTTAAGAACGGCGTTACGGTAAGCTGCCATTTTTGGATCTTTGGCGTCGAAGTCTCCATTTATTTGAGATATTGCGAGGTTTGAGTCCCCGCGCACTTCCACACGTTGAATGCCCATGGAGACAGCCATCCGAAGACCATGCAATAGAGCCTCGCATTCGGTTGCATTGTTGGAGTCTATGTATAGTATTTGGAGTACGTATTGAACTGTATCTCTAGTGGGGGATGTTAGGACAACACCCGCTCCTAATCCTGCCAGCATTTTGGAGCCGTCGAAGTGTACGATCCAGTTGGAATATGTGTCGTACTCTTTAGGGAGTTCAACCTCTGTCCAGTCGGCGACGAAGTCGGCCAGCACATGGGATTTAATGGCCCGGTGCAGTTTGTATGTTATGTCTAATGGGAGGAGCTCAATGGCCCATTTGGCAATTGGGCCCGTTGCATCGCGGTTGTTTATGATATCATTGAGTGGTACTTCAGAGGCCACCGTGATCGAGCACTCTTGAAAGTAGTGGCGTAGCTTCTGGGATGCCATGAAGACCGCGTATGCTATTTTTGGTAATGAGGGTACCTGCATTTGCATGGTGTGAGGACAGTAGATACGTCGTATACCGGCTTCTGAAGCGGGAATTTGTGTTTGTCCTCCTTTTGTTCGACGACGAGCACCGCACTCATGACCTGGTGTGTTGCGGATATGTATAATAACATGGGTTCACCGACGTTTGGAGTGGCGAGGAGTGGGTTGCTCGCTAAGAGAGCCTTTATTTCTTCTAGTCCGGCCGTTGTTGCGTCAGTCCACTCAAAGTGGTCGGTGCGTTGGAGAAGGCGATAGAGTGGCAATGCCTTTTCTCCCAGTTTGGAGATAAAGCGGCTTAAAGCTGCCACACATCCGGATAGTTTTTGGACTTGTTTTAAGGTCTGTTGGCATAGCCAACTGTGACAAAGCTCGGATTTTGGATGGGTTTGCCTCAATTCCTCTATGGGAGACGATGAAGCCCAGTAATTTTCCAGCTGGAACACCGAAAACACATTTTTTCGGGTTGAGCTTGATGTCATATGTACGGAGATTGTCAAATGTGAGACGCAGATTGTCTATTAATGACTCGATGTTCCTAGTCATGATGGCTATGCCATCCACATATGCTTCAACTGTCTTGCCCATTTGCTTCTCCAGGCATGTTTGAATCATGCGTTGATAGGTGGTGTCACGCCCAATATGCGACCCTATCCTTGGTGGGACCTTACCAACTTGTCACGCCCAATATGCGATACTATCCTAAAGAGACTCGAAGGGCCCACCAAGGATAGAACCGCATATTGAAACGCTTTTGCAAGGTGGATATCATTACATCAACATTACATAATGGATGGGGATACATACAAAAGGCATACAATGCCACACGAATACAACATCATCTTACATAAGAGCACCATCCGACTATGGATGAAACACAAATAGAAACTCAAACAACATCCACCCTGCTAGCCCAGGCTGCCAACCTGGAACCTATCCCCTGGTCGAAGAAGAAGCAGAAGAAGAAGAACTCCAAAACAAGCAACATCGCTCTCGCGTCATGATCATCGCATAACCTGTGCCTGCAACTGTTATTGTAGTAATCTGTAAGCCACGAGGACTCAGCAATCCCATTACCATGGGTATCAAGACTAGCAAAGCTTAATGGGAAAGGAAGAGGTAAAGTGGTGAGGTTGCAGCAGTGACTAAGCATATATGGTGGCTAACATACGCAAATAAGAGCGAGAAGAGAGCAAATGGAACGGTCGTGAAGCTAGCAATGATCAAGAAGTGATCCTGAACTCCTACTTACGTCAAACATAACCCAAAAACCGTGTTCACTTCCCGGGCTCCGCCGAAAAGAGACCATCACGGCTACACACGCGGTTGATGCATTTTAATTCGTATCTGGTGTCAAGTTATCTACAACCAGACATTAAAAAATTCCCATCTGCCCATAACCACGGGCACGGCTTTCGAAAGATTATACCCTGCAGGGATGTCCCAACTTAGCCCATGATAAGCTCTCGCGATCAACGAAGGATATACCTTCTCCCAGGAAGACCCGATCAGACTCAGAATCCCGGTTTACAAGACATTTCGACAATGGTAAAACAAGACCAGCAAAGCCGCCCGATGTGCCAATAAATCCTGATAGGAGTCGCACGTACCTCGTTCTCAGGGCACACTGGATAAGTCAAGCTACGAGTAAAACTAGCCCTCGAGTTGCCCCGTGGTGGCCCCGCAGGTTGCTCGGTTCGGACCAACACTCGAAGGAGCACTGGCCCGGGGGGGCTAAAATAAAGATGACCCTCGGGCTCCGGAAACCCAAGGGAAAAAGGGCTAGGTGAAGCAAATGGTAAAACCAAGGTTGGGCCTTGCTGGAGGAGTTTTATTCAAAGCAAACTGTCAAGGGGGTCCCATAAATCACCCAACCGCGTATGGAACACAAAATCCGGGAACATCACACCGGTATGACGGAAACTAGGGCGGCAAGAGTGGAACAAAACACCAGGCATAAGGTCGAGTCTTCCACCCTTTACCAAGTATATAGATGCACTAATAATATAAGAGATAGTGTGATATCCCAACATAATCCTGTCCACCAAGGAGAAATCTTCAACTTCACCTGCAACTAACAATGCTATAAGAGGGGCTGAGCAAAGCGGTAACATAGCCAAACAATGGTTTGCTAGGAAGGGTGTCAAAGGTTAGAGGTTCATGGCAATTTGGGCGGCTTGATGAGCAAAAGATAGGTAGCACAGCATAGCGATAGAACGAAGCAACTAGCATAGCAATGATAGTAGTGAAATCCAGGGTAGCGGTCATCTTGCCTGAAATCCCGCAAGGAAGAAGAACGAGTCCATGAAGAAGATGAAGCCACGAAGACGAACCAAGCGTAGACGAACGAATCCTCACGATCGCAACGAAACGAGAACTATCGAGAAGAAGCACACAACATGGTAAACACACCACACATAGACAAGACATGATGCACAACCAAGCATGATGCAAGACAAGACTACATGAAGCTACTCATGGCAATAGATGATGCAAACAAGAGCAACACATCAAGGCAAATTTAAATGGGGCCGGGAACAACATATAACAATTCCGGTAAGTCCTAATATGCAAATTTCGAAATTGGTCCAGATCTGAATAAACCTTATGTTCAAGTTTTTAAACAGAAAATTAAAATGCACCAAGATGATCTATACAAGATTCTAGTCAAGTTACATATAAAGCTCATTTAATTCGGAGCTACGGCCTAGAAGATATGAGCAAAACAAGTCAAACATGGCATTGATGCAAAATGCACCCAAACATCAAGCAAACACCTCAAAACAAGGATGCGACATGATAATATGAAACTACATGCAATATCAAACAAGTTTCATATAGAGCACACTCAAAACGGAGCAACGGTTCAACACACACACACTATACAAGTTACAGCAACAATCTGTCCAAAACAGCAACTAGGCATATTGCAAGCATCAAAACAACATGCTACAGGACCTGAACAAGAAAACAAAAGGCATGGGCATGATGTACAGGTAAAGCATAACAAAACATGAACACTGAGCTATCTCCAGAAATCACTAGAACATACTCAAAAGGACATGGCAAGATTGCATATAGTAACAGTTTCAAACTTTGCAGAAATAACATCAGGTTGCAATGTTTAGAGCTATCAAACAACATGTTACAGGACCTTATCATGGCAAAAAAAGGCATGGCATGAATCTACTAAATTCATAGAACAAAAGTCCCTTACTGACCATGAGCCAAAAAGGATCAGAAGATATGATGGCACGCATGTAAACATGGCAAGTTATATGACAGATTGATACATGGCAGAAACAGCAATAAGTAGGCATGTTGGTGATCTTGTACCACTCACCACAGAGCATTACATGGCATGGAAAGGCAACCAACAGTAAGAATACATGTTTGTGAAGCTAAGCATGGCAATATCAAGTTCATAGGGTGCATGGATCACTATCAAAGCACATGGAAACAACTGAACTTAATGTTAACAGGCTGACAGCAACATTACTTAGCAAATTGAGAGCAAGATTACGACAAGCTACAGCAGGCTATAAATGCAACCAGGGGAATGGATGAATAGAGCATGTAATTTATAACAAAACATCCTTAGTGAACATCTCCAGATTATGCATAGAATGACTTGTAGCAGCAGGTTTACATAGCATCACAAAATAACAGATTCAGCCTAGCAAAACAGTAACAGCAAGTACACTACTTAACAAGCTTGATTCACTCACCACAAATCATTTCATGACAAGATAAGCATAGCATCAGCAAGAAGACATGTTTATGAAACTAACCAAGGCAAGAACAAGTTCATATCATGCAAGGATCAACTAAAACAACCTTGGCAAAATTGAATAACATGTAAACAATCTGCCCGGAAACATTTTATAGCAAAAGTAGAGCAAGAAAATGACATGCTAGACTACTCCATAATTGAAAACAGGGGTATGAATGGATAGAGAATAACCATATGTTCAAAACATCCTTAGTGATGTATCTCAAAATATGATAGGATCTCTCTATAGCATCAAGTTTACATGGCATAAAAATAACAGCAGAACAGGGACTGAAATCAGCAACATCATGAATCCTAGTTTGCATGCTTGTTCTAGTCGCCACATTGATCACAAAAATACATGTAAAGCACTTCTGTAAAGATGGCATGGCATAGTACAAAACACATGTAGAGCTCATGCCCATAAGATGCACACATCAAACATGGCAAAATGATAATTGAGCATTTTGTGATAACAGACAGCAGACAACATTATATAGCACTCTTGCAACGATGATTCGAGCATCAAGATGAGCTCAAATGAACATAGTGCAATGGAATGAAATGTAGAGCATCTCACAATGAACATTTTGATATATTACACGCACGAAACGGAGCAGTATGCATGGAGTTATGATGCGATGAACAGGGAACCATAACGCAAAATATTCGGGACTTAGCGAAATTAGCACCTCGGGGGAAAAGTCAACGCGGGCGAGGTGGCGGCGGATCTCGCCGGAATCTCGCCGGAGAAAGAAGGAGATGGCCGGAGACGGGCGGGGACGAGCTGGCCCGGCCGGATCCGGCGCAGCGGTGGTGAAGGGTGGCGCGGGCGCGGTGGAGGGTGGCGCGGTCGCGGGATGGTGGAGGGCGACGTGGACGGCCGCACGTGGAGGGCGGAGGGCGGCGCCGGAGCCAGGGGCCGGCGAGGTCCGAGGTGGCTCAGGGGCGCCGGGTCGGAGCGGAGGGACGCGGCGGCGGCGTCCCGCGTCGAAGGCAGCGGAGGCCGGACCGGCAAGGGGCGGCGACGGGGCGATGGCCGGCGGCAGGAGGCGCGGCGGCAAGCAGAGGTCAGCGACGGCGGCGGAGCACGGCGGCGACGGCGCGAGCGGCGGTGCGCGGCCCGGTTCGGGCCCGGTGGGGGCCGGATCTGGGCCTCCCGGGCCCGCGGCGGCGGGAGATGGCGGAGGGCCACGTGGCGGCGGCGGATTGGCGCGGGGCGGCGGCTGAGGGCGGCGGACATGTCTGGGCTGCGGGGATTTCGTCCGGCGGCGCGAGAGGGGAAAAGATCTAGGGTTTGGGGGAATTCATCCGCGAATTTCGGGGGAGGGCACCTATTTATAGATTCTGGGAGCTAGGAGAGTCCAAATGAGGAGCGGTTTTTGGCCACGCGATCGTGATCGAATGACCGAGAGCATGGAGGGAAGTTTGCTGGGTTAGTGGGCTGATTTGGAGGGTTGCTAGGATGCAAGAGAAAAGGGGGTCTCGGGCTACGCTGTTAACCGATGGAGTATCAAACGACCTCCAAATGGCACGAAACTTGACAGGCGGTCAACCGGTGCTATACCAAGGCCGCTTGGCAAACCTCGGGCCATCCCGAGAAAGTTTAACACCCGCTCACAACAGGAGACAAAAGGGGAACGCCGGAGGACATAGGAGTGCCGGATTGCAAAACGGACAACGGGGAAAAAGCTCGGATGCATGAGACGAACACGTATGCAATGCAATGCACATGATGACATGATAAAATGCAACACGCAAGCAAATGACATGGAAACAACGGTGAATAACTAGCAGACACCTGGTGCATCGAAACCGGGGCGTTACAACACTCCTTCACTAACAAGAGATCTCGTCCCGGGATCTTAGGACCGAGATGGAAGGAAAAAGGGATGAGGAGAAACAAGAACTCAAGAGAAGAAGCAAAGAATCGAGAGCACTCGAGAAGAAGAGAGGAATGATGAGAACCGAAAACTCACGGAATCAGTTAGACTATGGAACCACTCCGGACGAGATAAGAAACGAATAAGATTGAAAGGATTTAGGCAGAACTCTGACTGAACATGGAAGGAATAGAACAAGAACTTCACAAGACGGAATGACACTTGACGAGATGAACATGCAATGCCTCTGGGAGAATTGAAAGAATAGAATGAAAAGAACTTAGAGAGAAGGATTGAATGGAGTTGTTGAGAAAATCAACAACGAAAGAATAAGCTTGATGTGGACATATCAAAAACAACTCAAAACTTGAGGTGAAATTATGCCACAACCAAATGCTTGAATATCTAGGAATAACGAAGAAATGCAAAACTCCACATGAAAAGAATACGGAGAATTAATTGCACTTTGGGATGCAAGGAGGAAGATATTAGAACTCCTTGAACAAAATCTTGATGAACTCTTGAAGAATGAAATAAATCATGAAGAACCACCATGTAGAACTCCAGAAACAAAAAGGACAATGAGATAGAATGAAGGATGAAAGAATAAGATTAAGGCTTGCGATGCTTTAGATGGAGGTTCCGACGAGATGGCCGAGGAAATTTGAACTACGGAAAAGAAAAGATGAAAACACTTGGAACTAGAATTTATTCATCAAGAACAAACTCCAAAGGAAGGGATTACTCGCTTGGATGAAATAAGAATAAGATTTATTGTATGCTTATCCTTCATCAAATTAAATTGATGACAAGCAATGGATTTTGCATACTACTTATTGTTCTTGAAAAAGAATTGAGAAGTGATATATCGCAAACTTGAGAAGGTCTTTATGAACCACCGGTAGGATTGAAAAGAACGAATGGATTAATATGATAAACAAGGAAAAGAATCTTGAACGAACCATCGTAAGAATTTGGAAATGATTGATGAGAGAGAATGAATCACCGGGAAGAATTAGAAGAACTAATAAGCTAGAGGGGATTTAGATGCAAAAGAACAAAGAGATCATGAGCTGATTAAAGAACACTTGAACGAAGCACCGGGATAAATAGAGAACGATAACTAGAATGATGGCCTCCAGTGAAGAGAAATGGAAAAACAACTCCTGACATACTCCGGATGGGTAAGAAAGAATATCTGACAAAGGAATAATATGAGAGGATAACATGAAGCTAGAACCACGAAACTTCGAGAGAACGGGCAAGATTTAGAGGAAAAACTCTTCTTCGATCTTCAAATGATGACGAGAAACACCACCAAAATTACTAAGATACTCCGGGAGAATGAAAAGCAAAGAGGTTGAGCCGACGATGAAATGATTTGAAAGAGATCTTGGAGAAGGCAAGTGACTGATGGGATCCATTCTTACATCACACTTGAAAAGAATTGAAAATAACTCCGGGGGAATTAGAAGAGTCGGGTAAGATCCTGGGAAAAGACCTGTGGGTTAGGGCCCACTAAAAGAAACCCTCGTTGAAAAGGATTGAAGAGGAGATGATGCACCAGAACAATTGAATTATTGGAATGATGCGACAACCTCGAATTAATTGGAACACAGACGAATCTTCTGAGATGTCTTGAGCACTCCGGAAGGAGCAACTGGCGAGAGGCGAACAAGCAAGGAGAACACTTGATCCAAGGAAAAGAATACGATCAACCCGAAAAAAACTTGAATTGAGTCCACCAGAAAAGAAAGAGATGAAGAATGATGAACGAGACGAGAATTCACCGGTTGTAATAATTGAGGGAAGACTGAAGAGGCTCTGTACGAATGAAATTGATGCTCAAAACAGACTCAGACTCCGGGAAAAAGAAAGGGTGGGAGGGCGGGAAAACAAAGGCACCTTGAAGGGAGAACCAACGAATATCTTGAAGAGAAAACACCGGTTGAAATCATTGAGGAAAGAAAGCAAAGACTTTGCACGAGTAGGATGGTTACTCGATTACGGACTCCGGCTCCGAGAAGAAAAAGGGTGGGTGCGTGGGAAAAGAAGACAACTGAGGATTGAACGCAAAGATGAAGAGGCTCGAGTCAACTTGACGAGAAATGCACCTGATGAAAAGAGCTGAGGAACAACGAACGAAAACTAACCGCGTGATCCTAAAGAAAAATTTGAAGGGGAAGAGGGGTAGCTCAAAACACCTACGTCAAGATTTCCCACCAGAGCGACGAAGGGGCTGAGGAGTAAAAAGAATTCCTACTCTCCGATATAACTAGACTCCGAAAAACAGTTTTCTTCTAGACTCGACAACGGCCAAACTACACGATCAATCAAGGGGGCTCCTATGGTCGGTCGAGGCTCTGATACCAACTTGTCACGCCCAATATGCGACACTATCCTAAAGAAACTCGAAGGCCCCACCAAGGATAGAACCGCATATTGAAACGCTTTTGCAAGGTGGATATCATTACATCAACATTACATAATGGATGGGGATACATACAAAAGGCATACAATGCCACACGAATACAACATCATCTTACACAATATCAACATCCGACTATGGATGAAACACAAACAGAAGCTCAAACGACATCCACCCTGCTAGCCCAGGCTGCCGACCTGGAACCTATCCCCTGATCGAAGAAGAAGCAGAAGAAGAACTCCAAAACAAGCGAACATCGATCTCACGTCAAGATCAGCGCGAAACCTGTACCTGCAACTGTTGTTGTAGTAATCTGTGAGCCACGAGGACTCAGCAATCCCATTACCATGGGTATCAAGACTAGCAAAGCTTAATGGGAAAGGAAGGGGTAAAGTGGTGAGGTTGCAGCAGCGGCTAAGCAAATATGGTGGCTAACATACGCAAATAAGAGCGAGAAGAGAGCAAGCGAAACGGTCGTGAAGCTAGCAATGATCAAGAAGTGATCCTGAACTCCTACTTACGTCAAACATAACCCAAAACCGTGTTCACTTCCCGGACTATGCCGAAAAGAGACCATCACGGCTATACACACGGTTGATGCGTTTTAATTCGGATCTGGAGTCAAGTTATCTACAATCAGACATTAACAAATTCCCATCTGCCCATAAACACGGGCGCGGCTTCAAAAGTTTAATACCCTGCAGGGGTGTCCCAACTTAGCCCATGATAAGCTCTCGCGATCAACGAAGGATATACCTTCTCCCAGGAAGACCTGATCAGACTCGGAATCCCGGTTTACAAGACATTTCGACAATGGTAAAACAAGACCAGCAAAGCCGCCCGATGTGCCGACAAATCCCGACAGGAGTCCCACGTACCTCGTTCTCAGGGCACACCGGATAAGTCAAGCTACGAGTAAACCCAGCCCTTGAGTTGCCCCGAGGTGGCCCCGCAGGTTGCTCGGTTCAGACCAACACTCGAAGGAGCACTGGCCCGGGGGGGCTAAAATAAAGATGACCCTCGGGCTCCGGAAACCCCAGGGGAAAAGGGCTAGGTGAGGCAAATGGTAAAACCAAGGTTGGGCATTGCTGGAGGAGTTTTATTCAAAGCGAACTATCAAGGGGGTCCCATAAATCACCCAACCGCGTAAGGAACGCAAAATCCGGGAACATAACACCGGTATGACGGAAACTAGGGCGGCAAGAGTGGATCAAAACACCAGGCATAAGGCCGACTCTTCCACCCTTTACCAAGTATATAGATGCATTAATTAAATAAGAGATATTGTAATATCCCAACATAATCCTGTCCACCAAGGAGAAATCTTCAACTTCACCTGCAACTAACAACGCTATAAGAGGGGCTGAACAAAAGCGGTAACATAGCCAAGCAATGGTTTGCTGGGAAGGGTGAAAAAGGTTAGAGGCTGACATGGCAATTTGGGAGGCTTGAGGAACAAGTGATAGGTAGCGCAGCATAGCGACAGAAAGAAGCAACTAGCATAGCAATGATAGTAGTGAGATCCAGGGTAGCGGTCATCTTGCCTGAAATCCCGCAAGGAAGAAGAACGAGTCCATGAATAATATGAAGCCACGAAGACGAACCAAGCATAGACGAACGAATCCTCACGATCGCAACGAAACGGGAACTATCGAGAAGAAGCACACAACATGGTAAACACACCACACATAGACAAGACATGATGCACAACCAAGCATGATGCAAGACAAGACTACATTAATCAACTCATGGCAAGAGATGATGCAAACAAGAGCAACACATCAATGCAAGTTTAAATGAGGCCGGGAACAACATATAACAATTCCGGTAAGTCCTCATATGAAAATTTCGAAATTGGTCCAGATCTGAATAAACCTTATGTTCAAGTTGTTAAACAGCAAGTTAGAATGCACCAAGATGATCTACACAAGATTCTAGTCAAGTTACATATAAAGCTCATTTAATTCGGAGCTACGGCCTAGAAGATATGAGCAAAACAAGTCAAACATGGTATTGATGCAAAATGCACCCAAACATCAAGCAAACACCTCAAAACAAGGATGCAACATGATAATATGAAACTAAATGCAAAAACAAGCAAGTTTCATATAGAGCACACTCAAAACGGAGCAACGGTTCAACACACACACACTAAAGTTATAGCAACAATCTGTCCAAAACAGCAACTAGGTATATTGCAAGCATCAAAACAACATGCTACAGGACCTCAACAAGAAAACAAAAGGCATGGGCATGCTGTACAGGTAAAGCATATCAAAACATGAACACTGAGCTATCTCCAGAAATCACTAGAACATGCTCAAAAGGACATGGCAAGATTGCATATAGTAACAGTTTCAGACTTTGCAGAAATAACATCAGGTTGCCATGTTTAGAGCTATCAAACAACATGTTACAGGACCTTATCATGTCACAAAAAGGCATGGCATGAATCTACTAAATGCATAGAACAAAAGTCCCTTACTAACCATGAGCCAAAAAGGATCAGAAGATATGATGGCATGCATGTAAACATGACAAGTTATATGACAGATTCATACATGGCAGAAACAGCAATTAGTAGGCATGTTGGTGAGCTTGTACCACTCACCACAGAGCATTACATGGCATGGAAAGACAACCAACAGTAAGAATACATGTTTTTGAAGCTAAGCATGGCAATAGAAAGTTCATAGGGTGCATGGATCACTAGCAAACCACATGGAAACAGCTGAACTTAATGTTAACAGGCTGACAGCAACATTATTTAGCAACTTGAGAGCAATATTACGATAAGCTACAACAGGCTATAAATGCAACCAGGGGCATGGATTGATAGATCATGACATGTATAACAAAACATCCTTAGTGAACATCTCTAGATTACCCATAGAATGACTTGTAGCAGCAGGTTTACATAGCATCACAAAATAACAGATTCAGCCTAGCAAAACAGTAACAGTAAGTACACTATTTAACAAGCTTGATTCACTCACCACAAATCATTGCATGACAAGATATGCATAGCATCAGCAAGAAGACATGTTTATGAAACTAACCAATGCAAGAACAAGTTCATAGCATGCAAGGATCAACTAAAACAACCTTGGAAAAATTGAATAACATGTAAACAATCTGCCAGGAAACATTTTATAGCAAAAGTAGAGCAAGAAAATGACATGCTAGACTACTCCATAATTGCAAACAGGGGCATGAATGATAATAACAATATGTTCAAAACATCCTTACTGAAGTATCTCAAAATATGCTTGGATCTCTCTGTAGCACCAAGTTTACATGGCATAAAAATAACAGCAGAATAGGGACTGAAATCAGCAACATCACGAAGCCTAGTTTGCATGCTTGTTCTAGTCACCACATTGATCACAAAAATACATGGAACGCACTTCTGTAAAGATGGCATGGCATGGTTCAAAACACCTGTAGAGCTCATGCCCATAAGATGCACACATCAAACATGGCAAAAATGACAATTGAGCATGTTTTGATAATAGACAGCAGACAACATTATATAGCACTCTTGCAACGATGATTCAGGCATCAAGATGAGCTCAAATGCACATGGTGCAATGGATTGAAATGTAGAGCATCTCACAATGAACATTTTGATATATTACACGCACGAAACGGAGCAGTATGCATGGAGTTATGATGCAATGAACAGGGAACCATAATGCAAAATATTCGGGACTTAGTGAAATTAGCACCTCGGGGAAAAGTCAACGCGGGCGAGGTGGCGGCGGATCTTGCCGGAATCTCGCGGAGAAGCAAGGAGATGGCCGGAGACGGGCGGGGACGAGCTGGCCCAGCCGGATCCGGCGCGGCGGCGGCGAAGGGTGGCGCGGGCGCGGTGGAGGGTGGCGCGGTCGCGGGATGGCGGAGGGCGACGTGGGCAGCCGGACGCGGAGGGCGGCGGGCGGCGCCGGAGCCAGGGGCCGGCGAGGTCCGAGGCGGCTTGGGGGCGTCGGGTCGGAGCGGAGGGACGCGGCGGCGGCGTCCCGTGTAGAAGGCGGCGGAGGCCGGACCGGTAAGGGGCGGCGACGGGGCGATGGCCGGCGGCGGGAGGCGCGGCAGCGAGCGGAGGTCGGCGACGGCGGTGGAGCATGGCGGCGATGGCGCGGGCGGCAGGGCGCGGCCCGGTTCGGGCCCGACGGGGCCGGATCTGGGCCTCCCGGGCCCGCGGCGGCGGGAGGTGGCGAAGGGCCACGTGGCGGCGGTGGATTGGCGCGGGGCGGCGGCTGAGGGCGGCGGACATGTCCGGGCTGCAGGGATTTCTTCCGGCGGAGCGAGAGGGGAAAAGATCTAGGGTTTGGGGGAATTCATCCGCAAATTTCGGGGGAGGGCACCTATTTATAGATTCTGGGAGCTAGGAGAGTCCAAATGAGGAGCGGTTTTCGGCCACGCGATCGTGATCGAATGACTGAGAGCATAGAGGGGAGTTTGCTTGGTTAATGGGCTGATTTGGAGGGTTGCTGGGCTGCAAGAGAAAAGGGGGTCTCAGGCTACGCGGTTAACCGATGGAGTATCAAACGACCTCCAAATGGCACGAAACTTGACAGGCGGTCTACGGGTGCTATACAAAGGCCGCTTGGCAAACCTCGGGCCATCCCGAGAAAGTTTAACACCCGCTCACAATAGGAGACAAAAGGGGAACGCCGGAGGACATTGGAGTGCCGGATTGCAAAATGGACAACGGGGAAAAAGCTCGGATGCATGAGACAAACACGTATGCAATGCAATGCACATGATGACATGATAAAATGCAACACGCAAGCAAATGACATGGCAACAAACGCGAATAACTAGTAGACACCTGGCGCATCGAAACCAGGGCGTTACAGGTGGCGCCGGCGTTTTTAAGCCCAAAGGGCATAGTGTTGAAGCAGAAAGGCCCGTATGGGGTAATGAATGTCGTTGCGGCTTGATCAGACTCGTTCATCTTGATTTGATGGTATCCGGAGTATGCGTCGAGGAAACACAGTGAGTCATGTCCTGCAGTGGCATTGATAATCTGATCGATGCGGGGGAGGGGGAAGGGATCCTTAGGGCAGGCCTTGTTGAGGCCTTTGAAATCGACACACAGGCGCCAGGATTTGTCCTTCTTTGGTACCATCACCAGATTTGCCAGCCAGTCCAGATGTTTTATTTCTCTGACGAATCCGTCCTCAAGTAATTTGGCTAGCTCCTCCCCCATGGCTTGTCGTTTGGGTTCTGAAAAGCACTGCAGTGTTTGTTTGACCGGCTTATACCCCTTTGCTATATTAAGGTTGTGTTCGGCCAGCCTGCATGGTATTCCTGGCATATCAGAAGGGTGCCAGGCGAATATATCCCAGTTTTCACGTAGAAAGGCTCGCAGTGTGGCATCATCTGTTGGGTTCAGCTATGCTCCGATGGATGATGTCTTCTTGGGGTCCGTCGCGTGGACTTGAAATTTGACTATTTCATCCGTTGGTTTAAAGGAGGTGGATTTGGGTCGCTTGTCCAGGATCACGTCGTCCCTATCCACTGTTGAGCATAATGTAGTTAACTCTTCGACCGCGAGGGCTTCAGACAGTGTGTCAAGGACCAGGGCTGTGGTTTTGTTTTCGGCACAAAGTGCTATGTCCGTATTACTGGCAATAGTGATAATACCATTGGGCCCGGGCATCTTAAGCTTCATGTACCCGTAATGGGGTATAGCTTGGAAGTGTGCAAATGCATCTCGCCCTAATAAGGCGTGATATCCACTGTTAGAAGGGGCCACTTGGAAGGTTATCTCTTCGGACCTATAATTCTCCGCGTGCCGAATACCACATTGAGTGTGATTTTGACCGCGCATCGCGCCTCCCGACTAGGAATGATTCCTCGAAAGTCATGCTACTTTGCTCAATGTGGCTCCTATATATTTCCATTTTGTTGAGAGTTTCCTCATAAATGAGGTTTAGTCCGTTGTGGCCGTCCATGAGCACTTTAGTACGCCGAAAGCCGTCCACAATTAGATTGAGGACTAAGGCGGCTGGTGCCCGGATTGTCCTGGATTTTGGTTCATCATTGGTGTTGAAAGTAATGACCGTGTCGTTCCAGGGGTTTATTGCTGCTACTTGGCATACTTCGGCAAGGCCGCGGAGTGCTTATTTGCGCTTGTTGTTTGAGGCGAAGGTCTCGAAGACCGTCAATACCCGAGGGTTGTCGTCTGTGGGGTGTTGCTCTGCGGCATTTTTGGTGAGGAGATCCTCGCTGCTCTTGGCCACTTGCCGGAGTATCCAACATGCCCTAAGGCTGTGGCTTGGTATGGTGTCCGGGTTGCATGTATTTTGCATGGCCTATCGAGCCATCCCTCCACAACGGTTCCGTGCCCTATGATGGGCTTCGGTTTCTTTACTACTGGATCGGGCAACCCGCGAGGGTGCATCCTTTTTGTTCGGACGAGGAGTTGAGTGGAAGCTGGGGGTTCCCACGGAGCTGCCTAAGTTTTCCAAGTGCTCACCATTGCACAGTACTTCTGTACTATGATTGCAAAGTCAGCGAAGTGTAATACACGACAGTGGTTAATGGCATTGAGGATTCCTTCACCCGTGCAATTTTTGCTGAGTAGTGAGATTGCATCTTTGTCACTTCAACCTTCGATCTTGTCTTTGACGAGGAGGAATCTAGCCCAAAAGTGATGGACCGTTTCCTGAGGTTGTTGCCGTCTGTGCATAAGATCACTTATGTCTGGGTGGGTGGGTGGATTTAATTCCTGACCCTGACCCAATTTAGGATCCGGAGTTTGAGAAACTTCCGAACTTAACAGTCCGGGCTCCGGGATATCAACTGATTTTTCCGGCTCGTTGTCCGATTCTAAGTTCGGGGGGCAGGGCGTGTTGTTCTGCAGATGGATATGCGGCTCTTCAAGACCGGCGATCTGAACATAGTTCGTCCTCAATATAGATGGGGAGCTGCTGTTGTGCTCCTCGATTACCGATACCTGATGTGTGACCGGTGGAGATTTGATTTCTCTCTGATCGGGTTTAAGCCCGATCCGATCACAGTCTGTAGCGACTCCCAAGGTAGTGATGCGATCAACAAGTTCGTTCGAAGATGACAACTCCATTGGATCCATCTGTTTGTAGTGTTCAGAGTCAACATGAAGGCGATTTTCGATGACCCGAGGAGTCATCATCGGCTCGATGGCAGAGTGGGCGGTCATGACGAAGTCGCCCAGCCGGAGGGTTTGGCCTGGGGCCAGGGCTCCTCCGGAGGTGATGTTGTCCTTGACAAAAAGGCGAGCCATCAATCCTGTCTTCGACCGCACAGCAGAACTCTCAATGAAAGCACCAACGTCTGTGTCAAAACCGGCGGATCTCGGGTAGGGGGTCCCGAACTGTGCGTCTAAGGTTGATGGTAACAAGAGGCGGGCGACACAATGTTTACCCAGGTTCGAGCCCTCTCTATGGAGGTAATACCCTACTTCCTGCTTGATTGATCTTAATGATATGAGTATTACAAGAGTTGATCTACCACGAGATCGTAATGGCTAAACCCTACAAGTCTAGCCTATGAGGTTGTGATTGTGTATATGTGTGCCTCTACGGACTAAGCCCTCCGGTTTATATAGACACCGGAGGGGACTAGGGCTGTACAAAGTCGGTTACAGAGAAAAGGAATCTTCATATCGATTGCCAAGCTTGCCTTCCACGCCAAGGAGAGTCCCATCCGGACACGGGACGAAGTCTTCAATCTTGTATCTTCATAACCTAACAGTCTGGCCCACATCAGTAGTCCGGCTATCCAGGGACCCCATAATCCGGGACTCCCTCAGTAGCCCCTGAACTAGGCTTCAATGATGAGGTGTCCGGCGCAGATTGTCTTCGGCATTGCACTAGTGCAGAACCGGGCAATAGCACCGGTTCGTAAGGCCCTATAGTGCCGGTTACATAACCGGCACTAAATTGTGGTCACTAAAGCCCCCCCCCCTTTAGTACCAGTTCAGCACGAACCGGTGCTAAAGGGCAACCACGTGGCACGAGCCAGCTCCGGGGGCCTGGAGCCCTTTAGTACCGGTTGGTAAGACCAACCGGTACTATAAGGTTTGGGGGGTTTTTAGTTTTATGATTTCTTTTTCATTTAATTTTGTGTTATGAGAGAGGGTCCAGGGGGTTATGTGGTGCTCAGGGCCTACTCCAACAGCGGCAAGCAGGCAAGAGGTGGCCGAGCGCGTGCACGCGCGCGTCGGGCAAACGCCCTCCTGCCTACTGGCAGGAGGCTGAACAGGGTGGCGGCTGCGATGGGCTGGGTCAGCTCCAGGGCCGCACACATAAGGAGGCCCAGGCGAGTCCTTCTCTGTCTCTCTTTCCTTTCTTTCATCTTTTGTTTAAGTTTTCTATTTTGCAACTTTGTTAGAATTTGGTTTTCAAACCAAATCACTTTTTAACAATTCTGAAAATAGTTACGGCCAATAATTGAATTATTCCAGAGGCCCTCAACTAATTCCAAAATTGTTGGGGCATTTAAAAATATTAATAGTATTTAAATGCTCCAATTCAAATACAATATGAGTTAATGCAAAAATCCAGAATAGCGTAAAAATATTTGCATCATTTTTGGCAGAGGTTTTCACCTTTATCAAAAATCAGGAACATTTTCAAAGGGCATTTTGGGTTCTTTGAAAATGATTTTATTTGATCCTATTTGAATTCATTTGGTGCTAGGGTTGGGATCAATCCCCATTTCAAGTTTAAATGCAATTTAAACATGAAGCAACACATGACTAGCTAGCCCAGAGCATACCAGAACTAGGGATGTGACAACTCGCCCCACTAAACAAGAATCTCGTCCCAAGATTCTAGACGTGAGGTAAGAAGACAGAGGGGACACAAAACTAACACGATCTTCACGATCCAACTACCCTGCTCGGAGATGTTGATCCCTTGATTCAAATTGATCTTGACGTCTTTGCTTTTGAGATATCCACCCAACACGATGTCGACAGAAAGAAACTCTATAGGAATTGATCTCCTCGAAGATTGAGCAACTCAGGATCAACTCATGGAGTGAGACATTGAACATCTCTTTAGATGAGACACAAAATACACATCAGGGGGGATGAAAGAGAGCAGATGGCGAAGGTTCAATTTGGTAGGAAACAATTCCATGCTTAAGAAGATGGTGGACAAGGTCAGAGTAGCAAGGAGTTAACCATGATCCCATAACGGGGCACCCTAGAAGAGGTGACTCGTAGAATATTCATTTAAGTGGCAAAAAGAATTAATTTTGATTTGAAGATCGTTGAAACTCTTTATACCATCCTAAGGCAAATCACAATCGATCATTTAAAGGAGTCCGAAAGAATGGCATACTCTGACTAGTATGGATGATGTGGACTACCTTGTTGAAGACAACACGAGGAATGATTATTGCTTATCATCGGAAATGGATGGGACCCATGGTAGGACCACTTTTGAAGATGATCCTGGACATCAATTACTGAGAAGACAGACCATAGTAAAATGGCACAATGGCAGGTGCAAGCTGGGAACAAAATGCAAATGCTGGGAATGATTCTGGTAACTTGGGAAAAAGCTCAACAGTAGAGAGTGATTCCATTGTTAGAATGGTTATAGTATAATCGAAGAAACTAGGAGCTCAAGAATCCCTAAGGAACAACTTCTAGAATAGGTCGCACGAGATCCTCATGGAGAGGATGATCAAATTGCTCAATCAAGATACTACAATAATAGATCTTCCAGCTAGGTGTGTCGGCCAAAACATCAACCTTGTCTGGACATACATCATAGATCTTGGAAAAGTTCCAACCGTCATACCTACCTGAGATTCAGATCTGGTTGGTAGCAGGATATTTCAGACAACATGTCTGGAAAGAAAGATGAAAGTTTGCAACACAAATCGACAAGATGACGTTGTGAGATTCTCGGGAGATGAGCTATGGTAGTAAGCTCCAAAACATGAGCAAGTTCTAGTACACACATGTGAACACTCAGTCCTAGACAAGCATCACCACATAGTAGTCTTATAATAAAACACTATCGATTTCAACTAGGGAACCATCAACAAGGATATCAAAGTCCTTGTATACTTATCGATGAACTTCTTATCCTTGAACAGATCAATCAGTAGCTTGGTGTGCTGGGGATACATATAGAATGAAGGTTGCAAGTCTCCAGACCACAAAATACTTCGCACATATGCATGACTGACATGGGATGATTTGGGAGGAAGCACAAACAAGCTTTCTCTAGTTCACGGCGGCAACTTGCATTCGGTGCACATGAACTTAGAGGAAGTCACTTCTTTCATCCAACTTATGCTTCATGAACGGGACATGAAGATAATGTTTATAATAGTTGCCAACACTAGCTGGATGTTCAACACGAATCATAGAGAAGATAAAAATGTTGATGATGGGATCAACAACAAATCATCCAGGTTTCCGTATAAGTGGAATTCCACAATTATGTGAACAAGGCGATAGTATTGGTCAGACCCAAAAGATATAATGGTGTATGCTCGAGGGACATCCACGAGTAAGACAACATTACGAACATCGTTGGTTCTGATTTGGTTTGAGAATTTCCCAAACTCAAATCAAAGTTTGGACAAGATAATAGATCCCATAACTGATCATGAGGACCAATTGATGAGGATATCATCTTTTTTCAACACACACACACACACACACACACACACACAAAGAGAGAGAAGATATCCCTTAGAGATGAACTAAGTCGGACAAGCTTTTATCTTCCAACTCTCCAAGTTGTTGTTTAGCTTAACCAACTAGCTCAGGGGTATCCAACATAGATTATTGGAGAAGAGGTGGTACAGGAAACCAACTTGATCACAAGCTCAACATAACAGTTAGGGGACAACCTGGTGATACTTTCGAGAAGATAATCAAAAAAATCATGAACCACTGATATGTTACTAAGCTCAAGAACAATCTTGCTCTTCAGGGCAAGACGATATGATTGAATAGGCAAGGGGTTGACACAATCCTAACTCCTTGATCGAAAAGTGCACCAGGAAAATGGACTAGGTAGCACAATCTGTCCTAGAATGATGATTCAATAACCAACACGCAAAGAACGAAATTTTTGTCCTTTGACTACCAAGCAACACGGTTGCTAGGAGTATTTAGTTCACACATCATAGTTCACTTGTCGGCATTCCGGCTGCGACAACACGGGATCGGGGAATGAATAATGATGGCGAGAAGTATCACTGCAACAAGAATTCAAAAGAGATGGTGCAATTCTCATGATTTTCTTGAAATAAGACGGTAGTACTCCAGGGTAGAACAGAACAAAAGCTGGATGGCATTTTGATCTGTGGAATACAACTACTTTGACCAAATCCCAGAGGTGGACGAGGTACTGGTGTTTGTTTCTCCTAGTCATTCCAGAATAGAATGGCTTGACGGACCACAAGAGTAAAAGGCATCGATGAACACGAATGCACAACTACTTCTGACTATCAACTGATAGACGAAGGTTAGAAAACAACTAAAGAGGGACAACTCAAAGGAACATATGATTTTCTGAGTTATGGATGTATAGATTAGTATGTCGAACAAATTCAACATATTTCTTCTAGATAGCCCATGTAGAAAGGTAGGACTAGCAGAGTCACAATATAACAGAGAACTCATCAAGAGCACTCTGGTTGTGATCTCTCGGTTCAACGAGGAACTTCTGCCATAAATAGTTCATGGTATTTGTAAGAAAGAAATACCACGGACATCGAGGACTATCACAAAGGTTACTAATATCCTAAAGGAACGAGCAAACACTAACAACAGGAGCTAAGTAGAGTGAATCTTGGGTTCAAGAACCCATAGATGGAATACCTACTATCTAAATAACATCACAAAATGTTGTTGAGAATGGTGGCCAGAATCATCACACTGGGAATAATATGCATTGCTAGATTATTGGATGGTTCTTTAGACTACCCTAGTGTCATAATAATATCTCCAACATATATACTGAGGCAATGAAGTACCTCAACTCAGCAATTAGTGTGGTTAATCTGGCCCAAAAGGACATCAAAAACAGAAGGAAAGTATTTTGCAAATGCATCAGACTATTTAGAAACGTGGGATTACTCGGACAACATAACGGCTGTAAATGCTCAAAATATTTGAGACATCCTGCAAAAATGGTGGCATAACCACTCAACATCACAATATCAAGGTTTTGAGACTAACTGTCAATATACAGAAGTAGTAGGAACTGGACTGAGGCTTAAATACAACAATCCTATAACTCTACGGATTAGTAACATGTGATCCTGATAGAAAGAAGAGAAATCCTTGATCCTTAACCCCGTAGGAAAGATAGGATGACTCGGATCGGAAGGTCATAAGGTAAAGGAGTAAAAAGAGCCTTACGTTCCCTTCCACAATCAATTCCCTTATATAACTAAAGAATTTCTAGACTCAACTTCGACCAGTTTGGCTTGGTAATCCTACAGGCAGACAGGTTCTGATGCAAAGCTGTTAGGACGCCAATCCTAAGTCACAACGATTTAGCATGTAACACATCATATCACTTTGTGGCCTCACGCACGGTATTCCCACAGGTGCCACCTTACCTGGCCCAGGACCGTTTGCACCTTTTGGCTCATGTATATGATAGATGCAAAGTTGTTAGGACGCCAATCCTAAGTCACACCGATTTAGCATGTAACACATCATATCACTTTGTGGCCTCACGCACGGTGTTCCCACGGGTGCCACCTTACCTGTCCTGGGACCGTTTGCACCTTTTGGCTCATGTATATGATAGTGTCGCTAGAATCCATATGACAAAGAACCCGGGCTGACATGACTAGTCATAAACCCAAGGTGGTGCTAACTTACATGGACAGTCATACATGACCCTACAACGAATGTGTCGATCATCAACGTATGAACCCAAGTCGTAGCAAGCTACAAGGACTTAAAGGAACAACGTGTGACATTTCCCCAAAGAGACAGACACATGAACAAAGAAGGACACATGCCGGCTAGCCTAAGTGTTTCGGATCAGTAGCAAGCTACCTTGGCTTAGTGGAAACACTAGGAGACATTTCCCCATAAGAGAGGCTACCAAGAATAAACAACTAGGTTGTCGGATCCCACACATACTTAGCATTTCAAAATCATACATACAATATGCTCGATATGTGCAAATACAACATGGCATCACAACAAAACCCTACGACACAAAGTATTTATTCGGAACGCTTCGAAGAGCCAGATATTACAAACATGGGTCTCATGACCCAACATACAGTGCATACAAGCAATGGAAGCATAACATGTCTGGGTACAAACAACTACAAATGAAAAAGGCTGAGAAGCCTGACTATCTACAAGACCCTCCCAAGTGTACAAGAGCGTAGCTGAGGTAACAAGATAAACATCGAAGTCCACGCGGAACTACTAGTGAGACTGAAGTCTCTCTGCAAAAACATAAATTAAGCAAACGTCAGTACAAATGTACCTAGCAAGACTTACATCAGAACTAGCTACATATGCGTCAGTATCAACAAAGGGGTGGTGGAGTTTAACTGCGGCAAGCCAGCTTTGACTCGGTGGCTATCCTGTACTATACGACATTTGGTAGCTCTTTTGAGCTGGCGCACATGAGTCCACATATTCACCGTATCAATACACCACTATGGATTCGCTCTCGTCTCCCTACGAGAAGGCCGTTGTCGGTGTAAAAACCGGCGGATCTCGGGTAGGGGGTCCCGAACTATGCGTCTAGGCGGATGGTAACAGGAGACAAGGGACACGATGTTTTTACCCAAGTTCGGGCCCTCTCGATGGAGGTAAAACCCTATTCCTGCTTGATTAATATTGATGATATGGGTAGTACAAGAGTAGATCTACCACGAGATCAGAGAGGCTAAACCCTAGAAGCTAGCCTATGGTATGATTGTTGTTCGTCCTACGGACTAAAACCCTCCGGTTTATATAGACACCGGAGAGGGCTAGGGTTACACAGAGTCGGTTACAATGGGAGGAGATCTACATATCCGTATCGCCAAGGCCCGCCGGAGTTTGGCCGGCGGCGACCATTTTGCACGGTGGAGGCACAACTGGGAGGCGCTAGGGGTTGTCGTTGGACGCGCGAAGAGCATCTACACGGAGCTGGCAGGGTGACGCTTCTAACGGTGCGGCGACTGGAGGTGGGGTGGCCGGAGCTTGCCGAAATGGAGCACGCGGCGGTGGCCGGAGCTCTGGCTCGAATGGGCGCGAGGCTGCGGTGCGCTGGGAAAATAGCTGGCGGTGGCATTGGCTTCCTATGGAGCTGTTGAGCACGTAGTCGTGCTCGGGCGCGAGCTTTGCTAGCTCTGGTTACGGTGGCGACCGGCTCTCGGCTCCGGCGGAACCACGGTCTAGAGAGAGCAAATGAGCGCAGGGAGAGAGGGGTTCAGTGCGGAGGCTCACAGCGAGTCCAACAAGCGTGAGGGCGAGGTCAGGGACGCCCTATACCTCCCGAATTGATGACAAGGATCCACGGTGGCCGGTGATGGAAATGGCGATGTTGGCGACGTTGTGGCGCGTCCGTGTTCCATGGCTCGATGGAGAGGACGAGGAAGACGTCCTAGAGCTCTTAGACACGTCATGGGAGCAAGGGGTGGTTGTGGCTGCGGTAAACAGGGTCGGCAGCGATGAGCTCGCTCAGTGGAGCTTGGTAGAGATAGATAGAGGAGGGGATGAGGGCGAGGGAGAATGAGAGAGGGTCCAGGGAGTTGCGTGGCGCTCGGGGCCTACTCGAGTAGTGGCAAGCAGGCAGGAGGTGGCCGAGCGCGTGTGCGCATGCGTCGGGCACACACCCTCCTGCCTACTAGCAGGAGGTTGAAGACGGTGGCGGCTGTGGTGGGATGGGTCGGCTGTTGGGCCGCACACATAAGGAGGCCCAGGCGAGTCCTTCTCTTTCTCTCTTTCCTTTATTTCATCTTTTGTTTAAGTTTTCTATTTCTCAACTCTGTTAGAATTTGGTTTTCAAACCAAATCACTTTTTAACAATTCTGAAAATAGTTATGGCCACTAACTGAATTATTCCAGAGGCCCTCAACTAATTCCAAAATTGTTGGGGCATTTAAAAATGTTAGTAGTATTTAAATGCTCCAATTCAAATACAATATGAGTTAATGCAAAAATCCAGAATGGCCTAAAAATTTTGCATCATTTTGGCAGAGGTTTTCACCTTTATCAAAAATCATGAGCATTTTCAAAGGGCATTTCGGGTTCTTTGAAAATGATTATATTTGATCCTATTTGAATTCATTTGGTGCTAGGGTTTGGATCAATCCCCATTTCAAGTTTAAATGCAATTTAAACATGATGCAACACATGACTAGCTAGCCCAGAGCATACCAGAACTAGGGATGTGACACCCCCCCCCCCCCCGCGTATATAAAGGAGGGAGGGAGAGGAGGCCGGCCTAGGCGCGCCCCAAGTGGGGGGGAGTCCCACTTGGACTCCTAGGAGGATTCGGCCCCCTTTCCTTTTTCCGGAGGGGAAAGGGGGAAGGAGTAGGAGAAGGAGAAGGAAAGCGGGGGCGCCGCCCCCACCTCTTGTCCAATTCGATTTCCCCCTGGTGGGGGGCGCGCTGGCCCCTTGTGGGCTGGTGTGCCTCCCATCTATGGCCCATATGGACCATATTTTCCCCCGGGGGGTTCTGGTAACCCCTTTGGTACTCCGGTATATACCCGATACGCTCAGGAACCCTTACGGTGTCTGAATACAACCTTCCATTATATTAATCTTTACCTCTCGACCATTTCGTGACTCCTCGTAATGTCCGTTATTTCATTAGGGACTCCGAACAACCTTCATTCTCCAAAACAAATAGCTCATATAACACATATCATCATCAAACGTTAAGCGTGTGGACCCTACGGGTTCGAGAACTATGTAGACATGACCGAGACACCTCTCCAGTCAATAACCAATAGCGGAACCTGGATACTCACAATGTTTCCCACATATTCTACGAAGATCTTTATAGGTCGAACCGCTATGTCAACATATGTTATTCCCTTTGTCATTGGTATGTTACTTCCCTGAGATTCAATCGTTGGTATCTTCATACCTAGTTCAATCTCGTTACCGACAAGTCTCTTTACTCATTCTATAATGCATCATCCCGCAACTAACTCATTAGTCACATTGCTTGCAAGGCTTTATATGATGTGCATTACCGAGAGGTCCCAGAAATACCTATCCGATACTCGGAGTGACAAATCCTAATCTCGATCTATGCCAACACAACAAACACCTTCAGAAATACCTATAGAGCATCTTTATAATCACCCAGTTATGTTGTGACATTTGATAGCACACAAGGCATTCCTCCGGTGTCCAGAAGTTGCATAATCTCATAGTCGGAGGAATATGTATTTGACATGAAGAAAGAAGTAGCCATAAAACTGAATGGTCATTATGCTATGCTAACGGATGGGTCTTGTCCATCACATCATTCTCCTAATGATGTGATCACGTTCATCAAATGACAACACATTTCTATGGCTAGGAAACTTAACCATCTTTGATTAACGAGCTAGTGAAGTAGAGGAATACTAGGAACACGGTGTTTTGTCTATGTATCCACACAAGTATCAGGTTTCCGGTTAATACAATTCTAGCATGAATAATAGACACTACTAGGAAAAGGGCTATAGATGGGATGGGTACTAATGATGCACCTGTCAGGTAGTGCGCCACTACTATATACTAATGGCGCACCATTTGTTGATGCGCCATTAGTGTTGAAGACACTAATGGCGCACCAGACACACGGTGTGCCACTAGTAATAAAAAAATTCCCATTTTTCCATACATACTAATGGCGCACTGGACACAAAGTGCGCCATTAGAATATATACTTTTTTTGCAAAACTTCTAATGGTACTAGGGTCGACCCCCCGCTCCACCGGCCGTCGTCGCCGACCGCACCCTCCACCGACCCCCAGTCCCACAGCACCCTCCCCCGCTCCACCGCGCCGCCGCCGACCCCTGGCCCGCACCCTCCCCCACTCCACCGCCGCCGATGACCACCCGCACCCGCTCCCACTCCACTGCCGCCGACGTCCCACCGCACCCTCCCCCGCTCCACCGGCCGCAGCCGCCAACCCCTGGCCCGAACCGTCCCCCACTCCACCATCGCCGACGACCACCCGCACCCTCTCCCACGCACCCTCCCCCGCGAGCGCCGCCTCCCTCACCTCCCTCCCTAACCCTCGGAGCCGCCGGAGACTTGAAGCCTCGGCGCCGCCTCCCTCACCTCCCTCCCTAACCCTCGGAGCCACTGGAGACTTGGAGCCTCGGCGCCGCCTCCACGTCCACCAGGGAGAGGAGCCCCACGTCCACCAGGACAGGAGACCCGCGACCTCCCTGCCTCCCCCAAGCTCGCCGTCTCCGCCCTCCGTCGTCTCCGCTCCGGCCACCACCTCACCGTGGTCAGGTAATCTTCTTCTCCTCTCTTCCTCCTCTCCTCCCTCCCGGCCCCCTCCCCCTGACTGACTCGACTCCCCTGGCCTTCGCGGCAGTTCACCGTCCAGGATCTCCGACTGCATCGCCTCCTGCGGCGGCAACATCCACAGCATCGACGTCTTCGTCCCCGACGATGCCCCTGTCTTCTACGCCAGCAGGTACCCCATCCAACTCACCCCCGCCTCCATTTCCCACCTCTCCCTCTCTGCTCCTCCCTCCTTGCCCTCTCCCATAGCATGTTTTGGTTAGGGTATGTGTTGGTCTGTGTTATCATGGTACTCTTGAATGCTAAGTTGTTATGTGATGCCCGGCCCGCACCCTCCCCTGGCCCACTCCATCGCCGACCCCCGGCCCACACCCTCCCCCACTCCACCGCCGTCGACGACCAACCGCACCCTCCCCCGCTCCACAGGCCGCCGCCGCCGACCCCCGGCCTGCACCCTCCCCCACTCCATCGTCGCTGATGACCCACCGCACCCTCCACTCCACCTTTTTCATATTCATAAATATTTTCAAATAACAAATTTGAACATATTTTTAAAAAAATTATTACTATTTTTATAAAAAATTACTGTTATGACTTAAACAAGTTTGAAGATATTTAAACACAAATAAATATCAAACAGCATTTTAAATGCATAAAAATAAAAATTGGGGAGCCTGGGAATCGAACCCAAGACCTCCTAGTGTGTGTGCTGCGTGCTGACCAGTCAGGCTAGTGGGCAAGTTTTGATGTAGATTGGGTTAGGTGGAATATAACCTGAGGGCTCGAACTATAATAAAAAAAATATTCTAATGGCGCACCGCTGCAGGGTGCACCATTAGTAAGCTTCCCCCCACTCCACCTATTCCCCTCCCTCCCTTCCTCCCCACTCGACCTAATTTGCCCCCTCCGCCCCAACCATACGCCGCCGCCGCGCCTGCACGCCCCCTCCGTCCCCTCCGTCCCCTGCCGCCGCCGCCCCGACCCCCCCCCAGACTCCACCCCCGCCGCCCCCGCGCCCCCCCACCACTGTAGCTCCCCCGCACCGCCGCCCCCGTGCCCCCATGCCCCCCACCACTGCAGCTCCCCCGCGCCGCCGCCCCCACGCCCCCGCGCCCCAAGACGGAGGAGGAGGACCAGGAGGAGGACGAGGAGGAGGAGGAGACGACGACCGCGGCTTCCTCCGGGTCCAAGGCGGCCGGCCAGCGCCGTGTACGCCCTCGACTGAAGGTGAGCCCCTCCCCTCCACTTCCTTCTTCTTCTTCTTCCTCTTGCCCTCAACCTGTGCTCTGAGTCTCGACCACTGTGCTGGGCCCGTCCATCTCCGGCGAGCCCACCACACCGCGCGAGCTCAACGAATTAGGAGCTCACTCCTCGGTGTTGTCCAGACATTTCCTCATCGAAGGGCATCAATTGAAATCCACAGCAAGGTGAATGTTTTTCATTCGAATTCGTGTACTGCAATTTTTCTTTTATGTATACTGTAAAAATTGAAGAACAAGTGTGTCTTGAGTGTATACATTGATTCAGGGTTGTACTGTTAGATTAGCTCGTCACCGTCAGTTACATTAGCCTGTTGTACTGTTGTACACTTCTGGTTCTGTAACTGCTACAAGCAAGGCTACATGTATCCCTATTCTGAACCTCGATGAATTCAAGTCAATCTTATATCTGTGTGTTAGATTTTATCAGTGTGTGGTTTCCTTGAAAAAATGTGTGGTGGTTTGCTCCCCGCGGTGATCCAATTCTCACGATGCGGCAGCCACGGACTGGAGATCGGGGCACCGCCGTGGTTTGCTGCAGAATCTGAAACCAATCAATTAACTACAGAATCTGAAGCCTCGTTTTCAACTCAGTACACATAATATGTTGTCTTGTACTACTATTACTAGTAGGCTGCTTTAAAAAAATTACCGGTTGCATATATAAGCATAAGCACTTAGAATTTCACATGTATATAAAAAATACCCACAACAAATAATTAAAATCCCCTACAATGATTTTCAAAAAAATGGAATTCGACGATGTATACTATCAGATCTAATGCACAAAATAACGAAAGTGGTACATAAAGATATAACTTTGTAGTGTGCAATGCATTACAAACGATAGATAGCACCTCTTTTTGGAAAAGGCCCCAGATCATATATTAAAGAACACCAATGATACATGGAAATTACAACCAGGTCCTTGGGGTGTGGTGTCCCTGTGATATAGGGTTGGCCGTTTAATTGATACACACCAAATTTTGCTAAGTGGTCGTTTCCTGATCAATCATGCCTAGTAGACTTTTTAATTAATTAGGAGCAGTGAACCCTTGTTTTCAAAACTTGAAACTGACTGGCTGTTTAGCAATGTTCAGTAGGACCGAATTATAGTAGCGCATTTACAGGGTAAGCTTGATGCATTCTTTCCAGTATGTGTTCTTCTCTACATGATGGTGTGATGAAATGGTGCTTGATCTGAAGTTAGAAAGTAAGAGTGTGACAAAGTTATGTCAGGGCTTAGTTTGTGATGATGCTACTTGTGATCTTGTGATGATGCTACTTGTGATCTTCTGAAATGACCCATTGGCGACTTCATTACGCGGGGATAATGATTTTGTAGGTGCCCCAAGAGGCCCTTGAGTTTGCGGGAATGTCGATTAACTTCCGTTCCGGCAAATTCGGGTACTCCATATGTCCTATTTTCAGCAAAGGTCATGCTGAAATTTTCCGTGAATTTTAGCATGACTTTGCTAAAAATAGGACATATGGGGTACTTGCGACTAATGCATGTTATCATGCATGTTTTATGATCTGTTGTAAGGGTACTAATTGGTCTCTTCTGCTGCTTATCATAGATGGCGGGAAGCAGCCACCGCCGCTCTGCGACACCGCAGTACGAGTTGGATGCTTCCGAGTTCTTCAGTATCATACTTGGGACTTCAGTATCATCCATGACGCAGGTATATAAAACGAGAGATCTCCCCTTCACCCATCTCATTATGATATATGTTGTTTGCTACATCACTCATTGTCCCAAACTGCAGACGCTGCCTGACAGTTTTATGAACATGCTGGGTGAAGATCCGCCAAATAATGTAAAGCTGCGACAGGCCGGCAGCGGGTTTCGCAGGCAGTGGGATGTGGAGTTGGTGATCAAGGAGGGCCACATGTACTTGTCTCGTGGGTGGGAGAAGTTCTACCGTGCCTACGACCTGCGGCTGGGGTACTTCCTTCTCTTCAGGTACGACGACGACGCCACCATGCTCATCGTGAAGGTGTTCAACGCGACTATGTGTCGCATGCGCTACGCTGACGATGATGATGCCGGTACGTTCTGCCTCTTCTTATTCCTCTACATTTGGCTTTGTCTCACATCGATTGTTAACGGTCATTGTTGCATTTGGACAGGTAATGGGAGCAGCAGCAGCGACACTGGCTACAGCAAAGCAGCAGGGACTATGACTGTAGCAAAAGCAACACCGATTCTGGCTTTAGCGAAAGCAGCAGCGATTCTGGCAGCAGCATAGACAACAAGAAGGATGATCCGGACTGGAGTGCGGGAGAAGAGGAGCAGAGTGGGGATGAGGAGCTGCAGGATGACGATGGGCATCAGGCTGAGGATGACCTAGCGCTGGTGGTGGCTGACCAAGGGCAAGAGATGGTGGTGGCTGACCATGGGCAAGAGATGGAGGTGGCTGAGGATGACCTAGCGATGGTCGTGCCCGTCCTGCCTGAAGGTGGCCTCGCGATGGTGGTGGTGCCTGACAATGACCACGCATCGGTGGTGGCGCCGGCGATCCCACAACAGGGCGACATGACCACGCCAATTGTGGTAGAAGACTACATCCCACTGCCTCCACTGCCTCCACCGCCTCGCCGCTCTTGGCGCATCAGGCTGAGGAAGGAGAAGGAGAAGAACAATGCATGAGAACTGAACTTTGTCAGGTATGTCAGATCTCCAAAATGATATATATATATATATATATATATATATATATATATATATATATATATACTTAGTTACCTATGTTATCTCTAATATGCTTAGTTTCCTATAGGTTAGCTTCATTTTACCTAAGTTGGCTCTAATATGCTAACTTAGAGCTTATATGCTTAGTTTCCTATAGGTTAGCTCCAAAATAACTTATGTTAGCACAAAATGATCAAGTTTACATAATAAGTTTATAGTCTTTTTCTTATTCTTCTTCTTTTCCAAAATGACATAGGTTAGCTTCATTTTACCTAAGTTCGCTCTAATATACTAACTTAGAGCTTATATGCTTAGTTTCCTATAGTTTAGCTCCAAAATAACTTATGTTAGCACAAAATGATCAAGTTTACATAATAAGCTTATAGTCTTCTTCTTATTCTTCTTCTTTTCCAAAATTCTTCTTATTCTTCTTCTAGTGTTCTTCTTCTTCTAGTATTCTTCTAGTCTTCTTCTTCTTCTTCTTCTAACTTCTTGTTTATCATTTTGCAGATTTGATTTAATTCACGGAAGCTTGCATGGATGGAGTGCTTCTTTTCCATTTCTATTTTTATTTTGTATCAATGTGAAACTTTTGTGAATTGATGGATAACGGTGTTGGATGAACAATGTGAAACTTTTGTAATATGTAACGATGGAACTATGATTGTTATATGGATGCTTGTTGTATATATATATGTTGGCTATGTATCAATGTTGGCTATGTATGTATATATGATGGAACTTGTGTGTTGGCTATGATTGTTATATGGATGCTTGTTGTATATATATATATATATATGTTGGCTATGATTGTTATATGGAACTATGTGTTGGCTATGTATGTATATCTCATATGTGAAATAGTGACCTGAGATTAAGCAAAAACCAAAAAAAATTAAAAAAATTGTTACTAATGGTGCACTACAATATGGTGCACCATTAGTATAGCAGACACTAGTGGCGCACTGTGGGCGAAACTAATGGCGCACTGCTTGGTGCGCCATTAGTATACCAGATACTAATGGCGCACCAATGGTGCGCCATTAGTAAAAAATACTAGTGGCGTGGT
Source organism: Triticum aestivum (assembly GCF_018294505.1). Lineage (NCBI taxonomy): Eukaryota > Viridiplantae > Streptophyta > Magnoliopsida > Poales > Poaceae > Triticum > Triticum aestivum. The sequence continues at coordinate 128,424,982 of NC_057798.1, forward strand.
ACTAATGGCGCACCGGTAGTGCGCCATTAGTAGGCAAAACCGGTGCGCCATTAGTAGGCCTTTTCCTAGTAGTGAGACATTTATCATGATATAAGGAAATATAAAATAATAACTTTATTAGTGCCTCTAGGGCATATTTCTTTCATTTCCTTAGGGTATCCTATGAAGACGCACTTCTCCGATTTGGGTTCTAGCCTATCAGGCTTAAGCCTTTTGACATAAGCATCGCTACCCCAAACTTTAAGAAATGACAACTTAAGTTTATTGCCAAACCACAGTTCATACGATGTCGTCTCAATGGAATTTTGTCGGTGCCCTATTTAACGTGAATGCGGCTGTCTCTAATGCATAACCCCAAAACAATATTGGTAAATCGGTAAGAGACATCATAGATCACACCATATCTAATAAAGTACGGTTACAATGTTCGTACACACCATTACACTGTGGTGTTCTAGGTGGCGTGAGTTGTGAAACTATTCCACGTTGCTTAAAATGAAGGCCAAACTCGTAACTCAAATATTCGCCTCCACGATCAAATCGTAGAAACTTTATTTTCTTGTTACGATGATACTTGCCTCTGAAATTCTTTGAACTTTTCAAATGTTTCAGACTTGTGTTCCATTAAGTAGATATACCCATATCTGCTTAAATCATCTGTGAAGGTTAGAAAATAACGATACTTGCCACGTGCCTCAACACTCACTGGACCGCATACATCGGTATGTATTATTTCCAATAAGTCATTAGCTCGCTCCATTGTTCCAGAGAACGGAGTTTTAGTCATCTTGCCCATGAGGCATGGTTCGCAAGTATCAAATGATTCATAATCAAGTGATTTCAAAATCCCATCAGCATGGAGTTTCTTCATGCGCTTTACACCAATATGACCTAAACGATAGTGCCACAAATATGTTGCACTATCATTATAAACTCTGCATCTTTTGGCATCAATATTATAAATATGTGTATCACTATGATCGAGATTCAATAAACCATTAACATTGGGTCTATGACCATAGAAGGTTTTATTCATGTAAACAAAATAACTATTCTCTGTCTTAAATGAATAATTGTATTGCAATAAACATGATCTAATCATATTCATGCTCAATGCAGACACCAAATAACATTTATTTAGGTTCAACACTAATCCCGAAAGTATAGGGAGTGTGCGATGATGATCATATCAATCTTAGAACCACTTCCAACACACATCACCACCTCACCCTCAGCTAGTCTCTATTTATTCTGCAACTCCTGTTTCGAGTTACTAATCTTAGCAACCGAACAGGTATCAAATACCCAGGGGCTACTACGAGCACTAGTAAGGTACACATCAATAACATGTATATCAAATATACCTTTGTTCACTTTGCCATCCTTCTTATCCGCCAAATATTTGGGGTAGTTCCGCTTCGAGTGACCATTTCCTTTGAAGTAGAAGCACTCAATTTCAGGCTTAGGTCTAGCTTTGGTCTTCTTCATGGGAGCGGCAACTTGCTTGTCATTCTTATTGAAGTCCCCTTTCTTTCTCTTTGTCCTTTTCTTGAAACTAGTGGTCTTGTCAATCATCAAAACTTGATGCTCTTTCTTGATTTCTACCTTCATTGATTTCAGCATCACGAAGAGCTCGGGAATCGTTTTCTTCATCCCTTGCATATAATAATTCATCACGAAGTTCCGGTAACTTGGTGATAGTGACTTGAGAACTCTGTCAATCATTATCTTATCTGGAAGATTAACACCCACTTGATTCAAACGATTGTAGTACTCAGACATTCTGAGCACATGCTCAGTGGTTGAGCTATTCTCCTCCATCTTGTAGGTGAAGTACTTGTCAAAGGTCTCATACCTCTCGACACAGGCATGAGCCTGAAATACCAATTTCGGCTCTTGGAACATCTCATATGCTCCGTGGCGTTCAAAAGATTTTTGAAGTCCCGGTTCTAAGACGTAAAGCATGGTGCACTAAATTATCAAGTAGGCATTATATCGAGCTTGCAGAACGTTCATAATGTCTGCATCTGCTCCTGCAACAGGTTTGTTACCTAGCGGTGCATCAAGGACATAATTTTTTTGTGCGGTAATGAGGATAATCATCAGACCATGGACCCAGTCCACTTCATTGCTACTACCCTCTTTCAACTTTTTTTATCTAGGAACATATCAAAAATAAACAGGGAGCTATATCACGAGCTATTGATCTACAACATAGATATGCAAAAACTATCAGGACTAGGTTCATGATAAATTAAGTTCAATTAATCAAATTACTTAAGAACTCCTACTTAGATATACATCCCTCAAGTCATCTAAATGATACGTGATCCAAATCAACTAAACCTTGTCCGATCATCACGTGAGATGGAGTAGTCATCAATGGTGAACATCTCTATGTTGATCATATCTACTATATGATTCATGTTCGACCTTTCGGTCTCCAGTTCCAAGGCCATGTATGTACATGCTTGGCTCGTCAAGTTTAACCCGAGTATTCCGTGTGTGGAAAACTTTCTTGCACCCATTATATGTGAACGTAGAGCCTATCACACCCGATCATCACGTGGTATCTCAGCATGAAGAACTGTCGCAATGGTGCATACTCGGGGAGAACACTTATACCTTGAAATGGATCATCTTACAATGCTACCGCCATACTAAGCAAAATAAGATGCATAAAGATAAACATCACATGCAATAAAAATATGTGACATGATATGGCCATCATCATCTTGTGCTTTTGATCTCCATCTCCAAAGCAATATCATGATCTCCATCGTCATCGGCTCGACACTTTGATCTCAATTGTAGCATCATGGTTGTCTCACCAATTATTGCTTCTACAACTATCGCTACTACTTAGTGATAAAGTAAAGCAATTACAAGGTGTTTGCATTTAATACAATAAAGCGACAACCATAAGGCTCCTGCCAGTTGCTGATAACTTCTGCAAAACATGATCATCTCATACAATAACATATAGCACATCATGTCTTTACCATATCACATCACAACATGCCTTGCAAAAACAAGTTAGATGTCCTCTACTTTCTTGTTGCAAGTTTTACGTGGCTGCTACGGGCTTCTAGAAAGAACCGTTCTTACGTATGGCACAAAATCACAACGGTGATTTATCAAGTTTGCTGTTTTAACCTTCAACAAGGACCGGCCGCAGTCAAATTCGATTCAACTAAAGTTGGAGAAACCGACACCCGCCAGCCACCTTTATGCAAAACTAGTTGCATGTCTGTCGGTGGAACCGGTCTCATGAACGTGGTCATGTAAGGTTGGTCCGGGCCGCTTCATCCAACAATACCGCTGAATCGAAATAAGACATTGGTGGTAAGCAGTATGACGATCACCGCCCACAACTCTTTGGGTTCTACTCGTGCATATCATCTACGCATAGACCTGGCTCTGATGCCACTATTGGGAAATGTAGCATGCAATTTCAAAAAAATCTATGCTCACGCAAGATCTGTCTAGGAGATGCATAGCAACGAGAGGGAGAGAGTGTGTCCACGCACCCTCATAGACCAAAAGCGGAAGCATTTGTTAACATGGTTGATGTAGTCGAACTTCTTCTCGTTCCAACCGATCAAGCATCAAACGTATGGCACCTTCGAGTTCTACCCATGTTCAGCTCGATGACGTCCCTCGGACTCTTGATCCAGCAAAGTGTCAAGGGAGAGTTGCGTCAGCACGACGGTGTGGTGACGGTGATGGTGAAGTGATCCACGCAGGCCTTCGCCTAAGCACTGCATGAATATGATCGGAGGCGTAAACTGTGGAGGGGGCGCCACACACGGCTAGGAATCAATAATGTGTGTTCTAGGTGCCTCCCCGCCTTCATATATATATATAGAGAGAGGGAGAGGGAGAGGGGCAGCCAAGGGGCGTCCAAGTAGGAGGAATATTACTTGGGGCCCTAATCCTATTCGCCCCCCCCCCCTACCATAATTCTCGAAGAGGGAAAGAAGGAGGAGGTGGAGAGAAGGAAGGGGAGGCCGAATGCCTCCCCTTCATTTCTCTATTCTCCTCTTTCCTTTCCCCCTCTATTTGAAGGAAATATGCCCTAGAGGCAATAATAAAGTTATTATTTATTTCCTTATTTCATGATAAATGTTTATTATTCATGCTAGAATTTTATTAACCGGAAACATAATACATGTGTTAATACATAGACAAACATAGTGTCACTAGTATGCCTCTACTTGACTAGCTCGTTGAATCAAAGATGGTTACGTTTCCTAGCCATAGACATGAGTTGTCATTTGATTAAACGGGATCACATCATTAGGAGAATGATGTGATTGATATGACCCATTCCGTTAGCTTAGCACTCGATCGTTTAGTATGTTGCTAATGCTTTCTTCATGACTTATACATGTTCCTATGACTATGAGATTATGCAACTCCCATTTACCGGAGGAACACTTTGTGTGCTACCAAACGTCGCAACGTAACTGGGTGATTATAAAGGTGCTCTACAGGTGTCTCCGAAGATACATGTTGGGTTGGCGTATTTCGAGATTAGGATTTGTCTCTCCGATTGTCGGAGAGGTATCTCTGGGCCCTCTCGGTAATACACATCACTTAAGCCTTGCAAGCGTTGCAATTAATGAGTTAGTTGCGGGATGATGTATTACGGAACGAGTAAAGAGACTTGCCGGTAAGGAGATTGAACTAGGTATTGAGATACCGACGACCGAATCTCGGGCAAGTAACATACCGATGACAAAGGGAACAATGTATGTTGTTATGCGGTCTGACCGATAAAGATCTTCGTATAATATGTGGGAGCCAATATGAGCATCCAGGTTCCGCTATTGGTTAATGACCGGAGACATGTCTCGTTCATGTCTACATTGTTCTCGAACCCGTAGGATCCGCACGCTTAAGGTTTCGATGACAGTTAAATTATGAGTTTATGAGTTTTGATGTACCGAAGGAGTTAGGAGTCCCAGATGAGATCAGGGACATGACGAGGAGTCTCGAAATGGTCGAGATGTAAAGATCGATATATTGGACGACTATATTCGGAGTTCGGAAAGGTTCCGAGTGATTCGGGTATTTTTCGGAGTACCGGAGAGTTACGGGAATTCGCCGGGGAGTATATGGGCCTTATTGGGCCATACGGGAATAGAGGAGAGAGGCCGAAAGGAAGGAGGCGCGCAGCCCCCCTATGGTCCGAATTGGACAAGGGGTGCAGCCCCCTTTTCCTTCCTCCTCTCCCCCTCTTTCCTTCTCTCCTACTCCAACAAGGAAGGGGGGAGTCCTACTCCCGGTGGGAGGAGGACTCCTCCTGGCGCGCCCCTCCTGGCCGGCCGAACCCCTCCCCTTGGCTCCTTTATATACGGGGGCAGGGGGGCACCTCTAGGCACAACAACAATTGATCCCTTAGATCTCTTAGCCGTGTGTTGTGCCCCCCTCCACCATAGTCCACCTCGATAATATCGTAGCGGTGCTTAGGCAAAGCCCTGCAACGGTAGAACATCAAGATCGTCACCATGCCGTCGTGCTGACGGAACTCTCCCTCGACACTCGGCTGGATCGGAGTTCGAGGGACGTCATCGAGCTGAATGTGTGCTAGAACTCGGAGGTGCCGTAGTTTCGGTGCTTGATCGGTCGGGCCGCGAAGACGTACGACTACATCAACCGCGTTGTGCTAACGCTTCTGCTTACGGTCTACAAGGGTATATAGACAACACTCTCCCCTCTCGTTGCTATGCATCACCATGATCTTGCGTGTGCGTAGGAATTTTTTTGAAATTACTATGTTCCCCAACAGTGGCATCCGAGCCTAGGTTTTATGCGTAGATGTCATATGCACGAGGAGAACACAAATGAGTTATGGGAGATACAAGTTATACTGCTTACTAGCATGTCATACTTTGGTTCAGCGGCATTGTGAGATGAAGCGGCCCAGACCGACATTACGCGTACGCTTACGCGAGACTGGTTTCACCGTTATGAGCACTCGTTGCTTATAGGTGACCGGCGGGTGTCTGTCTCTCTCACTTTAGATGAACCGAGTGTGGCTACGCCCGTTCCTTGCGAAGGTTAAAACAGCACTTACTTGACGAACTATCGTTGTGGTTTTTGATGCGTAGGTAAGAACGGTTCTTGCTCAGCCCGTAGCAGCCACGTAAAATTTGCAACAACAAAGTAGAGGACGTCTAACTTGTTTTTGCAGGGCATGTTGTGATGTGATATGGTCAAGACGTGATGCTATATTTTATTGTATGAGATGATCATGTTTTGTAACCGAAGTTATCGGCAACTGGCATGAGCCATATGGTTGTCGCTTTATTGTATGAAATGCAAACGCCCTGTAATTGCTTTACTTTATCACTAAGAGGTAGCGATAGTCGTAGAAGAAATAGATGGCGTAACGACAACGATGCTACGATGGAGATCAAGGTGTCGCGCCGGTGACGATGGTGATCACGACGGTGCTTCGGAGATGGAGATCACAAGCACAAGATGATGATGGCCATATCCTATCACTTATATTGATTGCATGTGATGTTTATCTTTTATGCATCTTATCTTGCTTTGATTGACGGTAGCATTATAAGATGATCTCTCACTACATTTCAAGATAAAAGTGTTCTCCCTGAGTATGCACCGTTGCCAAAGTTCGCCGTGCCCAGACACCACGTGATGATCAGGTGTGATTAGCTCTACGTCCATCTACAATGGGTGCAAGCCAGTTTTGCACACGCAGAATACTCAGGTTAAACTTGACGAGCCTAGCATATGCAGATATGGCCTCGGAACACTAAGACCGAAAGGTCTAGCGTGAATCATATAGTAGATATGATCAACATAGTGATGTTCACCATTGAAAACTACTCCATTTCACGTGATGATCGGTTATGGTTTAGTTGATTTGGATCACGTGATCACTTAGAGGATTAGAGAGATGTCTTTCTAAGTGGGAGTTCTTAAGTAATATGATTAATTGAACTTTAATTTATCATGAACTTAGTCCATTTTGCAAATTATGTTGTAGATCAATAGCTCACGTTGTTGCTTCCCTATGTTTTTTATATATGTTCCTAGAGAAAACTAAGTTGAAAGATGTTAGTAGCAATGATGCGGACTTGGTCCTGATCTGAGGTTTATCCTCATTGCTGCACAGAAGAATTATGTCCTTGATGCACCGCTAGGTGACAGACCTATTGCACGAGAAGATGCAGATGTTATGAATGTTTGGCTAGCTCAATATGATGACTACTTGATAGTCTTGTGCACCATGCTTTATGGCTTAGAATCGGGACTTCAAAGACGTTTTGAACGTCATGGACCATATGAGATGTTCCAGGAGTTGAAGTTAATATTTCAAGCAAATACCCAAGTTGAGAGAATATGAAATCTTCAACAAGTTCTATAGCTAAAAGATGGAGGATAATTGCTCAACTAGTGAGCAAGTGCTTAGATTGTCTGAGTACTAACAATCGATTGAATCAAGTGGGAGTTAATCTTCCAGATAAGATAGTGATCGGCAGAGTTATCTAGTCACCATCACCAAGTTACTGGAACTTCGTGATGAACTATAGTATGCAAGGGATGACGTAAATGATTCCCGAGCTCTTCGTGATATTGAAATCGACGAAGGTAGAAATCAAGAAAAGAGCATCAAGTGTTGATGATTGATAAGATCACTAGTTTCAAGAAAAGGGCAAAGGGAAAGAAAGGGAACTTCAAGCAGAATGGCAAGCAAGTTGTCACTCCCATGAAGAAGCCCAAAACTGGACCAAAGCCTGAAACTAAGTGCTTCTACTGCAAAGGAAATGGTCACTGGAAGCAGAAATGCCCTGAATATTTGGTGGATAAGAAGGATGACAAAGTGAACATAGGTATATTTGATATACATGTTATTGATGTGTACTTTACTAGTGTTTATAGCAACCCCTTGGTATTTGATACTGGTTCAGTTGCTAAGAGTAGTAACTCGAAATGGGAGTTGCAGAATAAACAGAGACTAGTTGAGGGTGAAGTAATGATGTGTGTTGGAAGTGGTTCCAAGATTGATATGATCATCATCGTACACTCCCTATATTTTTGAGATTAGTGTTGAACCTAAATAAATGTTATTTGGTGTTTGCGTTGAGCATAAATATGATTAGATCATGTTTATTGCAATACGGTTATTCATTTAAAGTCAGAGAATAATTGTTGTTCTGTATACATGAATAAAACCTTCGATGGTCACACACCCAATGTAAATAGTTTATTGGATCTCGATTGTAGTGATACACATAATCATAATATTAGTGCCAAAAGATGTAAAGTTGATAATAATAGTGCAACTTATTTGTGGCACTGCCGTTTGGGTCATATCGGTGTAAAGCGCGTGAAGAAACTCCATGCTGATGAGTTTTTGGAATCACTTGATTATGAATCATTTGATGCTTGCGAACCGTGCCTTTTGGGCAAGATGACTGAAACTCCATTCTCCGGAAAAATGGAACGAGCTACTGACTTATTGAAAATAATACATACCGATGTATGCGATCCAATAAGTGTTGATGCTCGTGGCAAGTATCATTATTTTCTAACCTTCACAGATGATTTGAGCAGATATGGGTATATCTACTTAATGAAACACAAGCCTGAAACATTTGAAATGTCCAAAGAAATTCAGAGTGAAGTCAAGAATCATCGTAACAAGAAAATAAAGTTTCTACGATCTGATCATGGAGAAGAATATTAGTTATGAGTTTGGCCTTCATATAAAACAATGTGGAATAGTTTCACAGTTCACACCACCTGGAACACTATAGCGTTATGGTGTATCCGAACGTCGTAACTGCACTTTATTGGATATTGTGCAATCTATGATCTCTCTTATCGGTTTACCACTATTGTTTTGGAGTTATGCATTAGAGACAGCTGCATTCACATTAAATAGGGCGACATCAAAATCCGTTGAGGCGACGCCTTATGAACTATGGTTTGGCAATAAACCAAAGTTGTCGTTTCTTAAAGTTTGGGACTGCGATGCTTATGTGAAAAAGTTTCAACCTGATAAGCTCAAACCCAAATCGTAGAAGTGCGTCTTCATAGAATACCCAAAGGAAACTGTTGGGTACACCTTCTATCACAGATCCGAAAGCAAGATTCATTGCTAAGATGGATCCTTTCTAGAGAAGGAGTTTCTCTCGAAAGAAGTGAGTGGGAGGAAAGTAGAGCTTTATAAGATAATTGTACCTTCTCCCGAATTGGAAAGTAGTTCTTCACAGAAATCAGTTCCTGTGATTCCTACACCAATTAGTGAGGAAGCTAATGATGATGATCATCAAGCTTCAGATCAAGTTACTACCGAACCTCGTAGGTCTTCCAGATCCACACCAAAGTGGTACGGTAATCCTGTTCTAGAAGTCATATTACTAGACCATGATGAACCTACGAACTATGAGGAAGCGTGATGAACCCAGATTCCGCGAAATGGCTTGAGGCCATAAAATCTGAGATAGGATCCATATATAAGAACAAAGTGTGGACTTTGGTTGACCTGCTCGATGATCAGCAAGTCAACTTAAATAAATGGATCTTCAACAGGAAGATGGACATTGATAGTAGTGTTACTATCTTCAAAGCTCGACTTGTTGCAAAAGGTTTTCGACAAGTTCATGGTGTTGAATACGATGAGATTTTCTCACTCATATCGATGCTTAAGTCTGTCCGAATCATGTTAGCAATTGCCACATTTTATGAAATCTGGCAAATGGGTGTCAAAACTGCATTCCTTAATGGATTTCTTAAGAAGTGTTATATATGATACAACCAGAAGGTTTTGTTAATCCTAAAGGTGCTAACAAAATGTGCAAGCTCCAGCAAACCATCAATGGACTGGTGCAAGCATCTCGGAGTTGGAATATACGCTTTGATGAGTTGATCAAAGCATGTGGTTTTATACAGACTTTTGGAAAGGTCTGTATTTACAAGAAAGTGAGTGAGAGCACTACAGCCTTTCTGATAAGTATATGTGAATGACATATTGTTGATCGGAAATGATGTAGAATTTTCTTGAAAGAATAAAGAAGTGTTTGAAAGGAGTTTTTCAAAGAAAGACCTCAGCGAAGCTGCTTACATATTGAGCATCAAGATCTATAGAGATAGATCAAGACGCTTGATAAGATTTTTCAATGAGTACATACCTTGACAAGATTTTGAAGTAGTTCAAAATGGAACAGTCAAAGAAAGAGTTCTTGCCTGTGATGCTAAGGTATGAAGTTGAGTAAGACTCAAAACCCGACCATGGCAGAAAATAGAAACAGAATGAAAAAGTCATTCCCTATGCCTCAGTCATAGGTTCTATGAAGTATGCTATGTTGTGTACCAGACCTATTGTATACCTTGCTCTGAGTTTGGCAAAGGAGTACAATTTTGATCTAAGAGTAGATCATTGGACAACGGTCAAGAATATCCTTAGTGAGGACTAAGGAGATGTTTCTCAATTATGGAGGTAATAAAAGAGTTCGTCGTAAAGAGTTACATCGATGCAAGCTTTTACACCGATCCAGATGACTCTAAGTATCAATCTGGATAAATATTGAAAGTGGGAGCAATTAGCTAGAGTAGCTCCGTGCAAAGCATTGTAGACATAGAATATTTGCAAAATACATACGGCTCTGAATATGACAGACCCGTTGACTAAACTTCTCTCACGAGCAAAACATGATCATACCTTAGTACTCTTTGGGTGTTAATCACATAGCGATGTGAACTAGGTTATTGACTCTAGTAAACCCTTTGGGTGTTGATCACATGACGATGTGAACTATGGGTATTAATCACATACAAATGTGAATATTGGTGTTAAATCACATGGCGATGTGAACTAGATTATTGACCCTAGTGCAAGTGGGAGACTGAAGGAAATATGCCCTAGAGGCAATAATAAAGTTATTATTTATTTCCTTATTTCATGATAAATGTTTATTATTCATGCTAGAATTTTATTAACCGGAAACATAATACATGTGTTAATACATAGACAAACATAGTGTCACTAGTATGCCTCTACTTGACTAGCTCGTTGAATCAAAGATGGTTACGTTTCCTAGCCATAGACATGAGTTGTCATTTGATTAAACGGGATCACATCATTAGGAGAATGATGTGAATGACATGACCCATTCCGTTAGCTTAGCACTCGATCGTTTAGTATGTTGCTAATGCTTTCTTCATGACTTATACATGTTCCTATGACTATGAGATTATGCAACTCCCGTTTACCGGAGGAACACTTTGTGTGCTACCAAACGTCACAATGTAACTGGGTGATTATAAAGGTGCTCTACAGGTGTCTCCGAAGATACATGTTGGGTTGGCGTATTTCGAGATTAGGATTTGTCTCTCCGATTGTCGGAGAGGTATCTCTGGGCCCTCTCGGTAATACACATCACTTAAGCCTTGCAAGCATTGCAATTAATGAGTTAGTTGCGGGATGATGTATTACGGAACGAGTAAAGAGACTTGCCGGTAAGAAGATTGAACTAGGTATTGAGATACCGACGACCGTTTCTCGGGCAAGTAACATACCGATGACAAAGGGAACAATGTATGTTGTTATGCGGTCTGACCGATAAAGATCTTCGTATAATATGTGGGAGCCAATATGAGCATCCAGGTTCCGCTATTGATTAATGACCGGAGACATGTCTCGTTCATGTCTACATTGTTCTCGAACCTGTAGGATCCGCACGCTTAAGGTTTCGATGACAGTTAAATTATGAGTTTATGAGTTTTGATGTACCGAAGGAGTTAGGAGTCCCAGATGAGATCAGGGACATGACGAGGAGTCTCGAAATGGTCGAGATGTAAAGATCGATATATTGGACGACTATATTCGGAGTTCGGAAAGGTTCCGAGTGATTCGGGTATTTTTCGGAGTACCGGAGAGTTACGGGAATTCGCCAGGGAGTATATGGGCCTTATTGGGCCATACAGGAATAGAGGAGAGAGGCCGAAAGGAAGGAGGCGCGCAGCCCCCCTATGGTCCGAATTGGACAAGGGGTGCAGCCCCCTTTTCCTTCCTCCTCTCCCCCTCTTTCCTTCTCTCCTACTCCAACAAGGAAGGAGGGAGTCCTACTCCCGGTGGAAGGAGGACTCCTCCTGGCGCGCCCCTCCTGGCCGGCCGAACCCCTCCCCCTGGCTCCTTTATATACGGGGGAAGGGGGCACCTCTAGGCACAACAACAATTGATCCCTTGGATCTCTTAGCCGTGTGTGGTGCCCCCCTCCACCACAGTCCACCTCGATAATATCGTAGCGGTGCTTAGGCGAAGCCCTGGGACGGTAGAACATCAAGATCGTCACCACGCCGTCGTGCTGATGAAACTCTCCCTCGACACTCGGCTGGATCGGAGTTCGAGGGACGTCATCGAGCTGAATGTGTGCTAGAACTCGGAGGTGCCGTAGTTTCGGTGCTTGATCGGTCGGGCCGTGAAGATGTACGACTACATCAACCGTGTTGTGCTAACGCTTCCGCTTACGGTCTACAAGGGTATGTAGACAACACTCTCCCCTCTCGTTGCTATGCATCACCATGATCTTGCATGTGCGTAGGAATTTTTTTGAAATTACTACGTTCCCCAACACTATTTTGGCCTACATGGGGCACACGAGCCCCTTAGGGGCTGGTCTACCCCACTCTTGGCCCATTAGGCCCATGTAGTTGCCGGGGGGATGCCCGGAACCCCTTCCGGTGACCCGATACGTACCCGGTACCCCCGGAACACTTCTGGTGTTGAAATACTATCGTCCTATATATCAATCTTTACCTCTCGACTATTTCGAGACTCCTCGTCATGTCCTGATCTCATTCGGGACTCTGAACAACATTCGGTCACCAAATCACATGACTCTTATAATACAAATCGTCATCAAATGTTAAGCGTGCGGACCCTACGGGTTCGATAACTATGTAGACATGACCGAGACACCTCTCCAGTCAATAACCAATAGCGGAACCTGGATGCTCATATTGGCTCCCACATATTCTATGAAGATCTTTATCGGTCGAACCGTTATGACAACATACGTTATTCCCTTTGTCATCGATATGTTTACTTGCCCGAGATTCGATCGTCGGTATCTTCATACCTAGTTCAATCTCGTTACCGGCAAGTCTCTTTACTCATTCTGTAATGCATCATCCCGCAACTAACACATTAATCACATTGCTTGCAAGGCTTCTTATGATGTGCATTACCGAGAGGGCCCAGAGATACCTCTCCGATACTCGGAGTGACAAATCATAATCTCAATCTATGCCAACCCAAAAAACACCTTTGAAGATACCTGTAGAGCATCTTTATAGTCACCCAGTTATGTTGTGACGTTTGATAGCACACAAGGCATTCCTCCGGTATCCAGGAGTTGCATAATCTCATAGTCGGAGGAATATGTATTTGACATGAAGAAACAGTAGCAATAAAACTGAATGACCATTATGCTAAGCTAACAAATGGGTCTTTTCCATCACATCATTCTCCTAATGATGTGATCCTGTTCATCAAATGATAACACATGTCTATGGTCAGGAAACTTAACCATCTTTGATTAATGAGCTAGTCAAGTTGAGGCATACTAGGGACACAATGTTTTTGTTCTATGTATCCACACATGTATCAAGTTTCCGGTTAATACAATTCTGGCATGAATAATAGACATTTATCATGATATAAGAAAATGTAAAATAACAACTTTATTACTGGCTCTAGGGCATATTTCCTTCATCGTCTTCGTCCTCTTCAACCACCCTAGATGACGAGGCAGCCTGGCTCGATGAAGCAAGGCTATGCATCGGGGCTGCAGGAGCATAAGCATCAGCAAACGAGGTAGTGCACCCAAGCAGGCCCACAAGCTTCTGGCATGTGTTGACGATCTTCTACAATAAGAACGAAGCAAGAACATAATATGGATCAAGTTTATGGTTACAAACGAAAATGAACTTAAGAGAGAATGAATTTTAGGAGGGTCGATGTTACCTTCACCATTCCCCTCAACTACTTCTCACTATCTCGAGTCTTGGGGATAGAACTTAGCGCATCTGAGCCTTCAAAAATGCTTTTGTTCAGCTTCGAAGACTGCAAAACAATAAACGAGTCACACTCACTAAAGTTGATTTCATCCAACCGCCGGTTGAAAACAGATAAACACAACCTTTTCTGTTCATGAGGGGTCCATACTCCCTAAATCCGCCTTTTAGCTCTCTGATATTGTCATGGTAGGCTTCATTCTCGGAGCCGACATTGTATAGTTCTTCGGCATCTTTTGTCGTCCACTGGGGCCTCGGGCGCAGACGATGCTTGATGCCATCGTTGTACCACCGCATGTGATCCTCGTAGTCATTTGAGTCGATCACTTTCCTCCACATCTTTGTGAGTTTTCCACTTGTTCCATTTCTTGTGGACGAGCATCGGCGACTTGCGCTTGAGCTGAGGACGAAACCCAACAGTCAGGCTCTCCTGTAGAACGGTGCGTAGCGTTCGTCGTACTCCATCTTAACAGTCGTCTTGTGACCCCACATACGTAGTGGCGGGAGCATCTGTCAAAATGAAGAACCAAACACTACTAGGAAAAGGCCTACTAATGGCGCACCTAATTTGGCCATTAATGGCGCATTAGTGGTGCGCCATTAGTGCCACGCCATTAGTATATTTTACTAATGGCGCACCACTGGTGCGCCATTAGTATCTGGTATACTAATGGCGGACCTCAGATGCGCCATTAGTATATACAACAGTGCGCCATTAGTATGCCTCCCAGGGGGCCATGTATACCCAGGTGCTTTGGCATACTAATGGCGCACAACAACAAGATGCGCCATTAGTAACTTCGGCATACTAATGGCACACTGTTTAGTGATGCGCCATTAGTATCCTTTGGCATACTAATGGCGCACTGTGATGTGATGCGCCATTAGTATGAATATTAGGTTTTTTTATTTTTTATTTTCTGTTTTTTGCACAGGTTACAAAATGTATAATTGGACAAAATATAGACAGCACACATCAACAACAGATTCATCGAATACAATAGAAGATTAGTCTCTGAATACAATTCATCATATTAGTCTCCGAATACAATTCATCATATTAGTCTCCGAATTGAAAAGACCGAACAAAGATAGAACATTATATTACAAGTCTCGAGACCGCGAGTAGCGAGTTTGTCTTCACATTACAAGTCGATATCGATCATCTAAACTACCATCACATAGAAGAGAGCTGCGGTCATCACGATGAGCATCATCACGATGAAACTCGTCTTCATCCGGTTCCTCCAACGCTCCCTCCCCTCTCCCGCTAGATAGCGGGCGTATCTAGATTCGGCCTCGGCCCTAGTGGTGTACCCTTTGTAACTGTTACCGCTGAAT
Source organism: Triticum aestivum (assembly GCF_018294505.1). Lineage (NCBI taxonomy): Eukaryota > Viridiplantae > Streptophyta > Magnoliopsida > Poales > Poaceae > Triticum > Triticum aestivum. Next base: position 128,440,381 of record NC_057798.1, read on the forward strand.
CGGTGAACCTGTCTCCGACACTCCTCCCAGTCGTCGTAGACTCCGGGAACCTTACCCTTGTACACGACATACGACGGCATCGCTATGCACTAGCCAAACGAAACGTTAGTACCAATTCACAGACAATACATAAGCAATATATAAGTATGCAACAGAACGATCGGAAGAGAAAAGCAAGACATTAATAGCATCGATTACATCTAAGTTGAACGACTCTCGAAACCAAAGAGACATACTACAAGTTCATTAAAGTTTAATTACAACATGAGCCAATCGATGTTTCAGAACTAGACACAGCATCACTGCTTTCGACTCGACTCAAGGGACCGGAGCGTGGATGAAGCCGCCGTCTATCGTGGGAGTCATGAAATAACGGGCGTTGTCAGCCTGCATTTGTAGCATTGTGTCGATGTCACTGTTGGACGGTTGATTTCTGAGGTAGAACTGCCCCGAGGTACGAAGGACATCTTGATGGATGATTTCCGCAAACTCCGACTGGATGCGAAAGAATTCTTGTCTGATGTCCGCGTCCTGGATTGCCGACACGCTCGCGGCCCAATCTTTGAGTTTACTCGGTAGCAGAAGTTGATGATGGTCCCGTACGATCGCCCGCATGTGATGGATGGCGTAGTAGGCACCCTTCTGACCGCCAGGCGGCTGCTTGACGCAGCAGAACATCGTATTGTGGGAGAACACGTGCTTGCCGTACTTACGAATAGGCCTGGTGAAGGTGCCTCCAGATTTGGCGTAGCCGGGGAGAACATCATCAAGAACCTTCTTGACATTTGTGTAGTCTACGTTCGACTGACGGTCCGGGTCGAAATACGTGGCCATGGAATATTTGGGGCTTAGGAGGATGAGCGTGCAATGTGTGTCACTGCAGAAAACACGGAATGTTAAAAGAAAAACGATCGAAATCTAAGAATTCATATGTTACGGGCCGGTTGAGGGGAGGACTTACTCGGGAAAGTAAGGCACGAGGAAGTTATCCTTATCTTGGTTTGCCAGAATGACGCCTTCGAGGTAAGAACTCGCGACTTGCCGGTCCCCAGCGCTGCCCAAGATCTTGGCACGCATGTAGAAGGGGTCGACTATCACGATGTCCGGGGTCTTGTCGCGAATGATCCGCATCTCCATACTCAGCGAAAATAGCCGAACGAAGGTGTAGTGCAGCGGATGAAGGTTCAACATAGCGTGGATGTCATCAAACCGCAGGACGATCGTACGCCCGATGGAGTTATCCACAAAGCCCTTGCCCTCTGGCACCTTGGCCGCGAAAACCGGGTATGCCACATCCTTCTCTCTGAGACGCCGCTTCTCCAAAGAAAGAACACTGTCATGCAGACTCCGCATAGCACCGGTTGCAGCATTGAGCATATTTGTCGGTAGCATCGCCCTACCCGCCACATGCACCCTCCTCGAGATATCCTCAGGTGAAGGTGGCCCGTCCTGAGCACGGATCGTACTCGGTGCCGGCTGGCTCGCACCCTTGTTAGTCTTTCTTTTGCGTGCCTTCTTCTTCTCCTGTAATGGGACCGAGTTCTGCTCACAGACCGCCTTCTTGAGTGTGTTGGGCTGATAATATTTCGCACCTCGCCTATCTGAGGCTCGGTGAAGTCGGCAGCTGGAGGCGTCTCCTGAGAGCTGAACGGCAGACGACGCCTGTTGCAACTTGGCTTCTCCGCGGTACCAGCTAGATCGCGCACGTCTTTTGTTGGGTTGGGTTCTTGAGAAGGAGGCCCCATGAAGTCGCCATCGTACCCATGTTCGGCAAAGTACTGATCGACGTTGCCAAATGTATCGTCGTCGTCGTCGTTCTGATCCTGTGCCATATGCATGTTTGGATCCAGTGGCATAGGGATGTCCGGCACCGTTGCGGCGGTCTTGCCATGGGGCCGACTTGGCGCCGGCACGACTGGCGGTGTTGTCTTTGGGGTGGTGTCCCCCGCCCCCAAACGAATCTGGCTCTTCGGCCAAAGCAGGGGCCAGCTCAGGCAGGCGCTGAGGGTCATCACGTCATCATCGTCGGCCCCGACGGGTCGAATCGGAGGTAACAACTCGTCGCAGCCTGGCAGCACCCGAACCAGTTGAACCCTAAACAAGTTGGGTGGCATCTGGGTACCGTGGAACAAGGGGTTGCCCGGTTGAACGATTTTGCCCTTGGCGACATCGACCAACTCGTTGTTCACGAAGTGCAGGAGAGTGCACGGAACGTCGGCGGCGCCCTGCGAAAACATGTAGGGCGTCAGGGATGCCCAGTCAAAGGCAAGGAGATGAAGTCCTCGGCCGAGAGAGGCTTAATTAGTTACCGTGATGATGGCGTCGAGCTCGGCTAATGTCGAGGCACCGCCAACGGCGGGCGTGCAGTTGACGGAGGGGCCGCTTGCTGCAGAGGTGCCGGCCGGCGTACACCCGGGTGCATTAAGCTCCCGTGCCGGCGTCGGAGACACCAATGCCGCCTCCGCCGGAGACACCAATGGCCCCGCCATCGCATTCTGCGAGTTGCTGGCCGTGAAGCTAGGAATCGGGGGCGGCCCCTGTTGGCCGCCCGCAATCCACGCACTCAACCCCTCGATCAAGGTAGGCACAATGGCGGTGATCGTCGCTCCGAGTTGTTGTTGCACTTGCTCTTGGACAATCTCCGGAATCCGCGCCACCTGTGCCTTGAGTTCTTGAACCTCGCGCGCCTGGCTTTCCGAGCTGGTCTTTTTCTCCTTTCGCCCACCATTGTTATAGTATGACGACCATTTTGTCGACAAGCCTTTGCCGGCCACACGACCAGCTGACGTCGGCTTACTGAGCTTATCCTTGTTCTTCATTACATTCAACGCCCTATTTAGAGTGGTGTCCCAAGGGTTGCTCTTAGTCGACCCCGCGCTACTGCTTTCAGTCGCCTGCGGAAGGAATGTGAACCATTTAGAAATTTGGCTTCATTAATTAGAATGCAACCATATGGAGCTAATTACGCGGGGGTGTATTCCTTACCAGAACAAGCTCAAGCGCCCTGGTCTTCGGATCCGTGGTAAGCTCCTTTGTTTTCGGGTCCTTCTTGTACCGGGCCCTGACAAAGTTCCTGGTCTGCTTGTCACCGTATTTATCGAAGAGGGGCGGTAGGCCTTGCTCGGCACGGTCCGCCTCCTCCTTGTCCCATATAGGCTCCGCCACTCTGTAACCGCCGGGACCGAGTGTGTGTTCCCCTAAGTTCAGCTCCCGCATTTCTTTCCCCCACTGACTTGATTGGGAGTTTGCGGTGCTCGAGCAATTGATCTTGAAGTCGTTGTAGTCATCTTCGGTGATCGAAGGATTTTTCTCCTTGATCTTCTCATAACTCTCACCTTTCTCGATCATTCTCTTCACATTGCTTTTCCAAGTAGACAGGGCCTTGCTCATCTTCGTGAGGGCAGCATTGTTCACTTTATTCCCTTTGAGGCTTGTGTTTTCAAATTCAGCGGGGAACTTGTATCGTTCGTGCAGCTTCGTGAAGAGGAGGTTGCGCAAATTCCCTCGGTCAGGATGCCTCAGGTTCTCGGTGTTGATCGAGACGGTGCTCCGGAGAATGCACCCGAGCTGAAGCGAGTACCCCTTGACTATTCGTTCGGGCACCGTTGGATTCCCGTCGGAGTCCACTTCAGTAACTTCCTCCTTGAGGGTGCGGAGCACGGTCGGGCGCCGGTCCTTCCGTTGCCTCTTCGGTTGGCTGCCATCTGTGCGTGCGCCGCCATCATCAGTGGTGGCATCCTCGGCGGCACCATCAGTGGTGGCATCAGTGGGGTCATCCTCGGCGGTACCATCAGTGGTCTCAGGATCGGTGGGGAAGGCGGCGTCCTCATACAAGTGAGGTTGTTCCTCCATCTCCTGGGACAGCTCCCAGAATGCCTTGCCGCCCGAACCCCCGGCCTCATCGTTGTTGGCCATGTTTCTCTCTAAATAGGAACAAAGTTTGGTCAAAAAGTTGGTTATTGTCAAGGAACAAGATCATGGTCTCATCATTTAGGGTTTGTCGACACCGAGGCATCCTAAAAGCTAAGCTTTTATCATTGAGGGTTTTTCGACGCCGAGGCACCCTAAAAGCCTAAGCTTTCATCATTAGTCACAAGTACCCCGGCCCATGCATTAGTCACAAGTACCCCATATGTCCTATTTTTAGCAAAGTCATGCTAAAATTCACGGAAAATTTCAGCATGACCTTTGCTGAAAATAGGACATATGGAGTACCCGAATTTGCTGGAACGGAAGTTAATCGACATTCCAGCAAACTCAAGGGCCTCTCGGGTGGACAAGGCAAAAAAGGCCTCCATCACAACATGGAAAATACATTGGCATGTGAAGAGGTGAAACAATATATGCATCTCCAAGCAGTATCATTCAACATTTTGGACAAACCACTACAAGCAATACTGGATCAGATACAAGAAGAATGTGAGAAAATGCAGACAAATACTAACAGATTGAGGTGTTTAACTTGTGGTGCTCTCTGTGCTATTAACATTTCAAGTCAAAACCTTTTCTGGTTAGTAAGTGTTTCTTGAGCATATGTATGTAGTAAGTGTTTCTGCTCTCAGTGTTTCAGAACACATATTTTAGCTACCTAGTACCAGTGCTATTACCCAGCAGTTAATTAGCTTTTGCTTTTGCTTTTCAGTGCCAAATTCTAGCTAGTACCAGCAAATTAACATCTAGCAGCAATCATTTTCAAATATATATACACTGGACATTTTAATATTAACCTAAGGAAAAATGAATAGTTAGGTTAATTACCCACTGTTAGTTATTCAGTCTGATGCTTTGTTCTACACTTTGATGCAAATTAGTATATAGAAGAAGCTATTTACTAGCAGTACCATATATAAAAGACATTCAGTCTGATGCTATTTACTAGCAGTACTAGCAGTTTTTTTTCTTCTTCAATAACTGTATTGTCCATCAGACTGTATTGGCCATATATAAAAGACATTCAGTCTGATGCTATTTACTAGAAGTAGTAGCAGTTTTTTTTCTTCTTCATTAACTGTACTAGCAGTTTTTTTCTTCTTCATTAACTGTATTAGCTATTTACTAGCAGTACTAGCACTTGGATCATATGCTAACGCTACATTGATACATCATCATGCTGGGTAATATTAAACCCAAGCAACTTTATAATCAACCCAAGATACATCAACTACTGCACTGTCCTGCCTAATAAAAACAGTCATGCCAGCATATAGTATATAAATCTGAATTTGTGTTTACAAGAAGAGTGCCCATTGCAATGTAAACCTGAGAACACAACTCACCTCAAGTGCAGGATATAGCAGACACCTACTTCTTCAGTCAAGTGCAGTAAAAGACCGTTTGCAGAACCTGTTTAGTCAGAGTTGAACATTAGAATCCATACTATGCTCTACTATGCTTGTAAAGGAACACCTGCTAGCTAGCTGCTGTCGAGTTGCCAGCATTCGTCGTCAGTGAAAAAAAATGAAGAAGAAAAAAGGCATGCATGCACTGGTTTGCCAAAACAGAGCACTTTAGTCCTCTGTTTTTGCTAACTGCTACACATACCCCCAAGTGAACCACCACAACATCTAAAAGCTAACAATTGTTTTTGCTTATATAATCAGACTTTTTGTGCTAAAAAAACCATAGAACAACTGCTCCAAATTTCTAAATAAACTGCCATTTCATTTTATTCAATAATGAACTGTACTCTTTATGGGTTTTTTAGTTAAATGCAGAAAATCCAAAGTTAATTCCGCCGGGCTTTTCTATGTTTTTTATACATAACTGCTAAAACCCTAGGAGTTAACTTCTCGGCGAGCTTTCAAGAAACAAAGAAGGACAGTATTTCTCCTGGCTTTTACAAGCCATATCTGGCAGAAGTGACTATGCTTGACATCACCTCCCAGCTCAAGGTTGTGCAGGTGCAACCTTGGTTGGTTTAATAAGTAAAATATTGAAATGTCATCAGTTTCTTAACATAAATTATGTGTTGTCACAGTGATTAAAAACAAGAATGACAAGTTAGTTTGGTTTATTGGTTTTGAACCTAAGGAAGACCAACATCCATATTAATCTACAAACAAGAAAAAGACACTAGTTTGCTGGAGATGACAAATTTTGGGTTCAATTGGTTGACCACATTTTACTTGTGTAAAAGAAAAAATCACCATTTGGCATGTAGGCATATAGTCTACGAATCCAGTGATTTGTAGGAAGAATAGCAAGTGAAAGAAGATTGATTACATTTTAAAATCATAATCAGAAGAAAAAGAATGGGGAAAGGGGAAGACAGACCTGACAGGATCTGGCGAGGGTGCGCCGAAGTTGATGCGGGCGGCGAGGGCAAGGAAGGCGCGGGCCTCGGCGTCGGTGCGGTACAGCGACCCGTTGAGGGGCCGGAGCTCGAGGGTCGAGATGAAGGGTCGGCCGGTGGTGGCGTTGGAGAGGTAGACGGAGACGGTGGAGGACTGGGCCAGCACGACGGCCTCCCTTGTGACAAGGCGGGCACCGTCGTAGACGACAACGGGGGACCAGCGGGTGGCGCCGAGGTAGAGGTTGAACTCCGGGAAGGCGTCGTCGCTGTCGAATCCGGCGTAGAGGAAGGTGGCGCAGACGAGGTAGCGCGCGCGGGTGGCGACGGGGAGCGCGTAGCAGTGCTTGGCACCGTCGGACGGGAAGGCGCCGAGGCGTCGAGGCGGCGTCGGGGTGGCGTCGAGGCGGCAGGGCAGTGGCGTCGGGAGAGGAGAGGGGAAGGGGATCGAGGGCGAGGGCGAGGGAGAGAGAGGGGATAGGTTTGGGCCGAGGAGGAAGTATGGATGGGGGCGGCACAATACTAATGGCGCACCACCCCTCGGTGCGCCATAAGTACATCCATACTAATGGCGCACCTCACCCTGGTGCGCCATTAGTATTTTTTTTTTGATTTCTGCTCGAGCCAACAGGTTATCTTCCACCTGACCTGATCCACATCAAGTTCCCTCTACTAGCTCAACTGGTCAGCAGCCAGTTCTCACACCAGGAGGTCCTGGGTTCGATTCCCAGGCTCCACAATTTTTTTATGCATTTAAAATGCTGTTTGATACTTATTTGTGTTTAAATATGTTCAAACTTGTTTAAATCAGAACAGTAATATTTTTTTATAAGACAGTAATAATTTTTCAAAAAATATCATCAAACAGTAATGCCGGTGGAGAGGGGGAGGGTGCGGGGGGTGCGGGGGGTAGGTGGCGGCGGTTGAGTAGGGGAGGGGTGTGGGGGGTCGGCGGCGGCGGCCGGTGGACCGGGGGGTGCTCGGCGGCGAGGGGACCGGATCTGGCGAGGTGGGATAGCGATCGAGATGGAGGGGATCGAGATCGAGTGTCCATGAAATTTAAAAATATTCATGATAGTTCAAAAAGTGCCCATGAAATACAATTGAGAAATGAAGGCTACGATTTAAATACAATCGATCTTAGCTAGCTACTTCATCATCGGTGGTCCTGCTTCTTCTTGTGGTGTATGCTGCTACTTCATCATTGTCGTCATGTTCGATCCTCGGGTCACCGTACTTGTCGAAGTCTTGCTCATCGGCTACTCCATCCATTCTGATGATCTTCCTTTTGCCTCTCCTCACGACAACACGACTAGGCTTTGACAGGTCGGTAATGAAGAAGCATTGGTCAACTTGGGAAGCCAGTACCCATGGCTCATTTTTTGCGGTGACGTTTGCGCCCGCGGTCTTGGATTTGGCTTCGGGTATAACCATGGTGGTGAAATACCGGTCTTCTTTTAGGACGCTCTTCGCCCATCTGACACGGAACATCGGGACCTTCTCTCCAGCGTAGCTCAGCTCCCAGATCTCCTCGATCCTTCCGTAGTATCTGTCCTTGTCATTACCGGTGTAGGATTCCATCGTTACCCCGGGGTTCTGATAACCATCGCTCTTCATGTCCTTGGCCTCGGTGTAGAATGTGTAGCCGTTGATATCGTACGCCTCATAGGTCATCAGGTTGTGCTCGGCGCCCTGTGACAAGGCGAATATGAGTTGTTCTTCCGTGGAAGAATCCTCATGTAAAGGGTACGACAGAAGCTTCTGCTTGAACCAACGCGTGAAACATGAGTTGTGCTCTTTGATTATATCTCCGTCCGTCCTCTGTTGGCCTCGGTCATTGTACGTCTTCTTAATAAAGGTTTTGTGCTCTACCACCCAAGGATCGACCATGTCTATGTGTTGTAGCGTGACTAGGTTTGCTCTTTCAAAGTCGGCGAGTCGACCCTCTAAGTCGACATGCATTTCGCGGCGACCCTCACGGTGACCCCATCCAGCGAGCCTGCCGAGGTGCCTGTTGACGGGCAGACCAACGGGGTTCTCAATGCCTAGATAATTCGTGCAGTAGGAGATGCACTCTTCGGTCAGAAAGCCCCTGGCTATACTTCCCTCTGGACCTGACATGTTGCGAACATATCCTTTGATGACACCATTCATCCTTTCGAACGGCATCATGCTGTGCAGGAACGTCGGCCCGAGTTGGATGATATCCTCCACTATATGGACCAGCAGATGCACCATAATGTCGAAGAATGCGGGCGGGAAGTACATCTCAAGCTCGCATAGTATCACCACGATCTCTTCCTGTAGCCTTCTGAGTTGCCTCACGCCAATCGACTTCCGAGAGATGACGTCGAAAAAGTTGCATAGGCCAAATAGCATTTCACGGACGTGCGCGTCCATGATCCCACGGATTGCAACTGGAAGTATCTGCGTCATCAGCACATGACAGTCGTGAGACTTCATCCCACTGAACTTCTGCTTCACTGGGTCTAGGTATCTGCTTATCTTCCCCGCGTAACCGTAAGGAAGTTTTACTCCTAGGAGGCAGGTGAAAAACTGCTCGATCTCCTCCTGACTTAGAGTGAAGCACGCGGGAGGGTAGTCATTTCCGGTCTTCTTGGCCTTTTTGCCTTTGCGACGACTTACTGTGTCCTGCTTCGCATCATCATCATCATCATCATCATCATCATCATCATCATCATCATCATCATTAGCGTGAAGCTCCTGCCTGATGCCCATTGATTTCAAGTCTGCCCTTGCTTTAGGCCCATCTTTGGTCCTCTCTGGCATGTTGAGCAGGGTACCAAGCAGACTCTCGCACACGTTCTTCGTGATATGCATGACATCAAGGTTGTGAGGCACACGGTGGATCTTCCAGTACGGCAAGTCCCAGAAAATAGACCTCGTTTTCCATACCTTCAGCAGCGGCTCTGGCGCCTTTCGCTTATTTCCCGGCTCTGGCGCCTTTTGCTTCTTTCCCGGCAGTGGGCAGTCTTTCCAATTTTTCAACAGCTTGTCTATTTCCTCGCCGCTCCTCGTACACGGGCGTTTTTGGCGTTCGGTTTCACCATCGAACAGATCCTTGCATTTCCTCCATGGGTCATCGTCGCGAAGCCACCTTCGATGTCCCATGAACACGGTTTTCGAAGACCCGGGATCTCTATCTAGCTGGCGATACGTTGTGTCATGCATGCACCTTACGCATCCAGAAAATCCGTGGACTACCTACCCCGCGAGATATCCGTAACCGAGATAGTCATGCACCGCCGTGAGCAGTGCGGCTCTCATAGGGAAATATTCTTTCTCTACGGCGTCCCACGTATTGGCTGGCGTTTTCCACAGCGTGTCAAGCTCCTCTTTCAGCAGCCCCAGATATAGATTGATGCCGTTCCCTGGTTGTTTCGGTCCTTCAGTTAGCATACTCATGTGAATGTACTTCCTTTTCATGCACAACCAGGGGAAAGGTTGTACATCCACACAAACACAGGCCAGGTGCTATGTGTGCTTCTCTGGCTGCCAAACGGATTGACTCCATCGGTGCTCGCGCCCAGCACGATGTTCCTTGGATCATTCCCAAATTCTAGGTCTCCGAAGTTCAACGCTTGCCACTGGCTCGCATCCTTAGGGTGACTCAGCATCTTGTATTTTTTATCTATCTCCGGATCATTTCCGTCATCTGTTGGGGAACGTAGCAGAAATTCAAAAAATTTCCTACGTAACACCAAGATCTATCTATGGAGAGACCAGCAACGAGTAGAAAGGGGAGTGCATCTACATACCCTTGTAGATCGCTAAGCGGAAGCGTTCAAGTGAACGGGGTTGATGGAGTCGTACTCGTCGTGATTCAGATCACCGATGATCCTAGTGCCGAACGGACGGCACCTCCGCGTTCAACACACGTACAGCCCGGTGACGTCTCCCACGCCTTGATCCAGCAAGGAGAGAGGGAGAGGTTGAGGAAGACTCCATCCAACAGCAGCACAACGGCGTGGTGGTGGTGGAGGAGCGTGGCAATCCCGCAGGGCTTCGCCAAGCACCATGGGAGAAGAGGAGGAGGGAGAGGGGCAGGGCTGCACCAACGAGAGATCAAATCGCGTGTTATGGGCAGCCCCATGCCTCAATATATATAGGGGGGAAGGGGGCTGCGCCCCCTTTAGGGTTTTCCCACCCCCTAGGGGCGGCGGCCAGCCCTAGATGGGTTTTGGGGTGCGGCCAAGGAGGGGGGAGGAGTCCATCCTCCCCAAGGCACCTCGGAGGTGCCTTCCCCCTTGAGGACTCTTCCCTCTAGGGTTCCCTAGGCACATGGGCCTCTTGGGGATGGTGCCCTTGGCCCATGTAGGCCAAGGCGCACCCCCTACAGCCCATGTGGCCCCCCGGGGCAGGTGGCCCCACCCGGTGGGCCCCCGGGACCCTTCCGGTGGTCCCGGTACAATATCGATGACCCCGAAACTTGTCCCGATGGCCGAAACAGGACTTCCTATATATAAATCTTTACCACCGAACCATTCTGGAACTCCTCGTGACGTCCGGGATCTCATCCGGGGCTCCGAACAACATTCGGTAACCACATACAAGCTTCCTTTATAACCCTGGCGTCATCGAACCTTAAGTGTGTAGACCCTACGGGTTCGGGAGACATGCAGACATGACCGAGACGTTCTCCAGTCAATAACCAACAGCGGGATCTGGATACCCATGTTGGCTCCCACATGTTCCACGATGATCTCATCGGATGAACCACGATGTCAAGGACTCAATCGATCCCGTATACAATTCCCTTTGTCTAGCGGTATTTTACTTGCCCGAGATTCGATCGTCGGTATGCCGATACCTTGTTCAATCTCGTTACCGGCAAGTCACTTTACTCGTTCCGTAACACATCATCCCGTGATCAACTCCTTGGTCACATTGCGCATATGATGATGTCCTACCGAGTGGGCCCAGAGATACCTCTCCGTTTACACGGAGTAACAAATCCCAGTCTCGATCCGCATAAAACAATAGATACTTTCGGAGATACCTGTAGTGCACCTTTATAGTCACCCAGTTACGTTGTGACGTTTGATACACCCAAAGCACTCCTACGGTATCCAGGAGTTACACGATCTCATGGTCAAAGGAAGAGATACTTGACATTGGCAAAGCTCTAGCAAACGAACTACACGATCTTTGTGCTATGCTTAGGATTGGGTCTTGTCCATCACATCATTCTCCTAATGATGTGATCCCGTTATCAACGACATCCAATGTCCATAGCCAGGAAACCATGACTATCTGTTGATCACAACGAGCTAGTCAACTAGAGGCTCACTAGGGACATATTGTGGTCTATGTATTCACACGTGTATTACGATTTCCGGATAATACAGTTATAGCATGAATAAAAGACAATTATCATGAACAAGGAAATATAATAATAATACTTTTATTATTGCCTCTAGGGCATATTTCCAACAGTCTCCCACTTGCACTAGAGTCAATAATCTAGTTCACATCGCCATGTGATTAACACTCACAGGTCACATCGCCATGTGACTAATACCCAAGAGTTTACTAGAGTCAGTAGTCTAGTTCACATCACTATGTGATTAACACTCAATGAGTTTTATGTTTGATCATGTTGCTTGTGAGAGAGGTTTTAGTCAACGGGTCTGAACCTTTCAGATCCGTGTGTGCTTTACAAATCTCTATGTCATCTCCTAGATGCAGCTACCACGCTCTATTTGGAGCTATTCCAAACAACTGTTCTACTTGGAGCTATTCTAAATTATTGCTCCATTACATGTATCCGGTCTCTCTACTCAGAGCTATCCGGATAGGTGTCAAGCTTGCATCGTCGTAACCTTTACGACGAACTCTTTTACCACCTCCATAATCGAGAAAATTCCTTAGTCCACTAGTTACTAAGGATAACTTTGACCGCTGTCCTGTGAGCCATTCTTGGATCACTCTTGTACCCCTTGACTGACTCATGGCAAGGCACACTTCAGGTGCGGTACACAGCATAGCATACTGAAGAGCCTACGTCTTAAGCATAGGGGACGACCTTCGTCCTTTCTCTCTATTCTGCCGTGGTCGAGCTTTAAGTCTTAACTTCGTACCTTACAATTCAGGCAAGAACTTCTTCTTTGACTGATCCATCTTGAATACCTTCAAGATCATGTCAAGGTATGTGCTCATTTGAAAGTACCATTAAGCGTTTTGATCTATCCTTATAGATCTTGATGCTCAATGTTCAAGTATCTTAATCCAGGCTTTCCATTGAAAAACACTTTCAAAATAACCCTATATGCTTTCCAGAAATTCTACGTCATTTCTGATCAACAATATGTCAACAACATATACTCATCAGAAATTCTATAGTGCTCCCACTCACTTCTTTGGAAATACAAGTTTCTCATAAACTTTGTACAAACCCAAATTTTTTGATCATCATCAAAGCATACATTCCAACTCTGTGATGCTCACTCCAGTCCTTAGAAGGATTGCTGGAGCTTTGCATACTTATTAGCATCTTTCGGGATTGACAAAACCTTCCGGTTGTATCATACAACCTTTCCTCATTAAAATCGTCGAGGAAACAATGTTTTGACATCCTATCTGCAAGATTTCATAAATAATGCAGTAATCGCTAATATAATTCCAACAGACTCTTAGCATCGCTACGAGTGAGAAAATCTCATCGTAGTCAACTCCTTGAACTTGTCGGAAAACATCTTAACGACAAGTCGAGCTTTCTTAATGGTGACATTTACCATCATTGTCCGTCTTCCTTTTGAAATCCATCTGTACTCATTAGCCTTACGACCATCGAGCCGTTCTGCCAAAGTCTACACTTTGTTTTCATACATGGATCCTCTCTCGGATTTTATGGCCTCAAGCCATTTATCGGAATCCGGGCCCACCATCGCTTCTCCATAGCTCGTAGGTTCATTGTTGTCTAGCAACATGACCTTCAAGACAGGATTACGTACCACTCTGAAGTAGTACGCATCCTTGTCATCCTACGAGGTTTGGGAGTGACTTGATCCGAAGTTTCATGATCAATATCATAAGCTTCCACTTCAATTGGTGTAGGTGCCACAGGAACAACTCCCTGTGCCCTGTCACACACTAGTTGAAGAGACGGTTCAATAACCTCATCAAGTCTCCACCATCCTCCCACTCAACTCTTTCGAGAGAAACCTTTCCTCGAGAAAGGACCCGATTCAAGAAACAATCCATATTGCTTTCAGATCTGAATTAGGAGGTATACCCAACTGTTTTGGGTGTCCTATGAAGATGCATTTTATCCGCTTTAGGTTCGAGCTTAATCCTGGAACTTTTTCACATAAGCGTCGCAGCCCCAAACCTTTAAGAAACGACAACTTAGGTTTCTCTAAACCACAATTCATACGGTGTCATCTCATCGGAATTACGTGGTGCCCTATTTAAAGTGAATGTGGTTGTCTCTAATGCCTAACCCATGAACGATAGTGGTAATTCGATAAGAGACATCATGGTACGCACCATATCCAATAGGGTGCAACTATGATGTTCGGACACACCATCACATTATGGTGTTCCAGGCGGTATTAATTGCGAAACAATTTCCACAATGTCTTAATTGTGTGCCAAAACTCGTAACTCAGATATTCATCTCTATGATCATATCATAGACATTTTATCCTCTTGTCACAACGATCTTCTACTTCACTCTGAAATTACTTGAACCATTCAATAATTCAGACTTGTGTTTCATCAAGTAAATATTCTCAACATCTACTCGAATCATCTGTGAAGTAAGATCATAATGATATTCACTGCATGCCTCAGCACTCATTCGACTGCACACATCAAAATGTGTTACTTCCAACAAGTTGCTATCTTGTTCCATCTTACTGAAAATGAGGCTTTTCAGTCATCTTTCCCATGTGGTATGATTTGCATATCTCAAGTGATTCAAAATCAAGTGAGTCCGAACGATCCATTTGCATGGAGTTTCTTCATGCATATACACCAATAGACATGGTTCGCATGTCTCAAACTTTTCAAAAACGTGTGAGTCCAAAGATCCATCAACATGGAGCTTCTTCATGCGTTTTACACCAATATGACTTACATGGCAGTGCCACAAGTAAGTGGTACTATCATTACTATCTTATATCTTTTGGAATGAAAATGTGTATCACTACGATCGAGATTCAATAAACCATTCAGGTTCAATACTAATCTTGATGGTAGAGGGAGCGTGCGATGTTTGATCACATCAAACTTGGAAACACTTCCAACATATATCGTCAGCTCACCTTTAGCTAGTCTCCATTTATTCCGTAGCCTTTTATTTCGAGTTACTAACACTTAGCAACCGAACCGGTATCTTAATACCCTGGTGCTACTAGGAGTACTAGTAAAGTACACATTAACATAATGTATATCCAATATACTTATATCGACTTTGCCAGCCTTTTCATCTACCAAGTATCTAGGGTAATGCTGCTCCAGTGGTTGTTCCCCTTATTACAGAAGCACTTAGTCTCGGGTTTGGGTTCAACCTTGGGTTTCTTCACTAGAGCAGCAGCTGAATTGCCGTTTCATGAAGTATCCCTTTGTTCCCTTGCCCTTCTTGAAACTAGTGGTTTCACCAACCATCAACAATTGATGCTCCTTCTTGATTTCTACTTTCGCGGTGTCAAACATCATGAATATTTCAAGGATCATCATATCTATCCCTGATATGTTATAGTTAATCACGAAGCTCTAGCAGCTTGGTGGCAATGACTTTGGGGAAACATCACTATCTCATCTGGAGGATCAACTCCCACTCGATTCAAGTGATTGTTGTGCTCAGACAATCTGAGCACAAGCTCAACGATTGAGCTTTTCTCCCTTAGTTTGCAGGCTAAGAAAATCGTCGGAGGTCTTATACCTCTTGACGTGGGCACGAGCCTGAAATCCCAATTTCAGCCCTCGAAACATCTCATATGTTCCGCGATGTTTCGAAAACGTCTTTGGTGCCTCTACTTAAACCATTTAATTGAACTATCACGTAGTTATCAAAACGTGTATGTCCGATGTTCGCAACATCGACAAACGACGTTGGGGTTCAGCACACTGAGCGGTGCATTAAGGACATAAGCTTTCTACTGATCGCATAATCGCTACTATCAACTTTCAACTATATTTTCTCTAGGAACATATCTAAACAGTGGAACTAAAGCGCGAGCTTACGACATAATTTGCAAAAGGTCTTTTGACTATGTTCAGGATAATTAAGTTCATCTTATGAACTCCCACTTAGATAGACATCCCTCTGGTCATCTAAGTGATCACATGATCCGAGTCAACTAGGCCATGTCCGATCATCACGTGAGACGGACTAGTCATCATCGGTGAACATCTTCATGTTGATCGTATCTACCATACGACTCATGCTCGACCTTTCGGTCTCCGTGTTCCGAGGCCATGTCTGCACATGCTAGGCTCGTCAAGTTAACCCTAAGTGTTTTCGCTGTGTAAAACTGTCTTACACCCGTTGTATGTGAACGTAAGAATCCATCACACCCGATCATCACGTGGTGCTTAGAAGCGACGAACTGTAGCAACGGTGCACAGTTAGGGGAGAACACTTCTTGAAATTTTGTAAGGGATCATCTTATTTACTACCGTCGTCCTAAGTAAACAAGATGCATAAACATGATAAACATCACATGCAATCAAATAGTGACATGATATGGCCAATATCATTTTGCTCCTTTTGATCTTCATCTTCGGGGCTCCATGATCATCATCGTCACCGGCATGACACCATGATCTCTATCATCATGATCTCCATCATCGTGTCTTCATGAAGTTGTCACGCCAACGACTACTTCTACTTCTATGGCTAACGCGTTTAGCAATAAAGTAAAGTAATTTACATGGCGTTGTTCAATGACACGCAGGTCATACAATAAATAAAGACAACTCCTATGGCTCCTGCCGGTTGTCATATTCATCGACATGCAAGTCGTGAATCCTATTACAAGAACATGATCAATCTCATACATCACATATATCATTCATCACATCCTTTTGGCCATATCACATCACATAGCATACCCTGCAAAAACAAGTTAGACGTCCTCTAATTGTTGTTTGCATGTTTTACGTGGCTGCTATGGGTTTCTAGCAAGAACGTTTCTTACCTACGCAAAACCACAACGTGATATGCCAATTGCTATTTACCCTTCATAAGGACCCTTTTCATCGAATCCGTTCCGACTAAAGTGGGAGAGACTGGCACCCGCTAGCCACCTTATGCACCAAGTGCATGTCAATCGGTGGAACCTGTCTCACGTAAGAGTACGTGTAAGGTCGGTCCGGGCCGCTTCATCCCACAATACCGTCGAAACAAGATTGGAATAGTAACGGTAAGCATATTGAACAAAATCAATGCCCACAACTACTTTGTGTTCTACTCGTGCAAAGAATCTACGCAATAGACCTAGCTCATGATGCCACTGTTGGGGAACGTAGCAGAAATTCAAAAATTTTCCTACGTAACACCAAGATCTATCTATGGAGAGACCAGCAACGAGTAGAAAGGGGAGTGCATCTACATACCCTTGTAGATCGCTAAGCGGAAGCGTTCAAGTGAACGGGGTTGATGGAGTCGTACTCGTCGTGATTCAGATCACCGATGATCCTAGTGCCGAACGGACGGCACCTCCACGTTCAACACACGTACAGCCCGGTGACGTCTCCCACGCCTTGATCCAGCAAGGAGAGAGGGAGAGGTTGAGGAAGACTCCATCCAACAGCAGCACAACGGCGTGGTGGTGGTGGAGGAGCGTGGCAATCCCGTAGGGCTTCGCCAAGCACCATGGGAGAAGAGGAGGAGGGAGAGGAGCAGGGCTGCACCAACGAGAGATCAAATCGCGTGTTATGGGCAGCCCCATGCCTCAATATATATAGGGGGGAAGGGGGCTGCGCCCCCTTTAGGGTTTTCCCACCCCCTAGGGGCGGCGGCCAGCCCTAGATGGGTTTTGGGGTGCGGCCAAGGAGGGGGGAGGAGTCCATCCTCCCCAAGGCACCTCGGAGGTGCCTTCCCCCTTGAGGACTCTTCCCTCTAGGGTTCCCTTGGCGCATGGGCCTCTTGGGGCTGGTGCCCTTGGCCCATGTAGGCCAAGGCGCACCCCCTACAGCCCATGTGGCCCCCCGGGGCAGGTGGCCCCACCCGGTGGGCCCCCGAGACCCTTCCGGTGGTCCCGGTACAATACCGATGACCCCGAAACTTGTCCCGATGGCCGAAACAGGACTTCCTATATATAAATCTTTACCTCCGGACCATTCCGGAACTCCTCGTGACGTCCGGGATCTCATCCGGGGCTCCGAAAAACATTCGGTAACCACATACAAGCTTCCTTTATAACCCTAGCGTCATCGAACCTTAAGTGTGTAGACCCTACGGGTTCGGGAGACATGCAGACATGACCGAGACGTTCTCCAGTCAATAACCAACAGCGGGATCTGGATACCCATGTTGGCTCCCACATGTTCCACGATGATCTCATCGGATGAACCACTATGTCAAGGACTCAATCGATCCCGTATATAATTCCCTTTGTCTAGCGGTATTTTACTTGCCCGAGATTCGATCGTCGGTATGCCGATACCTTGTTCAATCTCGTTACCGGCAAGTCACTTTACTCGTTCCGTAACACATCATCCCATGATCAACTCCTTGGTCACATTGCGCATATGATGATGTCCTACCGAGTGGGCCCAGAGATACCTCTCCGTTTACACGGAGTAACAAATCTCAGTCTCGATCCGCATAAAACAATAGATACTTTCGGAGATACCTGTAGTGCACCTTTATAGTCACCCAGTTACGTTGTGACGTTTGATACACCCAAAGCACTCCTACGGTATCCAGGAGTTACACGATCTCATGGTCAAAGGAAGAGATACTTGACATTGGCAAAGCTCTAGCAAACGAACTACATGATCTTTGTGCTATGCTTAGGATTGGGTCTTGTCCATCACATCATTCTCCTAATGATGTGATCCCGTTATCAACGACATCCAATGTCCATAGCCAGGAAACCATGACTATCTGTTGATCACAACGAGCTAGTCAACTAGAGGCTCACTAGGGACATATTGTGGTCTATGTATTCACACGTGTATTACGATTTCCGGATAATACAGTTATAGCATGAATAAAAGACAATTATCATGAACAAGGAAATATAATAATAATACTTTTATTATTGCCTCTAGGGCATATTTCCAACATCATCTTCTCGCTTCTTCTCCTCCCTATCCGCGTGACAATGCAGGAGCTTTGCTACCTTAGGTTCCGCGAAATACCGCTGCAGACGAGGATTGATCGAAAAGTACCACACCACTTTTCGAGGAGCTTTCTTCCTCTTCTTGTATCGAGTGACGCCGCACACCGGACATATGGTAGACTCCGCGTGCTTGTCCCGATAAATGATGCAATTGTTCATGCACACATGGTATTTCACGTGCGGTAAATCCAGAGGACACACGATTTTCTTCGCCTCCTCCAAACTGGTCGGGCACTTGTTCCCCTTGGGAAGACGTTCGTGCCAGAATGACATGTTCTCGTCGAAGCATGCGTCGGTCATTTTGTGTTTTACCTTCATCTCCAGAGCCATGAGCGTTACTTTCAGGCGGGTATCCTCGGGCCTGCATCCTTCATACAATGGAGTAACCGCGTCTAACTCAAGTTGATCCATCTTGGCTTTCTCTCGGGCGGCAGCTCTTGCGTTATTCGTCTGCTTGAGAAGCAGCTCTTGAATATGAGGGTCCTGCACCCAGCCCATCGATGGTCCAGCGTCGTCTGCTCCGCCGGCATCATCATCTTCAAGATCATGCCCGTCGTCTGCTCCGGCATCTTCCTCATCATCATGTCCTGCATCTTCTACATGATGACTGTGAACAGCATCACCGTCGTGATCATCTCCTGGGGATTCTTCGTCTTCTCGCCCGCCCGAGCCGCGGTGGTTGTCTTGCTGCCCTTCCTTATTTCTTGCCCAGCCCCCATGGATGACTTCGTAGTCATCTTCATCACCTTGCCACTGATAGCCATCCATGAAACCACGCAAGAGCAGGTGGTCCCGCACCTGCCCGGAATCTGGGTCCGCAATAAGGCTCTTCAGCTTGCATCTTCGACACGGACATCTTATCTCCGTCTCGTTCTTTTGAAGCATCTCGGCCTTCGCGGACCTCAAATACCTATTCACGATGCCTTCGGTCATCGTGCGGACCATGGTCGCCTGCGGGGTAGAGCAAAACGATATTTTAGAACCAAGAAAAAATTTGGCATGACTTTCCCTAAAAATAGGACTAAAAAGAATGCTTAATGCCAAAATTCTTGCCGAAACGGAAATGAATCAACATTCCGGCAAAATATTGGCAACTATCGCATTTCAAATACCGGTACACCTCCAAACACAAACACATATGCAACACCACAAACATATGCAACACCACGAATATACATAGATCTACTTAGGCCATAAAAAGTGCATGTGCACATTGTTGTAGGGAGAACAACATAAATATAGCTTCCCCCCTTACTTACCTATCAAAACAAGATAATTTAACCACTTAATTTGAATGAATCTATGGTGGAAATGAGGTGAAAAAGAGGAGGCACCCGAGACAAGGAGGAGGTGGAGAGAATGAAGTGGGGAGAAAGTGAGTGTGGGTAGGAGAGGTTGTCCAAAATATCTTGTTGCTGCCCACTTACTAATGGCGCACCAACTCTAAATGCGCCATTAGTAATCCAGGTTGCTAATGGCGCACCTTATAGTGGTGCGCCATTAGTAGTTTTGCAAAAAAAACATACTAATGGCACACTGTTCCACAGTGCGTCATTACTAGTTTAAACTAGTAATGGCGCATGGTGGAACAGTGCGCCATTAGTAGTTTTGCAAAAAAAGGAATAAAAAATATAATAAAAAAAACATTAGTGCCGCACTTTCCGACAGGTGCGTCATTACTAGTAATGGCGCACTGAGTCTGGATGCGCCATTAGTATGTTTGGACAGACGCACTAGTTAAAAAAATTTGATACTAATGGCGCACCTTGGGCTAGGGGCGCCATTAGTAGTTTCAACTCTAATGGCGTATCAGAAGGTGGTGCGCCATTAGTATATACTAATGGCGCACCACTTGTCTTGTGCGCCATTAGTGCCAATCCCATCTATAGCCCTTCTATAGCCCTTTTTCTAGTAGTGAAAAAATTAGCCACTTATTTTCAATTTGAAAGATTTGGTTCAAGAATGGTAATTACCACTCCATTCTCAATGAAACGGGCACGATGATCATTGTCGAACGCAGGGTCAAGCATGGTATACTTAGTGCTGATGTTGTCCGCAAGAGGTGGCCTCCTAAATAAAATTGCATAAACGTAAGCATAAGCATAATTCAACACACATTTGTAACAATTTGTATTCATTCATTTGTAAACATTATTCTCATAAGCATGATTCATTCATTCATTTTTCATAAGATTGTATTAACATTATTCATTCATTTCTTTAATTTGTAAAAAATAAGTAAATACATACAATCTTTCTCCAACATCCACTATATGCATACAGTTGATTCATATCACTAAGATTCATCACATCAAAACAAACCTATGAATTCATTCCTTCAATAAGCATATCAAGAATTTTTTTAACATGAACTAGGGTTCATCATGTAGTTCAAAAATAAGTAAATACATACAATCTTTCTCCAACATCTCCTATATGCATACGATTGATTCATATCACAAAGGTTCATCACATCAAAACAAACCTATGAGTTCATTCCTTCAATAAGCATCATATCAAGATTTTTTTTACATGGACTAGGGTGGGCTTGAATGAAATAATGCATCGAATCGGAAGCTATTTGAGAAAAACTAATTGGATGGATCAAGTAGCTTACTCGTTTCGGAGCCATCTTGATCTGTAAAAAATGATGAAGAAACGAACGAGATCCGAGGGGGAGAGTGGAGAGGACGAGAGAGAGAGAGAGAGAGAGAGAGAGAGAGAGAGCGAGAGAGAGTAAGAACAGCGATGAGAGGGCGGCGGGGTGGGAGAGATGGGGAGGGGGAGGGCGAACCGGCACCCGGCCTTATATGTGCCCAGACCCTACCGCCGGACAGTTCGACGGTAGGGTCTCACAGCTTACCGCCGGACCTTGTGACGGTAGGGTCGAGTGGAGCTCACGGCGGCCGTCAGTTGGCTGCTGACATGGATTAGTCAGCTACCGACACGATTCCTGGCGGTAGCCTATGCATACCTACCGCCAATCTGTGTGGCGGTAAGAAAAAGGGTCAAATGTCAAAATTTATTCGAACCGGGGTCAGATCTAGTTAAACTATCTAAAAAGGGTCAAAACATGAAATTTGGCCACGCCGAGGAGGAGGCTGTCTCGGAGTCATCGACGGTCAGCATGGGGGCCACCGACGCCTGCCCCCGGGTTGCGGATGCTGCTGCACCTGGCGAGCCGTCGCCACCCATGCGCTAGCCAGGGTGTGCTCGTGAAATGGGCGTGCCCGCCTCTCCCGGCCACACCCATCTCTTCTTCCTCCTCGTCCCGCCGCCGCCGCCGCTGCTCGAGCTCCCTGTCCGGACCCGGCGCTGCTCCGCCTGGCGGTGGATCTAACTAGCACCGCCGAAGTCTGCGCGCGCACACCCTCCCGGTGGCATTGTTGGGGGGAGGCGTGAGGCGGGTAATGGCGAGGAGTTAATGAAGACACACACGCAAGCGAGAGCGAGAGGGGCGAGGGAAAGAAAGAAATGTGCTTTGGGGTCGAGGGGTGGGGGAAGAAGACAGGGGAAAGGATGGTGGTGGGGGTGTGTGTCTTTCCGCTTGTTTTCCTCTGTTTTATCTTTCTTTTAGCAAAAGAGGGTTTCCCTCCATTAGAGAAATCAAGCAAGTGCAAGATCTAGTAGTTTGATACAAGGCAACCAAAAGGCAACACAGCCTGAAAGAAAGCCTAGCCACTAAGGGCATGTACAATGCATAGCCTCAAGGTGATGCCTCATATGCCATGTAGGATCAGATATGACGTAAAGTAGGCTTGGATAGGGAAGCGGGATCCTCTCTAGGAGGCGGGTGCTTGAAGAGAGAAAGTGTGATCCGGTGACAAAAGCTGAAAATGTTGGAGTGAAAAGTAGAGATGTATGTGTACTAGAATCTTTATTTTCTATTTTTTAATAAAGCCTACTAGTGATAGCTTGCATTGGGGAGAAAAAATAAATGTAGATGCCTCAAATTACTTTTTGTCATGAGGCATATGTATCCATATGCCACCATTGTACATTGCCCTAACAGCGACTAAAAACTTCCTACGCAGCTAGAAAGTTGAACTGCCCAACCTAGCCACGTCATCCTCTGTTTTATCTGCCCTTTTCAATGCAGCATCCCATCAGAAACTTGGTACCATTCCAACTCCCATGCCCCCCGTAATAGCGTCCGCTCTCATTCTAAAAGGGAACTGGATTTGGTTCTTGTCTGTTTTATTTATTGTTGGTCTAACCAAATTTTGTCTATTTTTCATGCTATCGGCCTCACAAAAAATACAAACCATACAAGTTTAGCAACCAGCCCTGGTGCTGATTTAATCCTTGCATTGCTAACAGGTCTTGTTGGTGGGTATTGTGGTGGTTTTCGGCGGTTAGTGCGGGTGCTTGTCTTGTTCCTCTAGCCTATTGAGCTAGGTTAATGCGTGGGTTCAGTGCTGTCCCTAATAAGCTAACCTCTGGTTAGCACAAGGGTACTAGCCAACTAATCAATCAAACCGACACGTATTCCCAGGATGACGTGGCAGCACAACAGTGCAACACGAAACAGTTATTACAGAGATTAATTAATTCTCTAAGAAAAGAGAATGTCAGCTTACTTGACAATTCAACCTCTTGCAGACTCCATTTGTGGCGTATGACTGTGGGTGGTGCATGCCTGCATGGCATTGTGCCTTGTCTCTGTACCCAGCATACCTGCAGGACCAGCCTAGCTGAATAGCTGGTGCATTCAGCTGCTGCTAATTATAGTAGTGTTTAGGATTAGGAGTAACCTCCCTTGTCAATGCCTCATCTGGCAATTTGCAGCTAAAACTAACTTTCTTGCTCCTTGTTCTAGTTTTTTTATGCAAGCTATAAATCAATACATTTGAACCGCTAAAAAACCAAGACATTTATTTTCATAGTCTGGTACGTACATTCCGGTATATACATGTGATTTTTTTCCCGTATTTTGATGCTTAAAAAAATAAGAATCACATGTGTTTTGGTTCAATAGATTCTCCTCCCTTTTGAACCGACGATTTTCAAGAATATTACTGCCTCCACGTTACTTTTTATAAGGAATATTATTTATTTTTGAAGGTCAAATGTTTCTAGCTTTGACTTCGTTTATAGGAAAGCAATCAACATCGGCAATACCAAAAAACAAAATTATTTGATTCATAATTGAATATATTTTTGTACTTTTTTATTTAGCATGATAGATATTGATAGATTTTGTATAATTTAGCTAATAATATAAATGTTTGACTTAAAAATATAAACGTTATAAAAAGTAGTAGGCATATCTCTAGCCCATCAAGA
Organism: Triticum aestivum; assembly: GCF_018294505.1. NCBI lineage: Eukaryota > Viridiplantae > Streptophyta > Magnoliopsida > Poales > Poaceae > Triticum > Triticum aestivum. The sequence continues at coordinate 128,464,273 of NC_057798.1, forward strand.
ATAAAAATCATTGACCAAGTGACACATGTGGTAAGCAACCCGGACTATTCCGAAAAAAAGTCAATGGATTTCTTTCAATTAAAAAAAGAACAAAAAACAATGTTTGACGTTTTCGGAAAAGCTATTCTCCAGTCGACTGTATTTTAGTAACGGGCGCGTACGATTTGCTAACCCTCCAATTTTTATATCAACGGATGCATGCGCTCGCACCCTTTTTTCTAATCACGCGCATGTCGCTTTCCTTTTTCTTAATCAAGAACTCGAGCCACTTATATGGATGCATGCATGCAAAACAAAAATGATGATGTCATCAAATATTATTTTCAATGCAAAAATTTAAATGATTTGTAGCCTAAACCATAGGTCTGATTGAAAAATCGTTTTCACATACAAGATTCATCGCAAAGAGACCTTCGAAACTATATCCATATTGATATGTTTCGACAACTTTTTTTCAGGTCAAAAGTTACCACGTGTATGATATATAAGTTATCACACTTGTGGTACATGGGTTACCATTCTTGTTTCTATATAAATTACCAGGGCATAAAAATGGTAACCCAACTTTTCTCTCCATGTGCAAATGAACTAGAGGACAAAAAACACCCTGGTAACTTTTGTTATGTTATGCTCCAAATTCAAGTATAAAGAGAAAGGCAACTTTTGACGAGCGAGCGGAGCGAGGCCCGTCGCCGGTAGGCTTGGGCTGAAGCGGTACGGATCAGGATTGACCTAGTTTACCTGTGTTATATATACCTCTTGTAAGCCGCCGCACGGGATAGTTGATCAGTTGTAAATCCCCGGCGTTTATAACCTCCCCCGATATAGTGAAGTTTGGCTGGCTAACGCCCGTGGTTTTTTACCTTCGTGTGGAGGGGTTTTCCACGTTAAAATCTCGTGTCCCTTGCTTGTTTTCGTTCTTCATCATGTTCGATTATGTGTCGTATCTCTAACAACTTTTGACCCGGCAACAAATTTGTTGACAAATATACCACTTGAAAACTTTTGTGTAAGTAACGTGTTAATACATCCACATCAGAGTTGATAACCCAGGTTCAAACATCGTGGTAGCTTTTGACCTCAGGAAAGTTGTTTAAAAACATATCTCCAACCATTTCTGCGTCAATAGCATGGCAATACACACACATAAGAGCTGAGAACTCATGTACAAACGTCGCACTAACTTTTGATCCAATAAAAAAGTTGTTGAAAAACATATTCCAGTAAATTCTGTGTAAATAATATGGTAATATACGCACAACAAAGCTGATAACTCATGTACAAACACCACGTAACTTTTGACCCGAAGAAAAAGTTATTGAAAAACTATCCTCGTAATTTATGTGTAAATGTCATGGTAATACACACCACAGAGCTGATAACTTATGTACAAAACACCACGGTAACTTTGCCCGGGGGGTGTTGAAAATATATCCCGGTAACTTCGGTGTGTAATAACATGATAATATGCGCACTGCAAACTTGATAACTTAGTTACAAATACCTCAGTAACTTTACATGGGGAAAAATACGTTATTGAAAACATACCACCAGTAAGTTCTGTGTAAATATCATGGTAATATGCACATTGCAGACATGATAACTTAGGTACAAACATCACGATAACTTGGCTCGGTGAAAAAGTTGCTGAAAACAGACTTCTCTAACTCCCTGTGTAAATAGCATGGTAATACACACTCTGCATCATGGGTAATTTATGTCAAGAAAATTTTTTGTTCAAAACGTAATGATAATTACTATGCAAACAACATGGTAATATACACAACGTAGACATGGTAACTTACTTACCTAAGGCATGGTATCTTTTGGCACGAATAAGTCGTTGGAACATACCAACATAAGATCTAGTTTGAAGGTATCATTGGGATGATTTTTTTTTGTGAAAACAATTTATCAATCGGACTCACGGTTGGAACTACAAAACATTTTGAAGTTTCGAAATAGGTACAGTGTAGGATGACATTAGCGTTTTGTCCTCTAGTGCATGCATGCATGTGCATGCGGGAAGAAAGGTTGGAAGACCATCTTTCACGCCCGATAATTTCTATGAAAACATGTTGGTAATTTATGTGTCACAGATGTGATAACTTATGTAGTCAGGTTCAGTAACTTTTTACCCCCCAAAAAATAGTTAGAACATACCAACATGGTATCTAGTTTCAAAGATCTCATCGCGGCGAATCTTTTATGTGAAAACAGTTTTTTTATCAGAGCGATAATTTGAGTTACAAAATATTTGAAGTTTTGAAATAGGGAGAATATAGGATGACATCAGCATTGTTTGTCATTTGATGTATGCATACATGTGCATGTGGGAAGAAAGGTTAGAATACCATTTTTCATGCCCGTACTTTTACCAAAAGAGCTTGGTAACTTATGTATCGCAGACTTGATAACTTACGTAATACATGCTTGGTAACTTTTGACCTGGAAAAAAGGCGTCGAAACATATCAACATGGGATCTAGTTTTGAAGATCTCGTCGCGGCGAATATTTTACCTGGAGACAGTTTTTCAATTCGATGGACAGTTTGAGCTACAAAGCATTTTAAGTTTTCAGTTTTGAAAAAAATCTAAGCTGACATCATCATTTTGTCTTATGTGCATGCATGCATCTTAAAGAGATTGGATTTGCTCCACTGTATTTTTTTCATTAAAATAATAGTCCTTTCATTCTTTTATGTAAGGTGTATTATTTTTGGACGGTGACCAAGACACATAATTATGCATATGTTAGGATGAAATTAACCTTGTCTAAATCATTGATTAGTGGCAACTAAATCATTTATGCTAGGAAAGTAAGAGATGCACACAATCATGAAAGAGATACTTTCCCTTTTCTCTTTACAAGAAGAGATGCATGAAGGGCTAACTACGGAATTACGAGGAATTAGAAGAAATACACCTACATTGTGAAATTTTATCAAAAAATAAATACATCTTATATAAAGGAACGAAGAGAGTACAAGAATAACAAATAAAATGAAGTAATCCGGAGGTTTAGCATCTAATGGAGAATTAGCTAGCATGATTAGCAACTGGAGAAGGAAGAAAGCATCGTTCGGATCTATTGCAATATCCAGGTCGTTCGGAAGTTAGCAAAGTCCTTGATGTTTTATATGTCTCGTCTCTCATTAATGTGTTTTTTTTTCTTGCAAGAACTCCATGTTCAATTAAGGCGGGTTTTTTGCCTCAAAAAAACTAAAAAAATTAAGGCGGAATTTTTCCTTGATGGAAGATGGTACGTGTGTCTAAGTGAATCCAGTGCCAATGCAATATACCTCACAGCAATAGGGAGATCCTCGTGTCTAACTTTGTGTGTGAGGAAGATACTGGCACAAATGACAGAGATCGACGTACCAGAAAAAGGCCACAATAGAGACGCGACGTACCAGAAAAAGGCCATATATGCATCAGGCCGGGGCGCCGATGATTTATCTTATCCCGGTGGCAGCTCGCTTGTTGTTTTCCCCTTGCAGGACCATCGATCGCACAGATACAGCGTAGCGTACAGCAACAACAGTTCCCATTAGCAGATTTCCGTGCCATGGCCACAGCCCACAGTGGAAGACTACGATGTGCCGCGGTCTACCGTGAAACCACATCGGCACCTTGTCTCAGCACCAATGATGACTCGAAAAATCAGAACCCGGCCCACTGAAAGTAAGTAAACGCACGCAGAAATGTCCATAGGAAATACTAGTAGGAAAGAGGAGAGAAAACGTCGAAATCCAGGAAAAGAAGAAAAACACGAAGAAAGGGAAGCAACAGTGCGTGCCACCAGCGCATGGCAGATCGCGTCGTTGCATACCCCGACGGCCCGCCCGGGTGCTCGCCCTGGGCCAGCACGCGCCGCGACGGGCAACTAGGCGCCACGCGCCCCGGACGCGCCGGGCACGCACGTACCTCCGTGCGTCGTCAGGCCAACTCCACCGCGGGACCCCAAACGGACGTCCGTTTTATCCGAATTCTGTCCGTTTGGATAGGAATTTGGGGTCGTATCTAGGTCTGTCCTGGGATGCGGTGGCCGTGCGCCCAGCGCGCGGCCGCATCCATTTGCTCCATCCTGTTCGCGTATATTTCTTTGCAAGTCCTTAAATTTTTTTTACATTCATTTTTGGTACATGACAATACATCATCACATTTTGACTAGTAAAGCAAGGCCAAAAAAAACAAAAACCACAAGAATACATTTGAGAAGATACCCAACTTTCATAACTGCTCCCTTGAGTTGGGTTAGGGCCTTCTCGATGCACTCATTGTTGATCTGTGGAGGAGGCACGACGTTGCACCCTTTTTTCTTCTTCAAGTCAGAAGTCGACGTTGCTTTCTCACACGTAGTATCGTGCCTTATTGCTTCTTCACACATAGTATCGTGCCTAGCCTTTAATCTAGCAACAATTGCACTTGTCTCATCTAAAGCTCCTAGGCTAGCTAAAAGTGCACGAACATGCAATACATTTCGCTTTATCAACATATCGATGTATTCTTCTTCCCAATACCAAAACTTGCATCCGTTCTACACAATAAAACTTAAAGTTAGCACCACTAGTCTAATCCAAGAGCACAAACCGAAGCTAAAAGAGCACATACCCCATCGTTTAAGCACATGATGAACACCCATCCGGGATGCTCCGGCGTTGTAGACACGCGGCGCACGACCACCCTTGGGCAGTGGTCGCACTTGATGAGGGGCAACGGTGCGCCGACGAACTTTTGGGCAAGCACCGAGCCCGGTCGGCCGCCATTCGCGTATCTGCCGGCGGGCCACCGACGGTGCAGATCCGAGCGGCTAGAGGACGAGCCACTGCCTGCATGTGGCCTTGCAGCCCTGCCAGGGCCTTCCAGCGAGGTTCCGGGCCAGTCCATGGCGCGGCACGGCCTCCCACGGTCGGGCGAGCTTAAGACCGACCGGATCCGCCCAAATCCGGCCGGCGGGTGCGCAAACAAGGTGGCCGTGCTTGGGTAGCTCGGCGGCGACGAGAGGAAGGGGCTGGGCAAGCGCGCGTCCGAGTTGCACGGCTGCAATGGTAGCGGGCGGCCGACGGCGGCGAGGGGAAGAGAGGGAAAGAGTGGAGTGGATGCGGCCGGAAGGAGGGAGGGGGCGGATAGAAAAAGGCCCATCCTTTGTCACCGACGGATGGGTCAGGGAAGGACACGCGCAGACGACCCGCGTGTCCGCGTGGTGTTCGTTTCATCTCAAAAACAACGCAAACTTGGGCCGCGGATGGGTCGAAAGCGGACACAAAGTGAACAAAAGTCCGTTTGTGTCCACGCGCTGGACCGTCTCGTTTGTCCTTTTTACCCCAAACGGACGGGAACGGACAGGATAAGATCACGCGGTGGAGTTGGCCTCAGGTGTGGGCCATCAGATCGGCGGATCCCTGGGAGCGTACGTGCGCGCGACTCGTTTTCCTTGCGCGAGTGCCCGAAGAGGAGCCGCTTTCCCGGACCGGGAGCGCGCTCTGGTCCGCCTGCCTCGGCAGATCGGGAAGGTTCGATACGGGGAGACGGATCTCCAATGATCCGCCGCGACCGGGTGGCAGCGCTCGGTGTGGTGGTGTTCGGGTTCGCTGGCCCACTGCCTTTTGGCGGTGATGGGGCGGGAGAGGCTCTGGTTTGGTGGATCGATCGCCGACTCCTGCCGCCACGTAGGAAATGGGAAAAGGGAGGGACACGCTCGCAGGGTCCTGCCATATCTTCGGCTCGTGTCGGATTTTGCATGCGAATCCAAGGGCCGGCGCGCTACATATGCATGTTTAATTCGGGGATTTCGTGTTGTATTTCAGAAAACAGCAGATGACTATAGACATGCAGTACATGTGTAATGTATTACTAGCACTGTGGCAGAAGATTGTCTTCTCGGTCGCAGGTACTCATGCATGCACTGCTTTGAGGATAATAACGTAGTACGTGCGTGCGCGCGTCCAACCGTGCATAGACAGCCTACTGTGCTCTACCAGAATTTAGCTTTGCGTCTGTCGGCACGGGGACAGGACCATGCACACATGCATGGTTCCGAGCCAGAGCTAGTTAGATATAGCCAATTAGCCATGACGAGCTTGCACGTGAACAGCTAATTCTCCTAGCACGATCGTTGAGGCTAGCCATAGTGGGGTACATAGGTACTAGTATCATGCATTTGGGATTCATAAACATGATTATGTGACAGATAATTAAAAAAAAGATGGTCATAGTAACATATGTAGATATTGTAACATAATAAATGGTATGATATTATGTGTCATGCATGGCAATAAATGAGACCATCTATGATATTATGCACTATGAAAATAGTATTATACACTGGTATCATATGCATGATACTAATATATGATACTTTCCACTATGACCAGCCTGAGTGATCGCGACAGTGAAGGCCTACGGGTCTGTCATAAGTCCACATCGTCCCACTAGTACCGCTATGCATTGCCAAGCACCGGCAAAAGTCAATTCCAACTGGAAATGCCTATAGATGCATGAGCATATATGACTCGAAGTAGCATGCGGAGCTTTCAATGGCGGGAGGCTCTCTAGAGCGTGCTGCGTGCTGTGGGCAGTTGCTAGATCTGGTCATCACCCAGCAGCTAGCTAGCTAGCGTGAATAAATCTCGAGCAAGGACGGCACACGATCGATCACAGTGAAGTGCCTTTCCAGGACGAGTTTCAAGACTGACCATGTGTTGCAACAGCAGGCTCTCGCACCTTTTGGTGTCAGAATGAGTAGTAGGACTCTCGACTCAAATTGTCTAATCGAAGTTAGACTGGATGCACGAATGATGGATGAGGGTGCCATCTGAGGGTTCGGTTATGATATTTCCATTCGTAAACAGGCAGTTCAAAGGGTTATTATGTAAACAAACTGTGCTGTGCGTGGTGAGTTCGGCTACGAGCTACGTCGTCCTACGTATGGATGCACACCGGCGCATTGAATTCGCCCGGCCCCGGCCGCTAGCTGTGCGCGATGGTGAAGCAAGGTGATGGGCGCGCGGGTGAATCGTTGTCAGCAGCCCTGGAAACGCGAGAGGGAGCGACGCGTTGTGGCGCCCAGCAGCAGTGTCTCCTGCCACCGCCACGCCCAACACCGCGCCATCCCGCTGTCCCCCTCCTGCCTCTCCTCCCCTTTTCCTTTCGCCCGCCCCCCACCACGCCTAATCAGGAAACGGCGCCACCACTCTGCCTCCCGGCCACGTACCGCCGGACAGCGACGCCGACGATGCATCGTCTCCTCTCCTCCCAGGCCCAGGCTACCACCACCTGCCGCAAAGTGCAAAACGTTTGCTCCAAGCTGCTGCGCGTTTCCTCTACCCGGTAGATGTATCGGGCAACTTGACAAGTGGCAGCACGCGGATCTTGTCGACTATGGCTGGCTGGCTGGCTACACACAACTGTTACGTCGATCAGGTGGATGAGTACGTTAACGTCCACGAGCAAAATCTGAGACCTTTTGGCCGGGGCTGGTGCCCAACTTGAACAAGTATTTGCGGGGTGCGCCAGGGCAACATGTGACGATGCTGGCATCACATAGCCTAACTCCATTGGTCAGAGCGTCCCCAACACACTCCAAGTCCAACGCTTATCCTAATGGAGTGAAGAGAAATCCACGCTTGACGAGACGGTGGTCCTTTGCTAGAAGAAACGCCATCAGATCATGCATCATGCTCCCACTTCCCACCACGTATATTACTTTTTTGCTTCTCCTTTGCAGGGGTGATGAAATCTCTCCCCACTTGGGATCGGTTAACATTAACTTCTTCCCACCATCATCACCATCACCTAATTAACTAGTACAGTCTAGTTCTTATCACGCGTGAGGCTGGTCGTGATGGTAGTATCATAGCTAGTATCATGCATGCCAACTAGACAATTTTGATGAGGTGTCATAACATTAAATGAAGAAAGAGAAGGTGAAGTATCATATCATGATACCGTATTATAATAAATGTTATATTACTTTGTGTCATGTATGACAATAAATAAAATACTATATGATATTAAAATATGATACTATACATTAAAGAGGTAATATCATACACTAGTATCATATGCATGATACTAGTATATGATGCTCCCCATTGCAACCAGCCTGATATAGACAAAGGAGGAGGAGGAGGAGGTGGGCGTGTTACAGTTGTGCACCGTGCTGACTAGCGAGGACCCACGTGGCCGGGCTGATGGCCAGCAGAGGACATCTCGGGCCATCATGCCGATCGTAGCCAACTTGGCCAAAGAAAAGATGTGGGGGTTAGCAGTTTAATCACGCTTTACTTTGGGGTTAACCATTAAGATTGGGTCATCCATCTCCTTAATTATGGATGTCATTGCCCTACCTATACTATCGGCGTGAAGGGGAGTGCTTCGGTACAACCCCCTAAAACGTATAATGGATAGTATGGTAATTTCACATTAGGTATAGGAATACCCACCCGACGCCATACGTCCGCGCGCGACATCATACGCCCGCCCGCGTATGCCGCACCCGTCGCTGTACGCCCGCCCGCCCACGTACCCGCACCCGTCGCCGTACGTCGCCATCGTACACCCGCACGTCTCCACGTTGGCGTCGACAGTTGTTGGAGGAAAAAAAAGACACGATAGCCGCCGACGCCCGCCGTCGAAACCCTGAACCCTAACGCATCCACACCGTCTCCACGTCGGCCCCCGTCTGCGCGAAGTGCGTTGCCCGGGTCGCCGCCCAAATAGGCCGCCGCGCGTGCCCCGGCGCCGTTACCGCTGCCGCCGCGCGTGCCCAGGCGTCGTTGGCGCCGCCGCCGCGTTCCATTCCCGTTGCCCAGATGGCCGCCCACCCGCGATCTACGTCGTTGCCTCCCTCTGCGCACTACGCCTGCTACGACCAGCCATCGTCCTCACGCCTCGACACCTGCCTCCGCCGGCCAGCAACGTCACGCCGTCATCATGTTCGTTATCGGAGGAAATGGATCCGGCTGAAATCCTCGCCGCCGTGCAAGAGGTTGGTTTGAGACATCATTGTGCTTGATGAAATAATTGTTTTAGGGATGATGTTACACGGTGTTTGATTGACCGTACATTTTTTTAACTATCTATAGTTAGAGGAGGAGGGCGATTATGATGGCAATGATTACGGCGAGGACAACGAAACCTCGTCACAGAATATGGATGAACCTGCTGAGGAAAACTACATGAGTTTGGATGAATCTTATAGTGGCAATGTAAGTGTGATCAATGTTGATAAAAACAATAAATATGATAGACCGCACGGAAAATTTCATATTTTTTTGCATCATGCAGCGACATGGCGATGATGATGATGATATGGATATAGATGATTCATTTGCTGAAAGTGCACTCCGGGTATGTTATTAATAAAATCAGAGAAGAAATGACATAATAACCATATGAGCGCTTACATGTTTTTTTTTTTGCAATGCGCGCAGATGGACGAGGATGGGGACTTTGTGTGGAATATTAAGGATGATGAAAGTGAAAAATCGCACGTTGATGCATCTCATGATGACAGCTCCAGCAAAGTAAGTTTTGAAACTTACATCACTACATTACATAAATAATAACTGACTGACATAAATGGTTTAATTCAATATTTTACAGGGAGATGTAGATGGTACAAGCGGGAATGATGAGCATGTTGGTGATGATCTATTTAATTTTGACATCGGATTTGATGTATATCAGCAAGAATCACTGGACATGCATGTGAAGGTCATGAGGAAGACGTTCAAGTCACTAGGAGAGGCTTACAATTTCTATAACCAGTATGTTTACGAGCGTGGTTTCAGCGTAAGAAAGGACTCACTGAAATATTCGAAAGGTCATGAGGGAACTAAGCGCTTGAGAAAGTATCTGTGTGCGAGAGCTGGGAAACGATAGGCAAAACTTTGTACAATGGAAGGCAGGACCCGCAGGCTGAGAGGGGAGACTCGTTGCTTCTGCGATGCGCATATAACTTTGAAACTTGATAAAGAGCGTGACGTTTGGTATGTCAGCAGTTTCAGTGATGATCACAGTCACATTCTAGCTAGACCGGATGAAGTCACGTTTCTTCGGTCTCATAATCAGATAAAAGAATATCAGAAAGCTGAGATCTTAACCATGGCAGGTGCTGGAATCAGGAAACATATGATTTATGATAATCTCGCAAGTAGGTACGGGTCATATGCAAAGGCTGGTTTTGGGAGGAAGAAGCTTTATAACATGTGTTATAGAGAAAAAAATGAAGCTTGCACAAGGTGATGCAGACACTGCCATTGGGATCATGATGACCAGAAAAGAGAGAGATCCAGATTTCTTCTTTGAGCACACCGTCGATGATGAAGGAAGGCTGAAAAACATATTCTGGTGTGATTCTCAATCACGTCGACACTATATTGACTATGGTGATGTGACAATCTTCGACAACACATACAGGATGAATAGGTATGACATGCCATTTATACCTTTTATCGATCTGAACAACCATCGTTGCACCATGGTATTCGGTTGTGCTCTTCTGTCTGACGAGACGGAAGATACATATGTCTGGCGGCTTCAGACGTTTTTGAGGGCTCACTGTCAGAAGAGGCACAGGTCAGTAATTACTGATGGAGATGCAGCTATGATTAATGTCATAAGAAAGGTACTTTCGGAGGTTTGGCATCGTCTTTGCTCATGGCATATTGAGAAGAACATGCAGAAACACCTTCATCATAAGTCTCTAAAGGATTTCAGGTCTCTACTTTATTATGCCACTTCAAAAAAGGTATTTGAGGAGAGATGGGCAGCGTTTACCGCCAAATGGCAGTTGGAGAAAACAAAGACATGGTTACGTAGGATGTATAAGAAGAAAAGGCTTTGGGCTGCATCATATCTGTCAGGTGGGTTTTTCTTAGGTATGCGAAGTAACCAGCAAAATGAGAGTCTGAATTCATGCCTTCACTTGCATCTAGACTCCGGTATGACTATTGTTGATATGATTGTGCACTATGAGAATTGCATAGTTCGTCTTCGTGAGAACGAGGCGCATGACGATTACACAAACTCACAGACAGTTCCAGTACCAGTATTGGACGAGTGTAAAGATATTGAGAAATCAGCTGCCCGTGAGTTCACTGCGACAAACTTTTATATCCTGCAGGAAGATATGAAGAAGGCACGGGAGCTTGAGGTCCTTGAGAGACTGAGAGGAGCAGACACTCACAGATTCATACTCACATGGAAGGAAAATAGGGATATCAGATTCACTGTGGAGTACACCCCAGGTAACTCCGAAGAAACCGTGAAGTGGAGTTGCAGAAGCATGTATCGCAAAGGACTTCCTTGCAAACATATTCTTCACGTTCTGATTCAGCTACGCTTACGTGTGATACCTAAGTGTTTAGTGCTGCGGAGGTTGAGCCAAGTTGCAAGGGGTGGACTTCCCGTGAAGCGCACTAGCGATCTGTTTGTGTGGGGATGGGCAGGTGCAGGGGACAGAGCTAGGTACAGCGAATTGACTATCTTATCTGCTGAAGCAACTCATAAAGCATGCCATAAACCATTTTTAGTCGACAAGTTGAAGGCGACTCTGAGGGACATAATAGATAATGATTACACTAAGGAGGATGAGCCTGGTGCGGAGGTACAGTTTGTGAACGACGATGCATTTGAGCCTAATCAAGATCATGGTCTTGTTCGTGATCCCGCAAAAGTTAACACCAAAGGCGCATCAAAACAGAATCTTAAAGGCCGCGGTAAGGATGGTCCTGATGTCACTAAAAATGGGCGACCTAAAGCTTTTGATGAGAAAAGCAAACGCCAATATGGACAGTGCGGTCTTATGGGTCATTATAAGTCCACGTGCCCTCAAAATCCTAAGTATGATTTTCTTATGTTATTGTAAATCTTATTGTTCAAACCAAATTTGTTTGTTTATTGTGAATTAACACATATCTTACTGTTATGTAGGAACTTTGCTTGAATTGTGGAGTATGGAAGATTGCTTCACCCTTTGATTGAAGACAGTTTTATTATGGATTGCTATGGAAGATTGCTTCACCCTTTCATTGGAGATAGTTTTTTAATGTTCTATATATGTGATATTTAATAATTGTTAAAATATGTTATATGAACTTATTTTACTTTGTTGATGTCAGACTATTTGCTACGATACCGACATAAGTAGTTGTTTTGATGACAGCCTATGTAATGCAAGAAGGAGTTTTACTTTGTTTATTCTGATGTGCTCATTTTGCACAGTAGTGCCATCGCTGTTTAATGTTAATTTTCTGCACTGTACGGTCGCCGTCGTTTATTTTGACGTGCTCATTTTTGCACACTAGTGCCGTCGCTGTTTACTGTTAATTTTCTGCACTATATGGTCGCCGTCGCTTAGAACCCCGTCGTTTTAATTTTTTTTTAAAGCCCGACAAGTGCGACGGCGGCACTGTCTCACAGGGCAGCGTCGGACGGCGGCAGTAGTACGAGGTAATCAGAGTAGTTCGACAGCTTATGTGCCGCCGGGTATATAAGCCAGTCGTCGCGCCCTCCGTCGGGCGAGGTGGGACTAAACATTTCCCGTCGCCCCGCGTGGAACTTGGGCCGTCGTCGCGCCGCGTGCTACTTGGGCCGTCTTCGCGCCGCGGGCGTAAACAGTGTTATTGGGCCGGCCCACGCGGTCACGCGCGTCCCTGCGGGCACGGCGGCTGCGATAGCAAAGTTTTAGTCCCACCTCGCCCGACGGAGCGCGCGACGACCGGTTTATATACCCGGCGGCGCACTTGCAGCCGAACGCCTTCGATTAAACTGCTACGCTACCCGTCGTTCGACGCTGCCCTGTTGGACAGTGCCGTCGGTCCTGTCTGACGTCAGACTGGCCGGCGCACTTGTCGGGCAATTCTTTTTACAAGCGACGGCAACAGTGCTTTAAAAATAAAAAATAAGAACGTCGGTGTTACAAGCGACGGTGACAGGCACTACAGTGCATAATAAATACATGTGCATTTTATTAACATTCAACAGTACAGGAAAACATGGACTGTTATATCCAAACAATTTGACGATGGCAGAACTATGAATATAAAGATTTCAAATTTAAAGACAACGGCATGAAGACAACATAATAATCCAAGTGTCATTCTCGACTTAAATATTCAAAATAGTAGTGTCTTCTTCGTCACAAGATATCAAAATCGAAATAAATGTAAACATTATTTGAGCCTACAAAATTTTCTAGTACAAATTTTTTGCCACATTTATTTCTTCTTTGCAAGCCGGGTAACTTTGTCCTTCACATCGTTGAGTGTATTTCTCTCCGAAAAAATAACCTGCGCAATCATTAAGTCCCTCGATTTATCAATTGACCCCTGTTAGAACTTCATATTAGTACAATTCAAATAGTATTACATAATGAATTTAATTGAATATAAGCATTTGAAATAAAACCATACCTGAGAAAAATGGCTTGTCCATTTTTCACCGTTCCAATATGGAAAGCATCGAAGAACAAATATTCCACATGAATTGCTGGTCCGTACAAACAATGGTTCATAAGTTCGCATTTCAGGTAAGATATTAAAACAATATGAAAGTATTTACTCACCCGTCTTCTTGTTGTGGCATCTTGTACGTTTTGATAGGCCAGGTAGACACATCCGGATAATTCACAGCACCGCTCGCATTCACATCACGTATGTCATATCCAAGTTGTTTTCTCTGTTCATATAGATGATAGCACGAAAATAATTTAACATAGTTCAGTTACTAAATGATAGTTTCAATATGCTCATATAAATTTATGCCGTACCAGCTCCTCAACTTTTTCTGTAATTTCACTGTCAAGTTCGGGTCCCATCAAAGAATCAAGAACCTGGAACACTTCCTTCGGGTGATGCATGACAACCGAAACCCAGTGGCTATTTCCCTTATTAAGAGGAATATAAATCTGCATCACAACGAAAATATGATGCAATCAACACATACTCTCTTATTATTTATATACCATATATGCATACATTAAGGCAGTTGAACTTACCTTATCTTTTTTAAAATACTCATTGGCGCATCTATTCACGGGTCCATTCTTCTTCGCCACAACTTCGTTGTCATTTTTCCCTGGCTCGGTGTCCGGTCTAAATTCAAGTAACCAATTGACCAGCCAGGTCGGCATTATATGACGATCATCACCAACAACTCCCAACAGATACGACGAATAAGCATTGATAACCTGAAAATAATTTATATGATGTATAACAATTCCAATTTGCATTGAAAGCTAATATAAAACACAACAATAACTTACATCACAGGTTAGCCATTGATGGTCAAGAATCTTACAAGCCCTCTCTGCACTGAGACCTTCGCGCATGCCATCATTGAATATTTCCTTCTTTCTATGTTTTGCTGACCGCTCATAAGCACGAACAAACTTAACATTAGCTTTAATCACATCGTATTCATCTTGAAAGACTTCTTTCTCGAATAGTTCTGCAATACATGACGATAATATGTTAATAAGTCAATGATAAGTAGAAAGTTCAGCTCGAAAACAATATGATAAAACTCACTTGCTTTTGCTGAATGTTTTGCACGCTTTGTAGGTTTAACTGGAATATAAGGAGACTTTATAAGGTTTGGTACCCTCCGCTTCCGTTTCCCTACACCCTCCTCCTGTACCTCATCTTCTCCAATACAATCTACGGATCCACGTGATGCGATTTCACCTGTTCCTAAAGATGTAATGGATTTCTCATCAGATACCTCAGGAACTTTGATAGGATCTTCTTTATCACCCTTGAAACTGTCCCAATATTCAGGTGTGCAATAATAAGGTGTCTTCTCTTCAGAATCATTAATATCATCTTCATCATCCTCTTGCACATTCTTTTTTCCTGGTGTTTTGAAATTGTCCACATCAGGATTATATACAAATTCTTTATGAAGTTTCCCACCATAGTTTCTACTTTCACCATACTCATTCTCCTCTTCTTTTTCAATATCACCGGCTTTGTAGAATACAACGCTTTTGTTCAATTTCTCTATGACCCTTTGTGATTAAAAATTAGTTGTAATTAGTTATATGACACATCAAAAAACATAGTGAATGACAAAATAAAAAAACTTGTACATGTGCGCATAGCTCCGGCATACGAAGCATATCCTTACGAATGTGCTTCAGCTCAGTCAAAATCCGATCCATAATAGGGTTCTGGGTAGCTGAAGCCTCAGATGTACTCACGCATGTTCTCCTTCCAGTAATGTTAGACTTTCTCGTACTGGATTTCTTGTTCTTTTCAGCCTATTCCATTCTAATTTTGTTTAAGCGGTACTCTTCAGTAATGGTGTCATCGATCTACAACATAAAGAATCATATGATCATATTTAATTAATAATTAATTGCAGAGTTTAAATGGAAAAATATATATTTAACATATTACCATTCCAACACCACGACCATATTGAAAGTCGCACTTGTCTCTTTTCTCTGCTGCCACTTCTGTCCAATTCCTCATCAAGGGGCTCAACAGCGGTAAAGGATCATATTGTGGACTGGTGCTTGGCTGCACCTTCTCCCAATATAGATACTGCAAAACAAACAAACAACCATTTAGCATGTGTTACAGTATTATTACATAATACAACTATTCAATTTAAAAAATAAATCATACCTGTAGAAGTGCTAGGTTGCCACGTGGCCATTCCCTAACACGACCGGGTTGCAAGACCATATCAATCTCTGATAAACAAAACCGCAAAGTGAATGTGTTCCAGTTGAACTTTTTTATCTGTCTGACATCTTGCACTAGTGCATAATAATTCTTCGGAATGTACTCATCAGACACTGGTGCAATTATAGTCCCTAACAGGACGAGAAACGCCATCCGAACAAATTCTTCGTTCGCGTTTTTATTTCTCACAATCTTGTCAATAAGATCATCAACCAATATTTTACCATTCTTCTTGTTAACAAAACTAGCTGGAATTTTTTTTATTGCTTTGCCTTGGTCCATACTCAAAAAACTAGAAACATCAACTCCTTCATTCTTCAAACCAAATATAGCGAACACATCATTAGGCCTCAGTGAAATCAACCCTTTTTTCCGGCTGCCTCTTGCACCATGAATTTTTTACTACTATGATTGTAACCTTGAATCATAAGCGCAAGCAAATTATCAGGCATCTTGACCGAAGGTATTCGTAACATGCCCTCCATCTCCATTTCGTAAAACGTAAATCGCTGACTTGGTGTTAACTTATTAACAAGAATAACCCACTTTTCTACGGAATATGCAATCACACCATCGATGTCCATACTGCATATAATAATATCTATGTGACGTTGCATGCAGCTAATGTGTTATATACCGTTGAAAATATTAAAAGAAATATCTGCCTGATGGCGACAAGAGCGGGCGACGGTGATCATAGCGGCTGACGGCGGCGTCTGACGGCGGGTGACGGTGTCCTGGACTAGGGGGTACTCACCATGTCGTCTCCCGATCAGTTGGATTGGGCCGAGGACCCCCATGGCCATATACTCATGGGCCAGTCCGGACAGTTGCCGCATACAAGGAAGATTCCACAAGACTTGGCGATCAAGACAAGGACTCCTCCCCCACCGGCGTATTCGGCTAGGACTCTTGTTATCCTAGGCCTCTGGTGCATTATATAATCCGAGGCCAGGCTAGTCGATAGATATACAACAACAATCATACCATAGGCTAGCTTCTAGGGTTTAGCCTCTATGATCTCGTGGTAGATCTACTCTTGTACTACCCATATCATCAATATTAATCAAGCAGGACGTAGGGTTTTACCTCCATCGAGAGGGCCCGAACCTGGGTAAAACATTGTGTCCCTTGCCTCCTGTTACCATTGATCCTAAGACGCACTGCTTGGGACCCCCTACCTGAGATTCGCCGATTTTGACACCGACATTGGTGCTTTCATTGAGAGTTCCGCTGTGTGATTGGCGAAAAGATCAATGGCTCGACTGCAGGTCAACTGCGACGTCGGCTTCTTCGTCGCCAGCTCGGCTGGTCACCTTGGCTTGACCAAGGACTGCGCCCTACCTCCAATCGTCATGTTCGGATGAAGGCCTTCATCAACACCAACTCCGATCTCTATCAAGATCATGGAGGAGTCATCCACGGAGCTCCGGGGCTCAACGTCAACATTGCCCTCAGGCGACCATGCTGTTTTTCTGGACAGCAAATTTGTATCCGCCGCCACCGCCTCCTCGAGTGTCGCTTAAACGATTACTTCGGTGGAATTATGCGGGATTAAGTCTACAACAACCCTGCAAAAATTTCGTCGAGTTCCGATGAAGGAATCTCCGGCAATCTCCGATATATCGGAGCCCTGTTGAATCTGGACGAGAATCCGGACGAGTTTAGGGCGTGGTATCCAGCATCTAGCTCGGATGTTCTTTGGAGGATCCAACCGTTGATTTACTGCGGAATTCCCATATCTACCACCTGCCAAAATTTCAGCTCGATCCGACCGTCCAAACTCCGGGAAACTTCCGATTAGTGCATCACTTTTTGGATCTGTTTTCTGCGCGAGAACGAATCCGGCCTGAATTCATCTTCTTTATGAACGGGAACTCGGACATCCTTTTTGAAGGAAGTTTTCATATGGGGTGTTGTGTTTTATTCTCAAACACATCCCAGTAGTATTAAAAGTATTTTTGCAATACGAACTTCACCGTCGCGCCGGTGTCAAACTAGCCCGACAACATCACTCCACGGCGGCCGACCTGTGTCAGACACGTCGTCGCTTTGTTGAGCCGAGCTCAATTTCTTCGGAACATCATCTCGGCCAGCCGAACAATAGTTCGGCATCGCGAAGGATAAATCATCACCAACATCGCCGCCCCAAGAATTACAAGGAGCGGGCACACCTGCATCGCCACACGGTCGCTTCATCAAACCGGACACTTCGGCGTCATGACCTGCATCGGCAGGGCCGCACTATTGCTTCTTCAAGCTGGTGTCCATCACGCCGACCTACTTCGACATCTTGGCTGGACCGGGGGCTTCGCCATCTCTTCATCAACCTACTCCGGACACTTCGGCGTCACTAGCCGAGCAGACAATGGGTGCGCGGACCGAGTCCCAATTTTGGGAATCACCTTCCTTCGGATTGCTACAACAAATAAACCAGGTGCTATTAATCCTAGTATTTCTTTTTGCTTGTTTGGGTTAATTTTTCCCAGGGAATTATTACTCTGGTTTGCCCATCATATGTACATAGGTCTATCAAATGGTGGCCGCATTATCGACGGCCGCATGATGGTTCGGTCAGTTCCTGTACATAGTCCGGCGAACGCCGCATCCGGAACTCGTACCGACCTGTGAATCCAGGCTTTACCACGCCTTTATTGCATTACGCCGACGACCTGCATCGACATCGACTTCGGCGCCAGGCCATATTTCTTTTATTACTCACTTTGCATAAATTATTTATTATGCAACGATTTTTTTTACTATTGTCTCTAGTTTGCACTATTTTTTGTGTACAGGAAAATGATCCAGCCGGACTATATCCTTTGACTTCACCTCGGTTGGACGGGGGGCTTCATCAACACTTCATTACCCCATGCCAGGGACTTCGGCATCACTCTGCCGTCCTGCATTGACCATGCTATGTCACCACTTCACAGTGCCGAGCTTTTTGCTCCGCCACCTCGGGACCGGCTTGGGGGATGGAACCTTGTCCCGCATCAAGCTCGGACCGCATCGTCAATATCGAACACATTAACCAGCTAAGTTGCCTTCATGCTCAAAGTTTTAAAATTTCTAACTTGTGTTCGGTTCGACCAAGCATTATACTTTCTTGGGAAATAGTTGCTTATCTTCCTTGTCGAAACTTTGTTCGCACACACTTGACGTGCTACCCGCGCTTATTATACCTGGGGGCTTGTTTAACAGAAGCTTATTAATTCGGGCTTTATGCCCAACACATGTGTCACACTTCCGCATGTACCTTTTATTCACAATTATATGCATCGATATGACTTAAGTTTTGGCCAAGCTGGATTGCCTGGCTCCTGTGCTTACCCCTACGTTCCCGATTGTTCGGCTAGGTGGTAAAGGGAGCACCTCTGTGATTGTTACTGCCGGGTCAGCCGGACGTGTACCTCAGACTGGGTGAAGCCGAAAGCTAGCGTTCTTAAGGGAATACTTGGTCGGTGAACTAAAAGATGATTTCTTACCCATTTATTTACCTGCCCCCAGATGTTTTTCTGCTTTTTTCACAGTCCGGACATGCACTTTAGGGCATGCCTCCTAGGGAAAGGAACCCCTAACGGAACTACTCTCCCTGGAAGATGTTTCTTACTAACCATGTAATATAACATAACTAGTTGGGCACTTGTCTGATAAAGCACTAATGACCCCTACGCCTGGTCTCCACGCATGCCCCGGTTTTTATAATCGCGAGGGTATTCAGACACACTCCAGACTATTGGGTCCAGAGGTTGAAGTGAAAAGGTCCGCTACGAAAAACGATCTACAATCCGGCTAGAAGGCATTCTACATGTCACCTTACATTATCAACTTTTACCCAAGTCACTTGGGGGCTCTTAAATTTATATGAGCCATTTTATGATAAGTGTTTTTCTTCTTAGTCGTTGCAAAGTTTTTATTATTATTTATCACTCCTTCGACACAAGTGTGCGGTCACTAGCCGGGGAGCCTAATTTCTCTCTCAAAGAAGCCGTAGGCTGACCCGCTTGAAGTTTTGAGATAGGATGTGTCATGTTAAAGCACGACAGAAGCACCTTTTTTCTAAAGTCCAATCGGATTGGCACCGAACACTTGATCTAGTTCGGACATTAACCTTTTAAATAAGTTTTTTAGCTTTTCGAGCCCATGGCACTTTTAAACTATCTGTGTGTTTTCAGCACAAGTCTCGCAGTGCAACGCCGGACACCTTTTGAGATTCGACAAAAACATTCTCGGATATTGCTATATATGCATCAGTTTCGAATTGTGTCTTCGGTCAATAGTTGGGTTGCCCGGCTCCCGCGCTTGCCTCCTACGTTCCGCTTTGTTCGGCTAGGTGTGCAAAGGGAGAACCACTGCGATTGTGCTTCCATCTCGCATGGTCAAGCACCACAGTGGAGAAAGCTGAAAACTGACTGTCACAATAGGTGTAAACTGGTCAGCGATCCGATGACTATATTAAATGACGGGCCATTCATTGGCCGAAGTGTTTCTAGCTTGACCTCGACTATCGCCGAACACTATCGGGGGCTATTAACTGGCCTCCCAAAGTAAATCCTCGATATTTTGCTCTTCCATTGGAGCAGAGGTTTCATGATCATGCTTGGCATAACAACCCAAAGAAAGGAACCGATAGCGGGCCTATTTTCTCTGGAAGACATTTCTTCTATTAAAAAGTAATATAACATGTCTCTCCGCGTACCTTTGTTTATAAAATCGTATGGCCAGATTGCCTTGTTTGTTGTAAATCTTTGCCCTCATAAAGGCTTTATAAAGTAGGAAAAACACTCCTCGGCTATTGGCCGAGGAGGTGGAAGCCGATGGTCGGTCAACAAGGTTTTGTACAATATGGATCCAAGCATTAATGACATAAAGTACTTGGATACATAGAGTCATTACACATAATTTGTGATTTTACTATGGATATCGATCCTTAATTCGGCCTCCCGTGCCCGCATTAAGGCTCGGGGGCTACTGAGCTTCGGGCTTATTATTTACAAATATTAAAGGGGCCCATTGATCCCCTGATCTGGTGTTGCCACCCGACCAGTGTCTCGGGGGCTACTGCATTGCTTGTTCTATGCAGAAAATCTTAAGTGCAATACAGTTTCTGAGGAGATTTTGACCCTCAGGTTGGTCGGCCGCACCCAACCTGAGTCTCGAGGACTGAGCACGCCGCTTTTTGTGTCCCGAAGTGTTCTGCCGAGCTAGGACTTGATCCTCAGACCGATTTTGCAAATCAACCTGAGTCTCAGCGGCTACGGGGATCAGCGGTCTTATGTCATCCTTCAGGTGCATCTCGGGTTTTAGACCGATACATACCTTGAGGGCTACCGGCTATATATCTCGTCAGAGAATAAATTACATCAATAAAAAACATTGACCAAAAATCAGCCCATGACCGAGGTGCTTAACCAGCTCAGAAGCAGTCCGGCGTAAAGCTCGGGCGCTAGTGGCTGGCTCCACAGAGGGCACTTCCGGCATTAAGCTCGGCTAAACTCCTTCAAACTTCTTTGAACCAAGGTGATTTACGACACCTCGGATACAGTCCGACGTTGGAGCTCGGATACATAGTCCGGCGTTGGAGCTCGGATACCGTCCGGCGTTGGAGCTCGGATACATAGTCCGGCGTTAGAGCTGGGAAGCAGTGCGGCATTGGTGCTCGGCTGCAAAAGATACATCGAATGCAGTCCGGCGTTGGAGCTCGGATACATAGTCCGGCGTTAGAGCTGGGAAGCAGTGCGGCATTGGTGCTCGGCTGCAAAAGATACATCGAATGCAGTCCGGCGTTGGAGCTCGGACGCAAGAGGACGTTGCCGCTCGGGAACAACCTCAAGCCTGAGGCATGGCATAAAAATAACAAGGCATTGATAAAGGTCGTAAACTTAAAGGGGCTCCTCGGATATCCAACATGTAAACTCGTCGAATACATTTCGGCGATCCTCAAGATAGAAGATGAGAAGATTTGTTGAACCAGTTTTCAAGACCGGCAACCGAAGATGAAGAACAGTTCGGAAGAATCGAGGAGCGTCCCTAACTTGAAGACCGGTTCAGGGGGCTACTGACGGTGTCCTGGACTAGGGGGTACTCACCATGTCGTCTCCCGATCAGTTGGATTGGGCTGAGGACCCCCATGGCCGTATACTCATGGGCCAGTCCGGACAGTTGCCGCATACAAGGAAGATTCCACAAGACTTGGCGATCAAGACAAGGACTCCTCCCCCACCGGCGTATTCGGCTAGGACTCTTGTTATCCTAGGCCTCTGGTGCATTATATAAACCGAGGCCAGGCTAGTCGATAGATATACAACAACAATCATACCATAGGCTAGCTTCTAGGGTTTAGCCTCTACGATCTCGTGGTAGATCTACTCTTGTACTACCCATATCATCAATATTAATCAAGCAGGACGTAGGGTTTTACATCCATCGAGAGGGCCCGAACCTGGGTAAAACATCGTGTCCCTTGCCTCCTGTTACCATTGATCCTAAGACGCACTGCTTGGGACCCCCTACCCGAGATCCGCCGGTTTTGACACTGACAGCGGGCGTGCACAACCGGCGCTGACGGCGGGTGGTGACGTCGACTGGTGCGGGAGTGACGACGGGCGTTGACGACCAGCGCTGACGGCGGGTGGTGACGTCGACTAGTACGGGGTGACGACGGGCGTTGACGGCGGCGCGACGCTGTCGGGCGGGGAACGAGAGTGTGGGCGGCGGCGGGTGAAGGGGATCAGATCGGGCGCGTCGTCGGCACGTAAGACGCAAAAAGTGCATGCACGGCGTGATTGGGTGGCGTGCGCGTTTGTCAAGAATATTCCTCAAATAGCGATGACTCGTGCAGATATTTTGTTGTGTCGGGCCCGCGGCAATTATTAAGTGGGCGACGGCCCGTCTACTATATCAGTGTGGGCGACGGCTAGTTGGCTAGTTTAGTCCCACCTCGGCCGCCGAACGACGCCCCGACCAGCTTATATAGCCGCGTCAGTTAACCCATACATGGTCATAATTAATATTGTGATATGGCTCTACATAACTGCTCGGCAGTACAACTGTCCGGGATGTACTAACTGGGCAGTTAGGTAAAGTCACATCACAATATTAAATATGTATTTATTTAGTTGTAGAATTTTGTCATTTAGTGTATTTTTTTAAAACGTTGCATCAAAACCAAACATGTTTGTACCATTTTTTTACTCCTTCATCCGCATAAGTCGCTCATTTTTTTTCCACGGGCCACAGTGACCATGCAGGGCATGCACGCCCAAATTTGTCGCGTTCCGACGCTGTACAAATTTTCTATGATTTTTCGCACCGAAAACCCCTAAAGCACTGCCCGGACGTGATGCACCGAGCGTTCGTAGTCCGGTTTCGTTCATCTCTAGCGTGCGGTCCTCGGAAGGGTCCCCACACGCGCTGCCAAAAGTTGGGTGCATTCCGGCAAACCAAACTGGCACTTGTTGTGCAACCAGGTGGTTTCGGTATGGGTGGAGGGGACCCTCGGCCGTACGTCTCTCCATCGCATCCGCCAAAGTCGCTCATTTTTTTCCACGGGCCACAGTGACCATGCAGGACACGCACGCCAAAGTTTGTCGCGTTCCGACGTTGTATGGATTTTCTATGATTTTCCGCACCGAAAACCCCTAAAGCACTGCCCGGACGTGACGCAACGTGTGTTCGTAGTCCGATTTCGTTCATCTCTGGCGTGCGGTCCCCTGGTGGGTCCTCACACGCGCTGCCAAAAATTGGGTGCATTCTGGAAAACCAAACTGGCACCTGCTGTGCAACCCGGTGGTTTCGGTATGGGTGGAGGGGACCCTCGGCCGTACGTCTCTCCGTCGCATCCGCCAAAGTTGCGCATTTTTTTTCCACAGGCCACAGTGACCATGCAGGGCACACACGCCAAAATTTGTCGTGTTCCGACGCTGTATGGATTTTCTATGATTTTCCGCACCGAAAACCCTAAAGCACTGCCCAGACGTGACGCAACATGCGTTTGTAGTCTGATTTCATTCATCTCTGGCGTGCGGTCCCCGGGCGGGTCCCCACACGCGCTGCCAGAAGTTGGGTGCATTCCGGGAAACCAAACTCTCACTTGCTGTGCAACCCGGTGGTTTCGGTATGGGCAGAGGGGACCCTAGGCCGTACGTCTCTCCGTCGCATCCGCCAAAGTCGCTCATTTTTTTCCACAGGCCACAGTGACCATGCAGGACACGCACGCCAAAATTTGTCGCATTCCGACGTTGTACGGATTTTCTATGATTTTCCGCACCGAAAACCCCTAAAGCACTGCCCGGATGTGATGCAACGTGCGTTTGTAGTCCGATTTTGTTCATCTCTGGCGTGCGGTCCCCGGGTGGGTCCCCACACGCGCTGCCAAAAGTGGGGTGCATTCTGGCAAACCAAACTGGCACTTGCTGTGCAACCCGGTGGTTTCGGTATGGGTGGAGGGGACCCTCGGCCCTACGTCTCTCCGTCGCATCCGCCAAAGTTGCTCATTTTTTTCCATAGGCCACAGTGACCATGCAGGGCACGGACGCCAGAATTTGTCGCGTTCCGACGCTGTACGGATTTTCTATGATTTTCCGCATTGAAAACCCCTAAAGCATTGCCCGGACGTGACGCAACGTGCGTTCGTAGTCCGATTTCGTTCTTCTCTGGCGTGCGGTCCCCGGGCGGATCACCACAGCGCTGCCAAAAGTTGGGTGCAGTCCGGCAAACCAAACTAGCACTTGCTGTGCAACCCGATGGTTTCGGTATGGGTGGAGGGGACCCTGGGCCGTACGTCTCTCCGTCGCATCCGCCAAAGTCGCTCATTTTTTTCCACGGGCCACAGTGACCATGCAGGACACGCACGCCAAAATTTGTCACGTTCCGATGCTGTATAGATTTTCTATGATTTTCCGCACTGAAAACCCCTAAAGCACTGCCCGGACATGACGCAACGTGCGTTCGTAGTCCGGTTTGGTTCATCTCCGGTGTGCGGTCCCCGGGCGGGTCCCCACACGTGCTGCCAAAAGTTGGATGCATTCCGGGAAACCAAACTGCCACTTGCTGTGCAACCCGGTGGTTTCGGTATGGGTGGAGGGGACCCTCGGTTGTACGTCTCTCTGTCGCATCCGCCAAAGTCGCTCATTTTTTTCCATAGGGCACGCATGCCAAAATTTGTCGCGTTCCGACGTTGTACGGATTTTCTATGATTTTCCGCACCAAAAACCCCTAAAGCACTGCCCGGACGTGACGCAACGTGCGTTCGTAGTCCGATTTCGTTCATCTCTGGCGTGCGGTCCCCGGGCGGGTCCCCACACGCGCTGCCAAAAGTTGGGTGCATTCCGGAAAACAAAACTGGCACTTGCTGTGCAACCTGGTGGTTTCGGTATGGGTGGAGGGGACCCTCGGCCGTACGTCTCTCCGTCGCATCCGCCAAAGTCGCTCATTTTTTCCACAAGCCATAGTGACCATGCAGGACACGCACGCCAGAATTTGTCGCGTTCCGATGCTGTACGGATTTTCTATGATTTTTCCGCACCGAAAACCCCAAAAGCACTGTCGGGACGTGACGCAACATGCGTTTGTAGTTTGATTTCGTTCATCTCTGGCATGCGGTCCTCGGGCGGGTCCTCACACGCGCTGCCAAAAGTTGGGTGCATTCCGGCAAACCAAACTGGCACTTGCTGTGCAACCCGGTGGTTTCGGTATGGGTCGAGGGGACCCTCGGCCGTACGTCTCTCTGTCGCATCCGCATAAGTCGCTCATTTGTTTTCCACGGGCCACAGTGACCATGCAGGACACGCACGTCAAAATTTGTCGCGTTTCGACGCTGTACGGATTTTCTATGATTTTCCGCACCGAAAACCCCTAAAGCACTGCCCGAACGTGACGCAACATGCGTTCGTAGTCCGATTTCATTCATCTCTGGCGTGCGGTCCCTGGGCGGGTCCCCGCATGCGCTGCCCAATTTGGCACTTGGTGTGCATCCCGGTGGATTCGGTATGGGTGGAGGGGACCCTCAGCCGTACTTCTCTCCGTCGCATCCGCATAAGTCGCTCATTTTTTCCACGGGCCAAAGTGACAATGCAGGACACGCACGCCAAAATTTGTCGCGTTCCGACACTGTACGGATTTTCTATGATTTTCCGCACCGAAAACCCCTAAAGCACTGCCCGGACGTGACGCAACGTGCGTTCGTAGTCCGATTTCTTTCATCTCTGCCGTGCGGTCCTTGGGCAGGTCCTCACACGCGCTGCCAAAAGTTGGGTGCATTCCGGCAAACCAAACTGGCACTTGCTATGCAACCCGGTGGTTTCGGTATGGGTGGAGGGGACCCTCGGCCGTACGTCTCTCCATCGCATCCTCATAAGTCGCTCATTTTTTTCCACGGGCCACAGTGACCATGCAGGACACGCACGCCAAAATTTGTCGCGTTCCGACGCTGTACGGATTTTCTATGATCTTCCGCACCGAAAACCCCCAAAGCACTGCCCGGACGTGACGCAGCATGCGTTTGTAGTCCGATTTTGTTCATCTCTGGCGTGCGGTCCTCGGGCGGGTCCCCACACACGCTGCCAAAAGTTGGGTGCATTCCGGCAAACCAATTTGGCACTTGCTGTGCATCCCGGTGGTTTCGGTATGGGTGGAGGGGACCCTCGGCCGTACGTCTCTCCGTTGCATCCGCCAAAGTCGCTCATTTTTTTCCACGGGCCACAGTGACCATGCAGGGCACACACGCCAAAATTTGTCGCGTTCCGACGCTGTACGGATTTTCTATGATTTTCCGCACCGAAAACCCTAAAGCACTGCCCGGACGTGACGCAACGTGCGTTTGTAGTCCGATTTCGTTCATCTCTGGCGGGCGGTCCCCGGGCGGGTCCCTACACGCACTGCCAGAAGTTGGGTGCATTTCGGGAAACCAAACTGGCACTTGCTGTGCAACCCGGTGGTTTCGGTATGGGCAGAGGGGACCCTCGTCCGTACGTCTCTCCGTCGCATCCGCCAAAGTCGCTCATTTTTTTCCACAGGCCACAGTGACCATGCAGGGCATGCACGCCAAAATTTGTCGCGTTCCGACGCTGTACGGATTTTCTATGATTTTTCGCACCGAAAACCCCTAAAGCACTGCCCGGACGTGACGCAACGTGCGTTCGTAGTCCGATTTTGTTCATCTTTGGCGTGCGGTCCCCGGGAGGGTCCCCACACACGCTGCCAAAAGTTGGGTGAATTCCGGCAAACCAAACTTGCACTTGCTGTGCAACCCGGTGGTTTCGGTGCGAAAAGGTGTGTACCGAACACCTTTCTTTGTGTAACTTACAAAAATGCCCAAATATTTTTATCGAATTGTATCTACATGAGAATCATGCGTGCCTATTTTATGTGCATTTTTGGTCTGTTTGCATTTTCTACGGTTTTTGGCTTCGACAGTCCTAAAACACTGTTTTTAATTTAAATTTATTTCATACTATTTTTTAAAAAAAATTACAAATTCCTTCTTCTAATTTCTTTTTTTCTTTTTCCTTTTTCCTCTCTTCATCTTTTTTAATATAATTTTTACTATTCTTTCAATTATACCGGTAAACTATTTAATTTTAATTTCTTTCGAGTCACTTTTCTTTTATAAAATGATTCACTTTTTGTCTATAATATTTCATACTAATTTTCATTCCAACATAACGATAAACGATAGTTCATTCAACATAACGACGGTTCATTTTACATTAGAACATAAAAAACTTAATTAAACATGACTTAATTAAACTTAATTAAACATAATGACTTAATCATAATCTACTCGTCGTCGTCGGAGTCGGTGAGGTCCATGATCTCCACCGCACCGACGTCACCGTCGTCGTCACTGTCGCCGTCGTCGCTGCTCTTGTCGCCGTCCTCCCAGTAGCCGTCGTCGCCCTCCTCCTGAGCCACCTGCGGCTGCACCGCTTCGATGGCCACCGCCGCATCCAGTGCGGCCTGCAGCTCGGCGGCCTCTGCTGCCGCCGCATCGAGTGCGGCCTGCAGCTCGACGGCCTCTCTCGCCTCCGCGGTCGCCGCCGAGGCCGTTGCTTCTGCCTGCGACGCCCGCAGTGCGATGAGATAGCCCTAGAGTCGTCGGGGTCGCCGTCCTCGCGCAGTGCGAACTGCTCCGACGGGATCTCGACGATGGGAGGGGAGGCGGGCCGGGCGATGGAGGGAACTGGACGGCGGGACGAGCTCGGAGACGGTGCGGCCGCCGGAGGGGGACAGTGGGCCACCGCGGGGCGAAAGACGAGCCGCGCACGGCAGATGACGAGCCGCCCGTGCCCAACGATGACCCGCCGGTCCGGAACTCCCGATGAGCCTGCGCGACGACGACCCAGTAGTTCTTGCCCTTCCAAAATCTCGTGCGGCCGACGATGTTCCACCGGCCACCCTCATGCTGCCGGAGCTCATCCGGCGTCGCGCCGGGCCCCCTCGTCGGGTACCCGTTGGCGGTGACGTGGAACGCGTGAGGCAGACGGCAGCCGGCGGCACCATCATCCTGAGACGGATGAGCTCGTCTGTCTCCGGCGTGCCCAGGCTCGTCGGCCACGAGCTACCGTCGCCGTCGGACGCCATGGAGGCCGCCGGGAATGGGACCTCGTCGGCGGTGGAGCGCGTCGGTGGGTGGGCTGAGCGGGTCGAGGCGCGTCGAGTGGAGTGGGTGGAGGCAGACGGGGCGACGAGCGGTGTTTTAAAGGCAGGCGCCGGTGGGTGGGGGAGGCCGTCCGGTAGGTGACCGATGCCCGGCTTAACACCGGCATTAATGGCGCATCGGGCCGGCGGCCGCGTCGGGAACCACCCTTGACCGACACTTAGATGGCATGCAACCGCCCGTCCCCACACGTCGCGTCGTGTTATTTTTTTCGTCCAGCCGACGCCACGTCGCCACGAGTACGTCGCTCGACAGGTCACGTCGTTTTTTTTCTTTGGTCGTCGTCGTACGTACGCAGACGGACGCGTGTACGGGTAGTCGGCGTAGAGCCCCGTCGCGCGGTTACAGCCCCGTCGCGCGGGCGGGTACAGCCCCGTCGCACGGCTACAGCCCCGTCGCGCGGGCGGTGACTTTTTATGTGCTGGGACGATCCTACCCTTTTTAATAAAGGGGTAGGGAGTGATCTCAGCCGTTGTTGTGTTTAGGGGGGTTGTACCGAAGAAGAAGTGCGGTGAAAAGACGAGCGATTAAGCGGATGTCGTCTCTCTTGGCTGGTTGCTCTTGTGGGGCCCACTTGCTGGGATTTATCCCAGGGCCCAGCTGACATCCTCTAGTTCTTCTGCATACTCCATCCGTCCGCGAATAAATGTACATCTAACTTTTATCTTCGGTCAAAGTTTTAAAAAGTTTGACCAAATTTATAGAAAAGAGTAGTGGCATATATGACATCAATTTTTGGTATATTATGGAAGTACATTTCAAATTGAATCTAATGATGCTAACTTGGTGCCATAAATGATGCTATTTTTTCCTACAAAGCTGGTCAAAGTTTTAAAACTTTGACTTAGGACAAAAGCTAAATGTACACTTATTCCTGGACGGAAGGAGTAGGTAGTAGCTTCCAACATATGGCGTGCGTTCTTCTAAAAAAAAGTGCAGCCAAAAAACATTGAATCAGACATGACAGGGAAAAAAAGTAAGGGAGCAGCATTTTCAAGTAAAAAAATGCACTTGTTATTGTGAAAATGTGATAATCCTCATCTTATTCGAGAATAGATGTCACATTCTAGCTTTTTTTTGCAAGAAAACTTTCAATCTATTCATCTTCTATCATGGCAGTACAACAAACGCTAGAAATAATAAAAATTATATCCAGATCCGTAGACCACCTAGCGACGACTACAATTACTGAAGCGAGCCAAAGGCGCGCCGCCGTCATCACCCCTCTCTCGTCGGAGTCGGGCACAACTTGTTGTAGTAGACAGTTGGGAAGTCGTCGTGCTAAGGCCCCATAGGACCAACGCACCAGAACAGCAACCGTCGCTGATGAAGAATAACGTAGATCGAAAGGATCCAACCTGAAGACACACGAACATAGACGAACCACAACCAGATCCGAGCAAATCCACCGAGGATAGATCCGCCGGAGACACACCTCCACACGCCCACCAACGATGCTAGACGCACCACCGGAACAGGGACTAGGCGGAGAGACCTTTATTTCATCTTTAGGGAGCCGCCGCCGTCTCGTCTTCCTAAGTAGGACACAAACCCTAACAAATCTTGAAGGAACGACTAACAACGGAGCCCTCCCGCCGGCCCTTGGCAGGATCCACCGCGTCCCCATGACCCTAGGGCCACCGGAGACGAGACCGACCTGCGGCGGAGCCGGCGAGAGGCACGAACCCTAGCTTTTCTTGGAGGAGGAGGCGGCGGCTGGAAAGACACGTAGATCACACATTTTAGCTTTAATTGTGACATGTTGACAACCTTTTGGCCCATTCTATTATTTCTGAAACTGAGAAATTATATCCACTTGTTAGGATTAGAAGATAGTTACTCCCTCTGTTCTTAAATTTAAACTGTCAAAACATCTTACTACCTTCGTCCTGGTTTTAGAAACAAAGGTAGTAACTCGGTAAACAACTCGGTATCTGGGGATTACCAAATATATTCATCTCCCCTAAAAGTAATGTCACCTTCCCTCAACTTTATCAAGTTATTTGGGAGGGAAAAAAAGTCAATTTTGCCGAATAGGTGCGGTTGGTTGCATGCCACGGCTCTTGCGTCAAATACTAGTTAAAATGAGTAAGTTGTCGCCTAGTTGATAGCCACGTTATGTATCATACCAGTTCGGGAAAATAATAAAATGGGATAACGTTCATCACAAGGTTACAACCAGAGATAAACATTGTCACAGTGTCGCAACTAAGAGTTAAATTGGATATATAATTTTTTGGAGGAAAAAATTGTAACATTGTCACAACTAAGAGATAAACATTCTCGCAAAAAAAAAAACAACAACTAAGAGATAAACATTGTCACCCTTTTTTTTTGGAAAGGACAAAGTTGGAATTTACTCATTGTCACTAGGAGAACAGTTGTTGAGCAAAATCCCTTTTTTTTTTAGCCAAATCAGCGATCCATGGATTAGTTCAGTTGAGCCTATGAACAGGATATGGAGGAGAACCTCACTTTGCTTAGAAAAACAGCACGATCATGTCACCTCCCCAAGTCCTGCAAGCATGTTTGTGACGAAACCGACTGCATCCGATTCCTGGACACGACAATGACCACATTCTAAATTTTCTAGTGTTCATTGCACGAACGCACTTCTTTTACGACTCGATTCTTTCTTCCATATAATATATCCATGGCACTTTTTTTTTGATAAACATATATCCATGGCACTTCATGGCGGTGACATTGACAGTGTGATCTTTTTTTAGGGGAACTTGCATTTATTTTAACTTAAACAAAGTTCGGGATCTCATCCGCTACAACCTGAATAATACAGTCTGGAGGAAAATAAAAAACACTAGACACCTCATTACAAACCCCCTCTCTTGCTAACCCATGCGCTGCTCCATTAGCCGAGCGCCGAACCGAGCACACTTTGAACTCCTGCCGCGACCGCAACATCTCCTTTATCTGTTCCACGACCGGACCAAAGTTGGAGAGGTTCCTTCGCTCTTCAGTAAGCATTGTCACCACCTCCTGACTATCCAGTTCCACGTGAAGGCGTTGAACATCCTTGTCAAGTGCCAACTGCACAGCACTCCTAGCCGCTAGAATCTCTGCAAGAAGTGGAGTAGTGATGCTCGGGAAGAAGATAGAAGTCCCTCCCCTGAAAGCACCGTGGTCATCCCTAAGGACCACGCCTCCTCCCCCCCCCCCCCCCCCCCGGTCATGGGCCCTCGCCATAGCTCCGTCGGCATTCGCCTTTATCCACCCGGGCTCCGGCGGCATCCACTTGCGCGGTCTCCTTGTTTCATTGGTCCTTCGCTCCTCCATATGAACTTGGCGCCACTCTTGTATGTGTGCGTGCACTTTCTCCTCTAGCTCATGGGCGTCCTGAATTCTTTTCCCATCGCGCGTTTCATTCCTTGCGCACCATAGCCCATAGAGCGCATGAATCATCGTCTCTCTTTCTGCTGCTCCCGTGTCGGCAAACCAGCCCTTCGGCCAAGAAACCAGGCTAGTAAGCGAGCCATCCATCATCGGCGGCCGCATCACCGGCTCGCCCTTATCTTCGCACAGGCATTTCCAAAACATCGCTGAATGAGGGCACTCCCAGAACCGGTGATACGTCATCTCTTCGCGTCCACATGCACGGCAAAACACTCCTGGCTTTATACGACGCTGATGAAGCTCGGAGCCGACAGCCAGCCCGTTCTTCAGGAGGCGCCATGCATGGATCTTTGCCTTCCCCGGAGCGTTAGTGTCCCACAGCGACATCCATGATTTGTGCTCCCTGCTCGGCATCGAAGAACCCGGCTGTCCGGTCTTGACACCATTTAAACTCATGCGGAGATGATATGCCGACTTGACTGAAAGTTGTCCATTATTGGTGAAGTTCCATGCCACATAATCCCTCATATTCGGTCCACCTATCACAATTTGCTTGATATCATCCGCATCCCCAGGAGTAAACATTCTTTCCACCTTGGCCATGTCCCATGCAGCACCGGATTCATTCAGGAGGTGGCGCACATGAGTGATCCCTGCAATATACTGCTGCCCGAGTGGCTTGAGGCTTCCCTGGCGCGGGATCCAGTTATCATGGTGGATTTTAATCAATATGCCATCGCCAATCCTCCACACTAGTCCCTCACGCAGCAGCTCCCGACCATGAATAATACTTCTGAAAGTGAACGAGCCGCCGGCAGGGCAGGTGGCATTCAAGATTGATCCATGAGGGAAATACCTTGCCTTAAGCACTCTAGCACACAAAGAATTTGGGTATTGTAGCACGCGCCAGGCTTGTTTGGCCAGCAGAGCTTGGTTAAACGCTGCTGGATCCCGAAAGCCCATTCCCCCTTCTTTCTTTGCCCTACACATCTTCTTCCATGCGAGCCAGTACACCTTCCTCTCCCCATTAGCTTCTCCCCAGCAGAAGTTAGACGATATAGAAGTCAGGTTCCGGCACATTTTTTTGGTGAGTTGGAAGCAGCTCATGGTTAGCGTTGGTGTGGCTTGGAGTCCTGACTTGACCAGGACCTCCCTTGCTGCTTTTCACAGCCCTTGCCCTTTCCATCCTGTTACTTTCCCCGCAGAGCTCTCTTTAACATATTTGAACGTCCCCTCTTTGGACTTACCAACCAGTGTTGGTAGTCCTAGGTACCGTTCACTCAAAGCTTCAGAGTTGATACCAATCACTCCAAGTAATTCAGCCTTACTTGTATCTCTACATCCTTTACCAAAGAACACCGACGACTTTTGAAGATTTACCTTTTGTCCTGATGCTTCCTCATAAACTCTGAAAATGTCCCTCAACGCCTCAAAATTGCCACGGTTCCCCTCCAGAAAGACAATACTGTCATCCGCAAAAAGAAGGTGAGTGACATGGGGGCTAGTGCTCCCAAACGACACCCCCTTGATAATATTCTCATTCTGTGCAGCCCTTAGAAGAGCAGAAAAACCCTCCACACAAAATAGGAAGAGATATGGTGAAAGAGGATCCCCCTGTCGTAGTCCTCTAGATGGGAGGAAAGGTCTCGAGAAACCACCATTAAGTTTCACAGAAAAACGAGCTGAGGTGACACATCGCATAATCATCTGGACCCACCTTTGATCAAAACCAAATCTAAGCAACATATGCTCTAAGAAGATCCATTCAACTCGATCATACGCCTTCATCATATCTAGCTTCACCGCACACAACGGAGTCTTCCTCCTCCTCGTTCTAATGGCATGGGTGCACTCATAGGCCACTAAAACATTATCCGTCATGAGCCTCCCCGGTACAAAAGCGCTCTGCTTCTCAGAAATCAACACCGGTAAGATCCTCTTAAGCCTATTAGCCAAAACTTTAGTAGCAATCTTATAGAGCACGTTACACAAGCTTATTGGCCGAAACTGAGACATCAGCTCCGGCGAGCTCACTTTCGGTATCATCACTATCATGGTGTCATTAAACGAATCCGGAGTAGCTTCCCCTGAAAGGAATCCCCTAACTGCTGAACACACGTCCTCTTTTAACAGAGACCAGTGTCTCTGATAAAACAAGGCAGGTAGGCCGTCCGGTCCGGGAGCTTTCGTAGGCCCCATTTGAAACAGTGCCCGCTCAATCTCATCATCTGAAATAGGAGCCGTGAGCATAGCATTCATCTCTTCAGAAATGACAGGGTGAAAAAGATCTAGTAGCCTCTCTAGCTGGGTGGATCCCTCTGATGCAAATAGTTGCTCATAGAATGAAGCCGCCAGCTCCCGCATGCCATCATCATCCGTACACCTCGTACCATTCTCTCGCCTCAGCGCCTTCACCGTGTTCTTTCGCTTCCGATGGGAGGCCCGGTTCTGAAAATATTGGGTATTCCGGTCCCCCGCCTTGAGCCAGTCTACACGGGAGCATTGTTTCTGCATAATCTCCTCCCTCTCATAAACTTCCTTTAGCTGACCCTCAATGTCACGCACTTCCGCCGTTAGTCCAGTGACTAAGGCGCACTCTTTTGCATCCAGCAAGTCTGTTTTTAGCCTTTGGATTTGCCTCCTAACTGACCCGAACACTGTGCGTCCCCATCCTCGCAGCGACTTTGTTATTTCATGTAGCCTGCCGCACACCGCTCCGGGAGATTTGTTTTGCCCCCGCACATGCTCCCAAGTCTGCTGCATCATCGCCTCATAGCCCTCATGCCGCAGCCACATTTCCTCGAACCGAAAGGGGCGGTCCCCCCTCAGTTGCATTGTCTCCATATCCCTAACTCGCACCAGGATTGCCATGTGATCAGATTCCTCCATGAGGATGTTTTCCACGGCCGTGCCCGGAAACAAACCCATGAAATCACCAGTGCAGGTTGCCCTATCCAGCCTGACTTGTACATTGTCCTAGTTTGCATGTTTATTGTCCCATGTAAACTGATAGCCCGAGAAGCCCAAGTCCGCCAAGCCGCAGTCAGCTAGGCAGTCACTGAACGCTTGCATTTGTGCAAAACTCCTCGGGTTGCCGCCACTTTGTTCTGATCTCACAAGAACTTCATTAAAGTCCCCCATACATAGCCATGGTAGCTCATCCTGGGACCTTAGATATCTAATCGCATCCCAAGTCTTCTTCCTCAACTCCGTTTTGGGCTCCCCGTAGATTCCAGTGAATCTCCAAGTATGCCCATCCGAGGTAATCTCAGCATCAATAAAGTACTGGCACCATGGCCTGATAGTGACCTGTATATGCTCTCTCCACCATAATGCAAGCCCTCCACTCTTGCCATTACAATCCACAGCCACTCCGCTTCTAAACCCAAGTCTTCACTTCAATCTCTCCATAGCCTTCGCACTCTTCTTTGTTTCTGATAAGAAAACCACCGCTGGGTTGTGTGACCGTATGAGGTCCCGAAGTTCGCCTACTGTCGAGTCCAACCCCAGTCCTCGACAGTTCTAGGCTAAGCAATTCATTGGTCCCGGCGGCCCCGCCCTGTGGGGTCCGCCGATGCCTTAGGGTCTTCCACATGATCAAAAATAGAAGTTGTCTTCTGCCTCGTCTCTTTGATGAACGTATCATGATGAATCATTCTATCCGGGTCACCTTTGGCTACCCACACCTGTTTTGGAGGGCGCTTTCTTCCTGACTCCTTCTCTCTATAAACCTGGTGTGAGCCTCTCTCCATTTCACCCCGGTACCTTGGCCTGCGGATATATCTGCCTCGAATCCTGTCTCTCTGACCTGGCGAAACACGGCTGAAGAAATCATCGTGACCCGCCCGGTCAAGCCGATCATCTGCATGGGAAGCCGAATGGTGCCTCCCCTCCGCCCCACGATCTGCATGGCTGTCCACCTCGCGATACGCGCCTGCATGGCGCCTGGCCCCATCCGTGTCCGGCCCACGCTGCCGCACGTCCATTTTTTCTGTTGCACGGCCCTGTTCCCTGCATGAAGAACCACGTCTCCCCTCTTCTTGTCGTCTAGTCAATTCAGCCCTTAGATCTTTTTCTTTTTTCTGCTCCAACTTCCTTCTCAGGTCACTGCTGTGCATATCATCCATGTGAGAAGCTCTCTTTGTTGGGCTATTCACCTCCCTTTGTTCCTTCAGCATTACTCCGCCAGTGCGAGAGTTTGCCGATTGTGAAAAAGTCTCGTTTAAGTTCTTCTTAATAGGTTGTTCCCGAGCAGGAGTTTGACTGTACTGCGATTTATCCTTGTCATCAGAACGTGAACCCCCACTAGTAAAAGAATTGGATGCCCCAACATGTGAATTCTCCTTCAGCGAAGAAGAGCCTCTTCCTGGTGAAGCTCTAAGCCAGAGGCCCCATTGACTCGAGCGATCCACTGGCGGCTCACACACGCCCTTGCCATGCACAAGTCTACCACAATCAAAGCAAAAGTGCGAGATCTTTTCATAGGTAAAATCATACCATGTTCCCTCCAAGTCCTCCAGTGAGGTCCTTAGCCGGGCACGGCGGATCAAGGGCTCAAAAATCGAGATTTTTGCCCACACTCTAAGATACTTCCCCTTAGCAAAACCATCCTTCTCAACATCTACCTTCACTACTTCTCCCAACCAATCTCCCAATGCTTTCCCAAATGATTCCGTCCTCATATCTAACGGCAGATCCGGGAATCTCACCCACATCTCCACCGTATCAAAGACCATCTCCAAAGGACGAACATCTCCCACATAATCCTTTAACACGAGCACATGGAAATCAAATTGCCACGGGCCATTATTGAGTGCATGACGCCAATCACCTTCGCTGCCAAACCTCACCTCAAAGATGTTATTCCCGATATCCTTAAACTTTGCCTCCTTATGCAGTCCCCACGCTCGCGGCATCGCCCTTTCCAGTGCATTTGTGTTCAGAGGCCTTGGTGAGAAAACTTTCCCCACCGCCGACCACTTCACCGTCTTCGCTTGGGTGCCTAGATCTGATAAGATGAATCCTTGATGCTCTTTGTCCGTCAGAACCAGTCCTCCAAAGCTTTCCGAGAGGCTGGCGGCCTCCGCCGTAGTCTTGCCATCAGCCTGGGACGCCGAAGCACCCCGGGCCGTTGAATCCCCAGCTGCCACCGGCGCAGACGCCGTCGTCATATGCTTGCGGGGGGTGGCCTCCCGACTTGCCGTGGTCGCCCCTCTGATCCCGTTCGCCGCCATGGACACACCACACGAGTGCTCTTGAAAGCCTTCGCCGATCTACCGCGGGAACAGCGCCGTCGCCGTTCGAGCAGTCATCGGAGATCTAATCTCACCCCCGTGTGGAAAACCTAAACCTAGTGGCGGCCTAGCAATCGCCTCGCGATCGCCTTCCCCGTCGCCCTTAGGTATTCCTGACGTGGTGGACCCGCCTGACTGGTCACCAACTACTATTGCGGATGTGACGAAACCGACTGCATCCGATTCCTGGACACGACAATGACCACATTCTAGATTTTCTAGTGTTCATTGCACGAACGCACTTCTTTTACGACTCGATTCTTTCTTCCATATAATATATCCATGGCACTTTTTTTTGATAAACATATATCCATGGCACTTCATGGCGGTGACATTGACAGTGTGATCTATCGTGTAGCGGCGACCGTGGTGTCAAGATTAGCCCGATAATTAAGCAACGGATGTAGGGGGAGGGCTATTTTTTAAAAAATAATACATTTTTTAATTAATTTGCATAAATATTACGCCAATGTTTTTATTTTCAAAAATAATACACCATTGGCCTGATGCGGGCTGACTGGGCCTAGTCGGCCCACCGCAGGCCGATTGGCTTCCATTCGGCCCGCAGCAAGCCGACTGGAACTAACTGGTTCGCAGCAAGCCAATTAGTGCCAGTCGGCTTGCGGCGGGTCGACTGGAAGCCAATCTGCCTGTCGTGGGCCGACTAGGTGCATGTGGCCATTTTTCTTTTTCTGTTTTTGGTTTTAGTTGTTGTTTTCTATTTATTTTATCTATCAAATGAATCTAGCTTGTGTTGAAACTTTTTGCATAAATTACTAGCAATATTAACAAGCCACATATAATTTTTCATAACTTTTGGAAAATCACATATTTACAATTGTATTTGATAGCTCCTGGTGAATATAGATAGGGTTTAAATTTATCTATCCAAATTGATTTTTTTATTTTTATATATGTTAAAATATCGACGAGAATAATTTAAAATTTTCTGTGAAACAATTTGAGAATACTTTTTTGGCTTATGAAACAATGTGAAACAATTTGAGGAAAATTATTTTTTGGCTTATGATGAAGGAAATATGCCCTAGAGGCAATAATAAAGTTATTATTTATTTCCTTATTTCATGATAAATGTTTATTATTCATGCTAGAATTGTATTAACCGGAAACATAATACATGTGTGAATACATAGACAAACATAGTGTCACTAGTATGCCTCTACTTGACTAGCTCGTTGAATCAAAGATGGTTAAGTTTCCTAGCCATAGACATGAGTTGTCATCTGATTAACGGGATCACATCATTAGGAGAATGATGTGATTGACATGACCCATTCCGTTAGCCTAGCACTTGATCATTTAGTATGTTGCTATTGCTTTCTTCATGACTTATACATGTTCCTGTAACTATGAGATTAGGCAACTCCCGTTTACCGAAGGAACACTTTGGGTGCTACCAAACGTCACAACGTAACTGGGTGATTATAAAGGAGTACTACAAGTGTCTCCAAAGGTAAATGTTGGGTTGGCGTATTTCGAGATTAGGTTTTGTCACTCCGATTGTCGGAGAGGTATCTCTGGGCCCTCTCGGTAATGCACATCACTATAAGCCTTGCAAGCAATGTAGTTAATGAGTTAGCTACGAAATGATGCATTACGTAACGAGTAAAGAGACTTGCCGGTAACGAGATTGAACTAGGTATTGGATACCGACGATTGAATCTCGGGCAAGTAACATACCGATGACAAAGGGAACAAAGTATGTTGTTATGCGGTTTGACCGATAAAGATCTTCGTAGAATATGTAGGAGCCAATATGGGCATCTAGATTCCGCTATTGGTTATTGACCAAGAATAGTTCTAGGTCATGTCTACATAGTTTTCGAACCCGTAGGGTCCGCAAGCTTAAGGTTTCGATAATAGTTATATTATGAGTTTATGAGTTTTGATGTACCGAAGGAGTTCGGAGTCCCGGATGAGATCGGGGACATGACGAGGAGTCTCGAAATGGTCGAGACGTAAAGATCGATATATTGGACGACTATATTCGGAGTTCGAAAAGGTTCCAAGTGATTCGGGTATTTTTCGGAGTACCGGAGAGTTACGAGAATTCGCCGGGGAGTATATGGGCCTTATTGGGCCATACGGGAATAGAGGAGAGAGGCCAAAAGGAAGGAGGCCTGCGCCCCCCCTCTAGTCCGAATTGGACAAGGGGCGCAACCCCCCTTTCCTTCTTCCTCTCCTCCTCTTTCCCCTTCTCCTACTCCAACAAGGGAGGTGGAATCCTACTAGGACTAGGGAGTCCTAGTAGGACTCCACACTTGGCGCGCCCCCTCCTAGGGCCGGCCTCCTTCCCCCTTGCTCCTTTATATACAGGGGCAGGGGGCACCCCATAGACACACAAGTTGATCTACGGATCGTTTCTTAGCCGTGTGCGGTGCCCCCTCCACCATATTCCACCTTGGTCATATCGTCGCGGAGTTTAGGCGAAGCCCTGCGCCGGTAGAACATCATCATTGTCACCACGCCGTCGTGCTGACGGAACTCATCCCCGAAGCTTTGCTGGATCGGAGCCCGGGGATCGTCATCGAGCTGAACGTGTGCTGAACTCGGAGGTGCCGTACGTTCGGTGCTTGGATCGGTCGGATCGTGAAGACGTACGGCTACATCAATCGCGTTGTGCTAACGCTTCCGCTTACGGTCTACGAGGGTACGTGGACAACACTCTTCCCTCTCGTTGCTATGCCATCACCATGATCTTGCGTGTGCGTAGGAAATTTTTTGAAATTACTACGTTCCCCAACAGTGGCATCCGAGCCTAGGTTTTATGCGTTGATGTTATATGCACGAGTAGAACACAAGTGAGTTGTGGGCGATACAAGTCATACTGCTTACCAGCATGTCATACTTTGGTTCAGCGGTATTGTTGGATGAAGCGGCCCGGACCGACATTACACGTACGCTTACGCGAGACTGGTTTTACCGCATTGCTTTGCACACAGGTGACTAGTGGGTGTCTGTTTCTCCAACTTTAGTTGAACCGAGTGTGGCTACGCCCGGTCCTTGCGAAGGTTAAAACAGCACCAACTTGACGAACTATCGTTGTGGTTTTGATGCGTAGGTAAGAACGGTTCTTGCTCAGCCTGTAGCAGCCACGTAAGACTTGCAACAACAAAGTAGAGGACGTCTAACTTGTTTTTGCAGGGCTTGTTGTGATGTGATATGGTCAAGATGTGATGAGATATAAATTGTTGTATGAGATGATCATGTTTTGTTGAAGTTATCGGCAACTGGTTGAAGCATTATGGTTGTTTCTTTATTGCATAAGATGCAAGCGCCAAATAATTGCTTTGCTTTATCGCTATGCGATAGCAATAGTTGCAAGAGCAATAGTTGGCGAGACGACCATGTGACGACACATTGATATAGATCAAGATGATGGAGATCATGGTGTCGTGCCAGTGAGGATAGAGATCATGACAGTACTTTGGAGATGGAGATCAAAGGCGCAAGATGATCATGGCCATATCATGTCACAAATTTTGATTGCATATGATGTTTATCTTTTATACATCCTATTTTGCTTAGTTTGACGGTAGCATTTTAAGATGATCTCTCACTAAAAATTATCAAGAAGTGTTCTCACTGAGTATGCACCGTTGCGAAAGTTCTTCATGCTGAGACACCACGTGATGATCGGGTGTGATAGGCTCTACGTTCAAATACAACGGGTGCAAAACAGTTGCACACGCGGAATACTCAGGTTAAACTTGACGAGCCTAGCATATACAGATATGGCCTCGGAACACGGAGACCGAAAGGTCGAGCGTGAATCATATAGTAGATATGATCAACATAGTGATGTTCACCATTGAAAACTACTCCATCTCACGTGATGATCGGACATGGTTTAGTTGATTTCGATCACGCGATCACTTAGATGACTAGAGAGATGTCTGTCTAAGTGGGAGTTCTTAAGTAATATGATTAATTGAACTTAATTTATCATGAACTGAGTCCTGGTAGTATTTTGCAAATTATGTTGTAGATCAATAGCTTGCGTTGTTGCTTTCATATGTTTATTTTGGTATGTTCCTAGAGAAAATTGTGTTGAAAGATGTTGGTAGCAATGATGCGGATTGGATCCGTGATCTGAGGTTTATCCTCATTGCTGCACAGAAGAATTATGTCCTTAATGCACCACTAGGTGACAGACCTATTGCAGGAGCAGATGCAGACGTTATGAACGTTTGGCTAGCTCAATATGATGACTACTTGATAGTTTAGTGTACCATGCTTAACGGCTTAGAATCGGGACTTCAAAGACGTTTTGAATGTCATGGACCATATGAGATGTTCCAGGAATTGAAGTTAATATTTCCATCAAATACCCGAGTTGAGAGATATGAAGTCTCCAACAAGTTCTATAGCTAAAAGATGGAGGGGAATCGCTCAACTAGCGAGCATGTGCTCAGATTGTCTGGGTACTACAATCGCTTGAATCAAGTGGGAGTTAATCTTCCAGATAATATAGTGATTGATAGAGTTCTCTAGTCACCATCACCAAGTTAGTAGAACTTTGTGATGAACTACAGTATGCAAGGGATGATGAAAACGATTCCCGAGCTCTTCGTGATGTTGAAATCGACGAAGGTAGAAATCAAGAAAGAGCATCAAGTGTTGATGGTTGACAAGATCACTAGTTTCAAGAAAAGGGCAAAGGGAAAGAAAGGGAACTTCAAGTAGAATGACAAGCAAGTTGTCAGTCCCGCGAAGAAGCCCAAAGCTGGACCAAAGCCTGAAACTGAGTGATTATACTACAAAGGAAATGGTCACTAGAAGCGGAAATGCCCGGAATATTTCGTGGATAAGAAGGATGGCAAAGTGAACAAGGGTATATTTTATATACATGTTATTGATGTGTACTTTACTAGTGTTTATATTAGCCCCTGAGTATTTGATACTTGTTCGGTTGCTAAATATTAGTAACTCGAAACAGGAGTTACAGAATAAACAGAGACTAGTTGAAGGGGAAGTGACGATGAGTGTTGGAAGTGGTTCCAAGATTGATATGATCATCATCGCACACTCCCTATACTTTCAGGATTAGTGTTAAACCTAAATAAATGTTATTTGGCGTTTGCGTTGAGCATGAATATGATTTGATCATGTTTATTGCGATACGGTTATTCATTTAAAGTCAGAGAATAATTGTTGTTCTGTTTACATGAATAAAACCTTCGATGGTCATACACCCAATGAAAATAGTTTGTTGGATCTCGATCGTAGTAATACACATATTCATAATATTGATGCCAAAAGATGCAAAGTTGATAATGATAGTGCAACTTATTTGTGGCACTGCCGTTTGGGTCATATCGGTGTAAAGCGCATGAAGAAACTCAATAAAGATGGATGTTTGGAATCTCTTGGTTATGAATCATTTGATGCTTGCGAACCGTGCCTTTTGGCCAAGATGACTAAAACTCCGTTCTCCGGAACAATGGAACGAGCTACTGACTTGATGGAAATAATACATACCGATGTATACGGTCCAATGAGTGTTGATGCTCGTGGCGGGTATCGTTATTTTCTGACCTTCACAAGATGAATTGAGCAGATATGAGTATATCTACTTAATGAAGCACAAGTCTGAAACATTTGAAAAGTTCAAAGAATTTCAGAGTGAAGTGGAGAATGATCGTAACAAGAAAATAAAGTTTCTACAATTTGATCGCGGAGACAAATATTTGAGTTACGAGTTTGGTCTTCAATTAAAACAATGTGTAATAGTTTCACAATCTCATGCCACCTGGAACACCACAGCTTAATGGTGTGTCCGAACATCATAACAGTACTTTATTGGATATAGTGCAATCTATGATGTCTCTTACCGATTTACCACTATCGTTTTGGGGTTATGCATTAAAGACAGCTGCATTCACTTTAAATAGGGCACCATCAAAATCCGTTGAGACGACACCATATGAACTGTGGTTTAGCAAGAAACCCAAGTTGTTGTTTCTTAAAGTTTGGGGCTGCGATGCTTATGTGAAAAAGTTTCATCCTGATAAGCTCAAACCCAAATTGAAGAAGTGCGTCTTCATAGAATACCCAAAGGAAACTGTTGGGTACACCTTCTATCACAGATCCGAAGGCAAGATATTCGTTGCTAAAAATGGATCCTTTCTAGAGAAGGAGCTTCTCTCGAAAGAAGTGAGTGGGAGGAAAGTAGAACTTGATGAGGTAATTGTACCTTTTCCCGAATTGGAAAATAGTTCATCACTGAAATCAGTTCCAGTGATTCCTACACCAATTAGTGAGGAAGCTAATGATGATGATCATGAAGCTTCAGATCAAGTTACTACAGAACCTCGTAGGTTTTCCAGAGTGCGGTCCACACCAGAGTGGTACGGTAATCCTGTTCTGAAAGTCATGTTACTAGACCATGATGAACCTATGAACTATGAGGAAGCGATGATGAGCCCAGATTCCGCCAAATGGTTTGAGGCCATGAAATCTGAGATGGGATCCATGTATGAGAACAAAGTGTGGACTTTGGTGGACTTGCCCGATGATCGGCAATCCATAGAAAATAAATGGATCTTCAAGAGGAAGACGGACGCTGATAGTAGTGTTACTATCTACAAAGCTAGACTTGTCGAAAAAGGTTTTTGACGAAGTTCAAGATGTTGAATACAATGAGATTTTCTCACTCGTATCGATGCTTAAGTCTGTCCGAATCATGTTAGCAATTGTCACATTTTATGAAATCTGGCAAATGGATGTCAAAACTGCATTCCTTAATGGATTTATTAAAGAAGAGTTGTATATGATGCAACCAGAAGGTTTTGTCAATCCTAAAAATGCTAACAAAATGTGCAAGCTCCAGCGATCCATCTATGGACTGGTGCAAGCATCTCAGAGTTGAAATATACGCTTTGATAAGTTGATCAAAGCATATAGTATTATACAGACTTGCGGTGAAGCCTGTATTTACAAGAAAGTGAGTGGGAGCTCTGTAGCATTTCTGATACTGTATGTGGATGACATATTGTTGATCAGAAATGATATAGAATTTCTGGATAGCATAAAGGGATACTTGAATAAAAGTTTTTCAATGAAAGACCTCGGTGAAGCTGCTTACACATTGAGCATCAAGATCTATATAGATAGATCAAGACGCTTGATAAGATTTTTTCAATGAGTACATACCTTGATAAATTTTTGAAATAGTTCAAAATAGAACAGTCAAAGAAGGAGTTCTTGCCTGTGATGCAAAGGTGTGAAGTTGAGTAAGACTCAAGACCCGACCATGGCAGAAAATAGAAAGAGAATGAAAAGTCATTCCCTATGCCTCAGTCATAGGTTCTATAAAGTATGATATGCTGTGAACCAGACCTATTGTATACCTTGCTCTGAGTTTGACAAAGGAATACAATTTTGATCTAAGAGTAGATCACTGGACAGCGGTCAAGAATATCCTTAGTGAGGACTAAGGAAATATTTCTCGATTATGGAGGTGA
This sequence comes from Triticum aestivum, assembly GCF_018294505.1. Taxonomy (NCBI): domain Eukaryota; kingdom Viridiplantae; phylum Streptophyta; class Magnoliopsida; order Poales; family Poaceae; genus Triticum; species Triticum aestivum. The sequence continues at coordinate 128,508,763 of NC_057798.1, forward strand.
TAAAAGAGCCCGTCGTAAAGAGTTACATCGGTGCAAGCTTTTACACCGATCCAGATGACTCTAAGTCTTAATCTAGATACATATTGAAAGTGGGAGCAATAAGCTAGAGTAGCTCCGTACAGAGCATTGTAGACATAGAATATTTGCAAAATACATACGGCTCTGGATGTGACAGACCCGTTGACTAAGCTTCTCTCACAAGCAAAACATGATCACACCTTAGTACTCTTTGGGTGTTAATCACATAAGCGATGTGAACTAGATTATTGACTCTAGTAAACCCTTTGGGTGTTGGTCACATGACGATGTGAACTATGGGTGTTAATCATATACAGATATGAATATTGGTGTTAAATCACATGGTGATGTGAACTAGATTATTGACTCTAGTGCAAGTGGGAGACTGAAGGAAATATGCCCTATAGGCAATAATAAAGTTTTTATTTATTTCCTTATTTCATGATAAATGTTTATTATTCATGCTAGAATTGTATTAACCGGAAACATAATACATGTGTGAATACATAGACAAACATAGTGTCACTAGTATGCCTCTACTTGACTAGCCCGTTGAATCAAAGATGGTTAAGTTTCCTAGCCATAGACATGAGTTGTCATTTGATTAACGGGATCACATCATTAGGAGAATGATGTGATTGACATAACCCATTCCGTTAGCCTAGCACTTGATCGTTTAGTATGTTGCTATTGCTTTCTTCATGACTTATACATGTTCCTGTAACTATGAGATTATGCAACTCCCGTTTACCGAAGGAACACTTTGGGTGCTACCAAAGGTCACAACGTAACTGGGTGATTATAAAGGAGTACTACAGGTGTCTCCAAAGGTAAATGTTGGGTTGGCGTATTTTGAGATTAGGTTTTGTCACTCCGATTGTCGGAGAGGTATCTCTGGGCCCTCTCGGTAATGCACATCACTATAAGCCTTGCAAGCAATGTAGCTAATGAGTTAGTTACGAAATGATGCATTACGTAACGAGTAAAGAGACTTGCCGGTAACGAGATTGAACTAGGTATTGGATACCAACGACCGAATCTCGGGCAAGTAACATACCGATGACAAAGGGAATAAAGTATGTTGTTATGCGGTTTGACCGATAAAGATCTTCGTAGAATATGTAGGAGCCAATATGGGCATCCAGGTTCCGATATTGGTTATTGACCAAGAATAGTTCTAGGTCATGTCTACATAGTTCTCGAACCCGTAGGGTCCGCACGCTTAAGGTTTCGATGACAGTTATATTATGAGTTTATGAGTTTTGATGTACCGAAGGAGTTCGGAGTCCCGGGTGAGATCGGGGACATGACGAGGAGTCTCGAAATGGTCGAGACGTAAAGATCGATATATTGAACGACTATATTCGGAGTTCGGAAAGGTTCCGAGTGATTCGGGTATTTTTGGAGTACCGGAGAGTTACGGGAATTCGCCGGGGAGTATATGGGCCTTATTGGGTCATACGGAAATAGAGGAGAGGGGCCAAAAGGAAGGAGGCCTGCGCCCCCCCTCTGGTCCGAATTGGACAAGGGGCGCAGCCCCCCTTTCCTTCTTCCTCTCCCCCTCTTTCCCCTTCTCCTACTTCAACAAGGGAGGTGGAATCCTAGTAGGATTAGGGAGTCCTAGTAGGACTCCACACTTGGCACGCCCCCTCCTAGGGCCGGCCTCCTTCCCCCTTGCTCCTTTATATACGGGGGCAGGGGGCACCCCATAGACACACAAGTTGATCTACGAATCGTCCCTTAGCCGTGTGCGGTGCCCCCCTCCACCATATTCCACCTCGGTCATATCGTCGCAGAGTTTAGGCGAAGCCCTGCGCCGGTAGAACATCATCATCATCACCACGCCGTCGTGCTGACGGAACTCATCCCCGAAGCTTTGCTGGATCAGAGCCCGGGGATCGTCATCGAGCTGAACGTGTGCTGAACTCGGAGGTGCCGTACGTTCGGTGCTTGGATCGGTCGGATCGTGAAGACGTACGACTACATCAACCGCGTTGTGCTAACGCTTCCGCTTACGGTCTACGAGGGTACGTGGACAACACTCTTCCCTCTCGTTGCTATGCCATCACCATGATCTTGGGTGTGCGTAGGAATTTTTTTGAAATTACTACGTTCCCCAACATATGAAACATGCCACATATAAATTCTCAAATTGTTTCATATTTTTCAAATTGTTTTATAAGCCAAAAACAATTCCTCAAATTGTTTCACAAAAAAATTTAAACCATTCTCCTCAATATTTTAATATTTATAAAAATAAAATATTCTAATTTGGATAAATAAATTTGAACACTATCTATATTCACCAGGAGGTATCAAATACAAATGTAAATATGTGATTTTCCAAAAATTATGAAAATTTATATGTGGCATGTTAATATTGCTAGTAATTTATGCAAAACGTTTCAACACAAACCAGATTCACTTGATAGCTAGAATAAATAGAAAATAACAACTAAAACCAAAAACAGAAAAAGAAAAATGGCCACATGCACCTAGTCGACTTGTTGCCGGCCGACTAGAAGTCAATCGGACTGTGGTGGGCCGACTAGGACCAGTCAGCCTGCAGCAGGCCGATGGTGTATTATTTTTGAAAATAAGAATATAGGCGTAATATTTATACAAATTAATTATAAAATGTATTATTTAAAAAAATAGCCGGGAGGAGTACATGACAGGGAGGCAGACATAAGGCCAACTCCACCGCGCGACCCCAAACGGACGTCCGTTTTGTCCGGATTCTGTCCTTTTGGGCAGGGCGATGGGTCGTGTCCGGGCGTGTCCTGGGATGCGGTGGTCGTGCGCCCAGCGTGCGGCCGCATCCTTTACCCCATCCTGTCCGCGTCTATTTAAAAAAAAAGCAACGTTTCAAATGCCAAGCCCTAGTTCATCACGCCCCCAGTTCATCACGCCGGCAACAAAGCCAGCGGCCTGCACGTCCATCACCGGCATCAGCCAGCGGCCGGCAACACAGCCAGCCTCCAAAATGAATGGTTGTCCTTGCCGGCAACACAGTCGTCCTTCAAAATGAATGTTTTTCTCGCCGGCACACAGCCAGCGGCCCAGCGGGCGGGCGGCACCCATGCCAGCCTCCAAAAAAGAACGGCCACGGCCGATCGGACGACCTAGTCCAGGCCGTCGGCGTCGAGCATCTCCTTCTGCTTGGCCTCGAACCAGGCCCTCGTCTTCTCGCTCATCTTCGACAAGTCCACGCTCATGATCGCAAGGGCCACCTCCTTTGCTTTGGTGGCGGCATGGGTGGCCTCGATGTCGAGCTACCTTTGCATGGCCTTTGCTGACGATGGCCTCCTTCTCATCGACCTCGGCCTTGTGCCGTGCGGCCTCAATCGCGGCGCGGTCGGCCGCTCTCTTGGTCGCGGCGATGTTGTTCTTGGCGACCGCCCTCCTGTCCCTCCTCTTCGCCGATTCCGCGTCCAACTTGGCGATCTCCTCCGGCGTGCACTCCGACCGCGGCTTCCTTGGCGACCGCCCTCCTGTCCCTCCTCTTCGCCGATTCCGCGTCAAACTTGGCGATCTCCTCCGGCGTGCACTCCGACCGCGGCTTCCTTGGCGCCTTGCCCTTCTTCTTCTTCTTGGCCATTCCGGGCGGGTCGACGGCCAGGCCGCCGGAGTTCGGCTAGGCGTCGGCCATGGACGGGGAGGGAGTGGGACGGGCGGGACGTGGGAGGGTTTGGGTGGGGGGGGGGGGGAATGGCGCCAAAGGGGCCGCGGGGAGGTTTTGGTTTGTGTCACCGACAGGCGGGCCAAGGGCAGACATGCGCGCGTGCCCCGCCCGTCCGCGCGCCGTCCCTTTCACCCCAAAACCGGTGCAAACTTGGGCCGCAGATGGGTCAAAAGCGGACACAAAACGGACAAAAGTCCGTTTGCTCCCGCGCGCCGGGCTGCCCGGTTTGTTCGTTTTATCCCAAACGGACGGGGTCGGACAAAATGGGGTCGCGCGGTGGGGTTGGCCTAATGACTCTGCCTTTTTGTTGTTTCTCTGAACCTCGTTTTTTTCCTGCCACTGAACTGTGATCTCGATGGGATTTTTGTTTTGTTTTTTGACAGGCACGTATGGTAGGCCTTGTTAATTAGGGATCCCACGTACGTGCAGTGCAGTCAACAGGGCGGCAAGGATGGGACACGCTCCGGTCCCTAGCTCGAACGAAACGACCGCCCGACATGAACGTCGTCGCTCGCCAACCTTCTCGCGCAAGCTAAACTTTTTCTTTTCCCTTTTCACACCTCGTAAACTTGGTCGTTTGTCGCCGCATCTTGCCAAGTTCTTGGGAGTGACAACTTCTCGGGAACCGGAACTGAAACTTTTGATCTTTGCCATGCAGATGCACCGTTGAAAATAACCGTCTCCTCTCCTGTAGTATAATCTGCGCCCTGTTCCCGGGCATGGGAAAAAAATACGTGCTCCTGTGCAGATCGAGCTTTGGAAATGCATGGCGGCCATGCCTCCTTCACTGTTGCAGTGCATGGCGATGGCTATGGTGCTGCAAAGGGGAGAGCAATGATGCTGTGGTAAAGGGCCGAGGACGCTCGTAGTATGGAGGTGGCGGCGAATAACTCGCAGGCCGGCGCGTGCACTTAAGCGACCACTATTTATTACGCACGGCACGTACGTGTCGCAGAACTGAATGCCTATGGCTTCAGAGTTTTCGTCAATTGTTCACTGCAGATGGCGCGGTCGACCCAGCTAGCTCGTGCATACTTACAGGCACCGGTACAAAATGCACTCACTTGTGTACGTGATTTTCCTAGCTATGGTGGTTACAATTGATTTATGTTCGTAGCCAGAGCGCATACGTATCCGTAAGATCTTGCACTATTGGTTCTCTTGCTAAAAATGAGCTCTCCTACGTGGTATCTGCCGTGTACTGCACACGCACATGCCCATATATACGCATGTATTCATGCATGCATATGCATGCAGTAGCCGTATGAGTACGACGTATCTGTGGCCATGCGGGTGATCGATCTCGTGTGGGTTGGATTCCTTCATTCCTTAAAGGCCTCAATTAAGCTTGTCCCGTGGATCTTGTAGGGTGGGACTATAGCTACCAGGAGATCGACGTCAGCTACTCCTATCCGTACTCCATCCATGGTTGAGGTGCTGCTACGGAGTTATTAGAGCTGCCCGTGCGTGTCGCCGCCTGTACCGTGCAGCGTCGCGTGGCGCCGTGCGACGGGGAGTTACGCCGTTGCTCCGCTCGTGTCTGTGGTCCTAGCTAAGCAAGGATATAAACGCGCGAAATGAAGCGCGGCATGCAGTTTATGTCGCCTCACGGTCTCACCGCACACGGTGCACTGACACGAGCTTGCACGCAGATCCAGTTAAGCATGCGTCTCAGCCCTGTTCTTGCGCGTGAACGTTTTGAAGAGTGTACGTGCATGCATGCGGCGTAGTACGTGCTTAAATTTGCAGTAGATCACCATGAAAGCGTGTATTTACATGCAGCGCATTTTGCAGTGCTAATCATCTCACGAAGTTGCACTCGTTGCACTCTTGGAATCGAAGTTGAGGGGAGCTTAGTTTTTCTCCGCCAAAGCTCTCTCTAGTGAGCACTGCCACTGTGTGTGACACAATGCAAAAAGAGCAGCCTACAAATTAGAGCCGTGTGCAGGAGCAGCTAGTTAGTTAGCCTGGCAAGTGTAATCAATTCTGGCGGACGCAAGCCGTCTCTGTACAGAAGGAAGGCGCATGTGGCCGCATAATTAGATAGCCACTAACTCTGTGAAGCACAAGGAATAATCCTAGGTTCCTAAATAGCAGCAGGATAACTAACAGACATCACTACATCAGATAACCATCACTGTCAGAACGAAAATAACCAGCGAAACATACGTGAGTTATGTTTGTCTCTCTGTAAGACAATAAGTTTTGGGGGAACCAGCACAACCCTCTAGGGATGGCTTATCTCATATATATAATGGGTCTGTTACAATAGGTACAATATACGTACACAAATACAGAAGCTATACATAGTCTAACACCCTCCCTCAATCTTAGCCACTTTCTAAAAAACTGAGAAGGGTAAGATTGCGCCTACAAGCCACAAACTGTGGTAGAGGTAAAGGCTTAGTGAAGATGTCTGCAAGTTGATCCTTAGAAGAGATGAACTTGATCTGGAGTTGCTTCTGCGACACTCGTTCCCGTACAAAGTGATAGTCAACTTCAATGTGTTTCGTTCAGGCATGAAATACCGGATTTGCAGAAAGATATGTAGCACCGATGTTATCACACCAAAGGATAGGAGGCTGTGGTTGAGACAAACCCAACTCCTGAAGCAAAGACTGCAGCCAGATAATCTCTGCAGTAGCATTAGCCACAGCCTTATACTCAGCTTCAGTACTACTACGTGACACAGTAGCCTGTTTTCGAGCCCTTCAGACGATCAAATTGGAGCCAAAGAACACTGCATAACCCCCCGTGGATCGCCTGTCATCTGGACTGCCAGCCCAATCTGCATCAGAGAAGGCCGAAAGAACCCGAGAGGAAGTCGGCCGAATATGCATCCCAAATGTCACCGTGAACTGAACATAACGAAGAATGCGTTTAACAGCAGCCCAATGAGTGTCTCTAGGAGCCTGAAGATACTGACAAACCCTGTTAACAGCATAAGTGATATCTGGTCTTGTGATCGTCAAGTACTGAAGCCCACCAACAATGCTCCTGTACTCTGTGGCATCCGCAGGAGACAGAAGCTCACCATCAACAGTTGTGATCTTGTCGGTAGACAACATGGGTGTGGTAGTCGATTTGCACTTCAGCATACCAGCTCGCTGCAACAAATCCAAGGAGTACTTCTTCTGCGTAAGAACAAGACCATCAACACGAGAAGTGACCTCAACTCCAAGAAAGTAGTGAAGCTTCCCAAGATCTTTGACCGCAAAATCAGCACCAAGAGAGCAGACAAGAGCATCAGCAGCATACTGAGAAGAGCTGACAAGGATAATATCATCGACATATACCAAAAGATACATAGTGACTTCTGGCTTCTGTAAAAGGAATAATGAAGAGTCAGCAGTGGACGACACAAACCCATGAGCACGAAGGGCAGAGGCAAGGCGGGCATGCCAGGCACGAGGAGCTTGCTTCAGACCATAGAGTGCTTTGGTGAGACGACAGATATGGTCAGGATGATTAGGATCAGAAAAACCAGGCGGCTGTTTCATATAAACCTCTTCCTCCAAGAATCCATGGAGAAAAGCATTCTCCACATCAAGTTGACGAAGTGACCAACCACGAGAAACAGCAAGAGAAAGAAGAAGCCGAATGGTGGTAGGCTTGACGACGGGACTGAATGTGTCCTCATAGTCAAGACCATGGCGCTGCCAAAATCCTCGAGCAACAAGGCACGCTTTGTAACGCTCAATAGATCCATCCGAATGCTTCTTCACTTTGAATACCCATTTGGAGTCAATAACATTTACCCGTGGTGGTGGAGGAACGAGAGTCCATGTCTTGTTACGAAGAAGAGCATGAAACTCCTGCTCCATAGCCTGTCGCCAATGAGGAACGCGCATGGCAGCCTGATATGAGCGGGGCTCAGAGGACGGATCCGCAACAGTAGCAGCCAAAAAAGCAGCCAACCAAGCAACAGTACCATCCTTACGTTCTTTAGGTTTGAAAATGCCACCGCAACTGCGTGTATGTGGTCGGGACACAGGAGTCGCCGAGGTCGATGGAGCAGCCGGCAATGGGCTGGAGGACGATGATGTAGACGAGTCAGCCGGCGCAGGTGACGAGGAGCCAGACGCGGTGTCCTCAGGCGCAGTCGGCGTAGCAGCCCGGCCCACAGGCGATGCCAGCGGTGCAGACGGAGCTGCTGGCGATGCCGGCGTCACGGACCGGGCCGAGGGCGAGCCCGGCATAGTGGGCCGAGGCACTGGCGAGGCCGGTGTCGCAGGCCGAGCCATGGGCGAAGGCGGCGTGACGGGCCGAGCCGTAGACGACTCCGGCGTAGAGGGCCGAGCCACTGGAGACTCGGCGGGCGTTGGCGTAGCAGGCCGAGCAGTGGACAAGCTCGGCACGACGGGCTCCTCGGCCGAACGTGCATGGGCACGCGAATCGATGCCATGTAACATAGGGCGATCGACGTGCCCATCAGAGGGCGGCGATGATGATGGTGAATCCTCCAACAACTCCAAGCGAGCTCCACGTCCGGTTCCTGCACCATGGTTAGGTAACAGCACAGGAGAGTATGCAACATCATCAAATTGGTCAGAAGCAACAAAGGATGAATGCAGAGGCGGTGATTCGGCAGTGGACACAGGAAGTTTGGCAAAGGGAAAAACATGCTCATCAAACACGACGTCCCGAGATATATAGACACGATTTGTGGGAACATGAAGACATTTGTAACCTTTATGAAGAGAGTTATAGCCAAGAAAAACACACTTCTTGAAACGAAACTCAAGCTTGCGCTTGTTATATGGACGAAGGTGCGGCCAGCAAGCACACCCAAAAACCTTGAAAAAGGTATAATCAGGTTGTTCATTAAGGAGAACCTCAATGGGAGTCTTCATGTTTAAAACACGAGTGGGAGTACGGTTTATGAGAAAGCATGCAGTGGTGAAAGCATCACTTCAAAACCGAAACGGAACAGATGCATGGGCCAAAAGAGTAAGACCAGCTTCAACAATGTGACGATGCTTACGTTCTACTGAACCATTCTGCTGATGTGTATGTGGACATGCTAAACGATGAGCTATCCCAAGCGACTGAAAGAAGGAGTTGAGGTTGCGATACTCGCCTCCCCAGTCCGACTGGACATGAACAATTTTGTGCTTGAGAAGGCGTTCAACATGTTTTTGAAACTGAACAAAAATGTCAAACACATCAGATTTACGTTTGATAAGATAAAGCCAGGTAAAGCGACTATAAGCATCAACGAAGCTGATATAGTAATTGTGACCACTGACAGAAGTCTGAGCAGGACCCCATACATCTGAAATCACAAGTTCTAAAGGATGTTTCACCTCACGACTGGACTCCGAAAAAGGAAGTTGATGACTCTTCCCCTGCTGACAAGCATCACACACTGCTACATCTTTATTACTAGACAGGCTAGGAAGCTCATGACGACGCAAAATATGACGAACAATAGGTGTGGCCGGATGACCAAGACGAGCATGCCACTGTGACGGAGAGACCCGAACTCCACTGAAAACGCGAACGACGCCAGGATGCTCCAAACGGTAGAGGCCCTAGCACAACCGCCCACTAAGAAGAATGTCCCTCGTGCCCCGATCCTTAATAAAAAGATCAAAATGGTGAAATTCACAAAGCACATTATTATCACGTGTGAGTTTAGGAACTGAAAGAAGATTACGTGTCACAGAGGGAACTCGAAGAACATTGCGAAGCTGAAGACTCCTATTGGCATGTCTAGTGAGAAGAGATGCTTGACCAATATGAGAGATGTGCATACCTGCTCCATTGGCGGTGTGGATCTTGTCGGAGCCATGATAAGGTTCACGAGTGTGAAGCTTCCCCATCTCGCTGGTCAGATGCTCTGTCGCCCCAGAGTCCATGTACCAGTGTGGATCGATGGAGTAGGACTGAGTGTGTCCCTGTTGCTTCTGCGGCGCCGGACGATCAGCCATGGCGACCTGACGGGCATTGTTGCGTGTATCCTTGCCGTCATTGCCAAGACCAAGGAAACTTCGCTGGAAGCGCTTGTGACACTTGGAGGCCCAGTGCCCATCGCGGCCACAAAGCTGACACACACGCGGACCGCCAGCCCCCGGTAATGTCGCGGTAGGAGGGGGAGCCGAGGCGGGCGGTGGTGGCAGCCCCAAAGGAGCCCGTGATGATGAAGAAAAGCGACCACCCTTGGTGGCGGCGTTGGCCGAGAGGGAGCCATTGCCCCGGGAGCGGCGTGTCTCGACCCGTTGCTCAGTGAGAAGGAGGCGGGAGAAAACCTCGTGTGCCAGCATGGGTGTCGAGTTGCCCCGCTCGTTGATGATCTCGACTAAGGCATCATACTCCTCATCAAGACCATTGACAATAAACGAGTTGAACTCGGAGTCGGTGAGGGGCTGTCCAATGGAGGCCAACGTGTCGGCGAGGCCCTTGACCTTATTGTAGAACTCAGTGACAGTGGAGTCAAGCTTCTGACACTCGCCAAGCTGACGACGGAGTGCAGAGACACGGGCCTGAGACTGCGCCGCGAAGGTGCGCTTAAGGATGGTCCAGGCCTCATGAGACGTCTTCGCGAAAACAACAAGCCCGGCGACAGCCGGCGAGAGCGACCCCTGGATGGAGGAGAGGTTTGCCTGATCCTGCCCCGTCCAGACGTGATGGGCCGGATTGTAGACCGGACCGTGCATGCTGTCCACCAGTGCGGGGGGCAAGGAAGAGATCCGTCGACATAGCCGAGCAGATAATGGCTCCCCAAGAGCGGAAGAACCTGCGCACGCTAGAAGATGTAGTTGTCGGCGGAGAGCTTGATGGTGATGAGATGACCGAAGTGAAACGGCGGCGGTGATGACGGTCCCATCGAGGAGGCTGCCTGGGGTGCAAGCACCATGGAGGCAGCCGGAGGCACCGGAGTCGGTGCGGGGGTAGGCAGCACCGCGGCCGGGGCGGACGCCGCAAAGCCCGCGACCGGGGCGGACGCCGCAAACCTCGCCATCGGGGCGGTGTCGGGCGCGGCCGGCAGGAGCGGCGGGGCAACGCCCGCAGGATCGGTGGCGGACGGCGGCGCCGCGGTGTAGACCGCGAGGTCGCGCCCGAGCGAGGGCGCCAGCGGTGTCGAGTAGACGGAGCCAATGCTCCGGGTCCCGAGCGGGGCCGGGAGGGCGACGGCGTCCAACGGAAGGTTCAGGAGAGCCGCAAGGGAGGCCGGGAGGAGTCCCGCGGCGGTGGAACCAGTCGTGGCGGCGCTCGACATGGCGGCGGCGCGATCGGTGGCGCGGCGGCGAAAGCGGCGGCGGCGGCGGTGCGGGTATTAGGGTTTTGAGCGGAAGCGATCGTAACCTAGCGTGATACCATGTAAGACAATAAGTTTTGGGGGAACCAGCACAACCCTCTAGGGGTGGCTTATCTCATATATATAATGGGTGCGTTACAATAGATACAATATACGTACACAAATACAGACGCTATACATAGTCTAACACTCTCTCTTTCTCCCTGGCCAGGAGACAAACACCAGAGACACGGCGCGTGCGATTGCTGAAATGGCGTCGCCGCTTTGCTTGTACTACAGTCGCAGTGGCCGGACGGGTGGGCGCCAAGTCAACACGGCCACGAGATCGGGTCGACAGGCATCCGCGTACCTGCATGCGCCTGGAACGTGCACGTGTCGCCTGACACGTAGCATGCTGCATCTGCATGTGCCGCTACACGGGTACGGCGGAGTACGCTGCCTTGGAATCTTGGATCGGCTCGTACGTACTACCTTCGTCCGGGTTTTTTAAGTCCCGCCGACCGAATCGCATGGACCAAGGCACGATCTGCTCTAACCTCCCCCGAGATATTCTAGCAGAGCGAGCGGCCAATGAGCTTCGCCCGCGCAGTTACTGCATGCATGGAACGCTTTGGTTTTCCTTCCCACGCCTGCATGCAGCGTACAGAAGTAGGAGTAATTTTTACTCGCTCTCTCTCCCTTGATCAAGCGTGCATGCATGCAGCGCATGCATTGATTGCTCTGTTGGGAAGACGCATGGTTTAACTTTTGCATTGTGCTCAAGCCGGAGGCCTTCTAAATATGGTACAGGCATACGGTGTTGAGGGGCCCTAGAAACCCGGACGGAGGTAGTAGGTGCGTCATGGGGTGGCAGGCACATATATCACTGCGCCCAAGTACGTGCGCCCTCAGGCCTCAGCAGCGATCCGAGGAGAGAAACGTCAAAGCAGTAGCAGATCAGCACAGTAGTAACTGCCTTTGCTGCCGCCCTCCGTGTCCACGTACCGCTACATGCATACATTCGTACGTAGAGATAAATGAACGGAGGACGTCAAGCCGCCGACTGCGTCGACCTCCCGCGGTGCCACTGCCACATGGCGCATTTACGACGAAAACCGACCGATCAGCCGACGCGCCTGGCGTCGGGGCGGCGCGTTCCTACGTGACATGGTCATGGTGTGTGGCTCGACCGACCGACGACTGCATCACGGGCCACCCGCGGCAGCGGCATTGATTTGTGTGAATGTGAATACCCCCTTCGCCGCCGTCGCGTTCGTGTCCCGGAGTAACCGAGGCAGCGAGGAAGCGAGGAAGGCGACGGGCTCCCTGCCGTGAGCCCGTGACCTCTATTATGAATGTCGATTCACAACGCCGACGGCGACGGCATGTCCTCGTCTGCCCTGTCGCCCCTCGATAACAAGTTTCTTCCGTCAGAAGCTCTCCTTCTTCCTCATTGTCTTCTTCTTATAGCCGCGACACTGACCTTGGTTGGCCGAACAGATCAAGAGAGCGACCTAAACAGTTGACCCGGTTGGCGAGTGGTGCGTCAGTCTGGCAAAACACGCCTGCCGCAAGTGCCTCTTGGATTTTGACAAAGTGACTAAGTGAGAGTGAGAACGGAGTGTAGCTATATAGGCCACAGCGACCTGAATTTGACAAAGTGAGGGAGAGCTCACACTGTGCAGGATTTTTTTTTTTTTTTTTTTGCGTGTGTGTGGAGATTCAATTTGGACAAAGAAATGGGCCGACCATCCATGACTGGTATTTTTGCCTCGTGGACAGCCATGATCTTTCTGGGTGGTGTCTTGACTTTTCTAGGCAGTGGGCTCTATCCTGTTGCTTTCAGAGGGGCCCAAACATGATTCAGATACATGGCCCAGATGTACAGTGGGGAGGCCAGCTGAGCAAAATCAACTGGAACATATCGTGCCATACAGTTCATGAATTCAGTTTGCAACTCAAACAAGCAACAGAAGTATACATAATAATATCAGAAACATAAGGATAAGTTGATAACTGATACAGTGTATTTGAACGCTGAAAGGGATCAACACCAACACAAGAAACCATAAATGCAAATGTCAGCTCACTGTAAACACAGGGATCTATCTAGGACATTGCGCGAGAAATGAATTAGTTCAGCAGCACAAGTCGATGGCCTTACCAGACACCTGCAATCTTATAGAACAAGATAATACATCTGACTGCTGCACACATAGTCAGCAGCCAGACTTTCAGGGCATTTGACACTAACAGGTGATTGCAGACACAGATGATAGTTAACTCTTGGCTCAACACACCCTGATGCCCCATATACTAGCATATCAGCATCTTAAGTGACACAGACCGGAAGAAACTGTGGCGAAAAAAGACAAGAGGGTGACCGATCATCGTCATCCATCGCACAAGGAGAATGTCGGGTCTGCTTAGGAAACAGTAACACCATTGAGCTCTGCTTGAGCTACTGCTGCACCGATCGCATCGACCACTTCCATCTTTCCAAGGGTCAGTGCCTCGTCCATAGGGGTTTTCTCATGGCTGCAGAATACCAAATCATGCCTTTATAACACAGACATCACTAAGTAAGAAAGATCTAATACATCCCGCAGAATGTATTTCACAATCAAACCACCATTTCTTCTGGTGCGGTCATTTACATTTTAACATACCTGTTCAGTGCACTTACGATAGCCCCCGCACATATCAAAGCCTTGATTACCTGGAAGGTTGTTTTTATAAGCATTCGTGTCATTATGTATTTAGTAGATCGGTGCATGAAAACCACTATTAGAATAGTGAGGCAACTGAATTACCTCTGTATGTCCATTGAGGCATGCCCAGTGGAGAGGCGTGTTCTTCTCCAAGTTTGCAGAGTTAACATTCTGTAGTCCAATTGCAGAGTCATAAAACAACGGTTATCACTATAACATGGAATTCTTACGGAAAACGCAAGTTCAGTTTAAAACCATAAGATAATTTCATCTGCTCAGAGTAACAAAATTCAAACAGAAGTACTGGAATATATTTTATCTGGTACAATATGTTGGAACAAGTTGTCAGCCACGTCTGCAGCTCCACGCCTCCACCCGATCGATCGCTTCCTGCGTCACGCACACGGTCACAACGCACGTAGCCCATGTTCGCGTCTCTATAGCAGATTCAGTTGCAACAACCTAGCTTGCCGTTGTGTGCTTCGGCATGTATATATGTAACACTGAGCTGTGAATACAATCTACGGTGAATTATATTCTCCAACTTGGTAGCTCAAGTTCCCTCCCATAACCACATTATGTCTTCCGCGCCGCTAACCATTGTTTCCCTGTCCTTAAGGCGTTGTTTGGATAGGGCGTATGTACAGAATCTGTTCTCTATAAACCAGGAAAACGGTTCAACAAACTAAAATCTTGTTTGGCTACGATCACTAATCCACGTATATAGGAAACTTGGTTCTCCAAAACCCTGGATTTCAGGTTTGTGGGAAATCTACTATTATCCGTTTTTCCAAAATCGCGATCGCTATATACGTGATCGTAACTGCTTCCCCCTCCGACGGCTCGTTTCCCAACAGCTTTGTGGCGCCAGTTTTGCGTTTTTTGCCGCTCACCTCCAGCCCCGACATGGCCGCCGTCAAGGTGGCCGGCGTTGAGCATTCCCTTAGATCTGCACTACCAGGTACGGATGCCAGCGTCGAGGGGCGGCGGACCTGCGAATCAACTCGACCCGAGCAGAACCTATGTGGTGCCGAGAGGGATGCTCTGGACGTCCGGCATCGAGGCGCGGCGGACCTGCCGGATGAGCTCGAGGAGCAGTTCTCCCGCCGCAGATCCTATGCAAGGCCGACAAGGGATGTTCCTGGACAGCCAGCGTCGAGGGGCGGTGGATCTGTGGGATGAACTCGAGGAGCAGCTCCCCAAGCAGAGCCTATGTGGGCCGACGAGGGGCACTCCTGTACAGCAAGCGCCGAGGGGCGGCAGACTGCGGGATGAGCACGAGCAGCAGATCTCCTTGTTCAGAGCCTATGGGCGACCAGGGAAGCCTCTCTGCGCGAACTCGTCGAGGCCGTCCCGTCGGGAGGAGTGCACCGGCATCGCAAAACAAGGAGAGGAGTGCACCGGCATCTACGGGCTGAGAACGATCTACAGAAGGAATCGCAGGTGGAGCTTGCGAAGCCATCAGCAATGGCCAAAATTGGGGTTAGTAAGAGAGAGAAGGTCACGGAAGGAAGCAAATCGTTATCTATCCAAACAAGGAAATACACAAGCCAGTTTTACCCATTTCCAAACCCAAACGTGTTATTGTGTAAATCGGTAATCCAAAAATCAATTAGCAAAACTGATTTTGCTAAAATTCTGGTACAAACTCGTTTTCCATATACCGCCTCTTATCCAAACAACCCCTCAGAGGTGCTCCGACTCCTTCCGGTTCACTCTCCTACGGACTCCAGCTCCCTGTCGCCCCACCAGCCACGGCTCCCTCCTACGTCATCACCCTGTCAATCGATCAGCGTGCTCTGCTCAAGCCCGGCGCCTCATTCTCCAGCCTGCCCTCCATGCACCAGCTGAACATCGCACTTCCTCAACTTCAAGCTAGATCTTGCCGCCAACAATTTTTCCAAATGGCGGCAGATTATGAGGCGTGTTCTCTCTATGCATGAGGCCGAGGGCCACGTTCACCAAGCCCCTGGAACAGGATGTCGCATGGTGCCAGACCAACATCACCACCCTCCTCTGGATATACATCTATCTCCGACGTCCTCTATGATGTCATCTGGCCGCCGGACAACACCGCCTTTCGCGCCCGGAGCCAGCTGACCTCCTTCTACGACAACCAACCTGGCAGCGGGATCCATCATGGCGCCGAGTTCCGCAACATCACCCAAGGCGATCTGCGCACCGGGGAATACTACCGCCGGCTCAAATGCCCTAGCCGACGCCCTCGATAAAGTAGACGAGCCATTGACTGACTACTCGCTGACTCTCCAGATGATCCGTGGTTTCTCGCGCCGCTTCCAAATTATGGCCTCCGTCATGCCAATGTCGCCCCCCTTCTCCACCTTCATCCAGCCGAGCTCGCATCTCCTGTTGGATCGCATCGAGGGTACCTCCGCACTCGTCATTGGCATATGCGGCAACTCTGGTGGTGCGTCTGCTGATCGAGCTCCTTCTGACCCTCTGGGCGATCGTGGCCGGTTTAGCGACGACGGCTCCGGCGATCGCACCGCGGCCGAGGCAAAGGGGCCCATCCCCAGCGGCAGCAGCAAGGTGGTCAGCCGCCCTGGATGGGCTACTTTGCTCCCTGGAGTGCTCCCTTCCCGCCACTTGGTTCCCACCGAACGCCGTCGACGTCCTCAGGCAATGCCCATGCTCAAGCGTGCCCAGTCTGTCTTCTACTCTGGCCCACAGTTGACGCCTTATGCGCCTCCACAGCCGCCGTCTAACCATTTTGGGACCAAGTCAGAATGCTGAATGCCAACAACCTCTCGCTCCAGCTACCCGGCGCTGCCGATTGATACCTCGACACCGACGCCTCGTCTCACATTTCGGGAAACACATGTAACCACAACAAAATTTATGGTGTTTCAATGGAGCATCTTACTCACATCGTGGTCAACAATGTATCCTCTCTCCCTGTCGGCTACACCCATCTTCCACCCCACCCTTCCACCTTAATCATATTTTAGTTTCTTCTAACATCATTAAGAATTTAATTTCCATATGCAAGTTTACTATGATAATTCATGTTCCATTGAATTTTATCCCGCTAGTTTTCTACGAAGGACCTACCCACACGGACGCTACTCATGAGATCCAATAGCTACAGCCTGTTATACCCGTTCTTCAGCTCCGACACCACTGCTCTCACCGGTGTTTCCATTGGCAACCTCTGGCACCGCCGTCTGGGAAAAGTGGTGAGAGCGATGGCGCCGGAGCCGATGAACGGGTATAGTGGCCAGAGATATTGGATCTCATGAGCAGCGTCCAGCTGGCCAGGTCCTTCACAGAAAAAACAGCGGGGTCAAATTCAATGGAATAAGAAGTATCGTAAGTAAACCTGTGTACGAAAATGAAATTCTTAATGATGTTAGAAGAAACTAAAACATGAGGTGGAAGGGGTGGCTCGAAGATGGGTGTTGCCGACATGAGAGACAGGGAGAGAGGATCTGTTGCCGACCATGATGTGAGGAAGATGTTGCACTGAAACATCATAAATTTTGGTGAGGTTACCCATGTTTCTGGAGATGTGAGACGAGGCGGCGGTGTCGGGGTACCAATAAGCGGCGCCGTATGCTAGAGCGAGAGGTTGCTCGTGGAGGCGTTCAACATGCTGGCTTGGTGTAGACAACTGCTGGGGAGGCGCGTATGGTGTAGGCTGGGGCCCGGTAGAAGACCATGTATGCTTAACCAGGGGTGCCAGGGCGTGGCCCGATGAAGACGGCGGCATTCGGTGGGAACCAAAGAGCGCGACCAGTTGGCGGGAAGGGAGCACTAAGAGGAGCAAAGTCCCCATCCAAGGCGCCTCACCACCTTGCTACAGCAGCTGGGGACGGCCACCATTGCCGCAGCCACGACGTGGTCGTTCGAACCGCCACCGGAGCGGCTAGACTGGCCACGATCGCCCGAAGGGGCGGGAGGGTCCCTGGTCAGCAGAGGCACCGCTAGAGGAGATGGCGTTGTTGGAGTTCTCGCCGTTGCAGCAGATGCCAATGACGAGAACGAAGGTGCCCTCGTGCACTTATGGGCATCGAGGGTGACCTTCTCCAGCAAGAGACGCAAGCGCGCCTTGATGAAGGTGGGGAGGGGGCCTGCATTGGCAAGACAGAGGCCATAATCTAGAAGCGGTGCGAAAGGCCGTAGATGATCTGGAGAGCCCGTGTGCGATCTGTCACCGGCTCGTCGATGTCACCGAGGGAATTGGCTAGGGCCTTGAGCCGGGTGGCAGTATTCGTCGATGAGCAGATCACCTTGGGTGGTGTTGCGGAACTCCGCGCCAAGATGAATCACATGACCAGGTTAGTTGTCGTAGAAGGAGTTTAGTTGGCTCCAGGCACGGAAGGCGATGTTATCTGGTGACTTGATGACATCATAGGGCTCATTGAAATGGAGCCGCATATCTAGAGGATGGTGACATAGGCGTGGCGCCATGTGACATCCTGTTCCAAAGGCTCGTAGTAGCAGTCAATGTGGTCCTCCGCCTCGTACATAGAAAGAGAACCCAAGTCATAATCTGCTCGGCTGCCAGCCCACCTACACCCACCAATTGCTCCTCGAATCGCGTGCATCCCCTGCTACATTCTCCTGCTCCTGCCTCGCAGACCCCACCTATATGCACTACACCCGCATCCACCTCGTCTTCCGCCACACGGTTCTACGCGGCGTCCCCACTGCATCCGACACACCACGGCCCCACGCGAGCCCCTATTGCTTTTTCCCTACCTCTAGCGACCTACCGCGCGTCCCCCTTATCCCTCCCAAAGCCACCCCTATTACTCCACAAAATAGTCAAAGCATGCGCACCCGCCAAAAATCAGGTTTTCCCCTTCCCAAAGAGCCATTTGACATCGCCACGACG
Organism: Triticum aestivum; assembly: GCF_018294505.1. NCBI lineage: Eukaryota > Viridiplantae > Streptophyta > Magnoliopsida > Poales > Poaceae > Triticum > Triticum aestivum. The sequence continues at coordinate 128,527,275 of NC_057798.1, forward strand.
TCTGACTCCCATACTTGCCTCCTATCATTCCGCCCTTAAGGATCCAAACTGGTATGCTGCCCTGCGCGAGTAATATAATGCACTGTTACAGAATAATATGTGGTGTTTGGTGCCTTGACCTATAGGTGAGAATGTTGTGAGCAGCAAGTGGATTTAAAGGCACAGGTTCAACTTCGACAACCCCCTTGCTTGTCAGGAAGCGCATTGGGTTCTTTGAGGCTTCACACAAAGCAAGGTCGTCCTCAGCCTCATAGTCACCGGCTCATGGCCGATCCATCAGCTCGACGTGAAGAATGCGCTTCTTCACGGGGTTCTCGATGAGATCGTCTATAGCGCCCAACTCGCCAGCTTCATCGACACGAACCACTAGTCTGTAAACTCCAGCGCTCCCTCTACAGCCTCAAGCGGGCGCCTCGGGCTTGGTTTGCTCGCTTCACCACGCATAGCCTCACGCTCGGCTTCACCGCCTCGAGGAGCGACAGCTCGCTCTTCATCCTCCATCACAACTCGTCCACTGCCTATTTGCTGCTATACATGGATGGCATAATCCTGATGGCAAGCTCCTCTAGCCTACTGCACTCCGTCGTCACCTCGCTCCATCCCAAGTCCGCCATGACTGACCTCAGCGACCTACACCACTTCCTTGGCTTGAACGTCCAACACTCTGCCGGCCTATTTTTCTCGCATCATTAGTACGCGCTTGAGATATTGGACTATGTCGGCATGCTCAACTATCGCCCCATCTCCACCCCTCTCGACGCCAGCGCCAAACTCTCTGCCACCGACGACAAGCTTGTCACCGATCATTCCCACTACCGCGGCCTCGTCGGTGCATTACAGTATTGAAAGTCACGCGTCCCGACATCGTATGCATCCAACAAGCTTGCCTCTTCATGCATGATCCCCGCGAGCCGCATCTCCAGCTTGTCAAACGAATCCTATGCTATGTGCAAGGTACAGCTCATCTTGGTCTTCGCATCCACGACGTTGCTCCATCCCATGACCTGGTGGATTACTATGATGCGGACTAGGCCGATTGCACGGACACGAGACCCTCCACCTCTAGCTTCTGTGTGTTCATCAGACCAAACATGGTGTCCTGGTCCAGCAAGGGCCAGAACATTATGTCTAGTTCTAGCGTAGAAGCAGAATACTGTGTCGTGGCAAATGTCTTCGCATCCACGGCGCTGCTCCATCCCATGACCTGGTGGCTTACTATGATGCGGACTAGGCCGATTGCACGGACACGAGGCCCTCCACCTCTAGCTTATGTGTGTTCATCGGGCCAAACATGGTGTCCTGGGCCAGCAAGGGCCAGAACATTGTGTCTCGTTCTAGCGTAGAAGCAGAATACTGGGTCGTGGCAAATGTCATCGCCAAGTCTTGGTAGCTCCATCAGCGTCTCACCGAGCTCCGTCGAGCCACCGTTGTGTTCTGCGACAATGTCAACACGATGTACCTCTCCAGCAACCCGGTTCAACACCAACGCACTAAGCATGTCAAAATCAACCTGCACTTCATTCGCGAACATGTCAGCATCGGCGATGTCAAGGTCCCAGCATGTACCAACTTCTTCCTAGTTCGCGGACATCTTCACCAAAGGCTTACAAAGGATCGTCTTGAACGAATTACGTCCTCGCATATTCCGTTTTGACTGCGTAGAGG